>NC_047110.1:116177928-116480428 GCF_902500255.1 Thalassophryne amazonica
TCTGGTTACTATCTTTGAAGCTGTCTGGTACTATTTGAAGCTGTTGGTTACTATTTGAAGCTGTCTGGTGAACTCTCTTGTGTAACTCTCTGTCTGGTACTATTTGAAGCTGTCTGGTACTATTTGAAGCTGTCTGGTACTCTCTAAAGCTGTCTGGTACTCTTTGAAGCTGTCTGGTACTATTTGAAGCTGTCTGGTACTCTCTAAAGCTGTCTGGTACTATTTGAAGCTGTCTGGTACTATTTGAAGCTGTCTGGTACTATTTGAAGCTGTCTGGTACTCTCTAAAGCTGTCTGGTACTATTTGAAGCTGTCTGGTACTATTTGAAGCTGTCTGGTACTCTTTGAAGCTGTCTGGTACTATTTGAAGCTGTCTGGTACTCTTGAAGCTGTCTGGTACTATTTGAAGCTGTTACTCTTTGAAGCTGTCTGGTACTATTTGAAGCTGTCTGGTACTCTTTGAAGCTGTCTGGTACTATTTGAAGCTGTCTGGTACTCTCTAAAGCTGTCTGGTACTATTTGAAGCTGTCTGGTACTATTTGAAGCTGTCTGGTACTCTTTGAAGCTGTCTGGTACTATTTGAAGCTGTCTGGTACTCTTTGAAGCTGTCTGGTACTATTTGAAGCTGTCTGGTACTCTCTAAAGCTGTCTGGTACTCTTTGAAGCTGTCTGGTACTATTTGAAGCTGTCTGGTACTATTTGAAGCTGTCTGGTACTATTTGAAGCTGTCTGGTACTATTTGAAGCTGTCTGGTACTCTTAAAGCTGTCTGGTACTTTGAAGCTGTCTGGTTACTCTGAAGCTGTCTGGTACTCTTTGAAGCTGTTTGTTACTCTTTGAAGCTGTCTGGTACTATTTGAAGCTGTCTGGTACTATTTGAAGCTGTCTGGTACTCTTTGAAGCTGTCTGGTACTATTTGAAGCTGTCTGTTACTCTTTGAAGCTGTCTGGTACTATTTGAAGCTGTCTGGTACTCTTGAAGCTGTCTGGTACTATTTGAAGCTGTCTGGTACTCTCTAAAGCTGTCTGGTACTCTTTGAAGCTGTCTGGTACTATTTGAAGCTGTCTGGTACTATTTGAAGCTGTCTGGTACTATTTGAAGCTGTCTGGTACTATTTGAAGCTGTCTGGTACTCTCTAAAGCTGTCTGGTACTCTTTGAAGCTGTCTGGTACTATTTGAAGCTGTCTGGTACTATTTGAAGCTGTCTGGTACTCTTTGAAGCTGTCTGGTACTATTTGAAGCTGTCTGGTACTCTCTAAAGCTGTCTGGTTACTCTTTGAAGCTGTCTGGTACTATTTGAAGCTGTCTGGTACTCTTTAAAGCTGTCTGGTACTCTTTGAAGCTGTCTGGTACTATCTGAAGCTGTCTGGTACTCTTTAAAGCTGTGTGGTACTCTTTGAAGCTGTCTGGTACTCTTTGAAGCTGTCTGGTACTATCTGAAGCTGTCTGGTACTCTTTAAAGCTGTGTGGTACTCTTTGAAGCTGTCTGGTACTATCTGAAGCTGTCTGGTACTCTTTGAAGCTGTCTGGTACTCTTTGAAGCTGTCTGGTACTCTTTGAAGCTGTCTGGTACTCTTTAAAGCTGTCTGGTACTCTCTAAAGCTGTCTGGTACTCTTTAAAGCTGTGTGGTACTATCTGAAGCTGTCTGGTACTCTTTAAAGCTGTCTGGTACTCTTTAAAGCTGTCTGGTACTCTCTAAAGCTGTCTGGTACTCTTTAAAGCTGTCTGGTACTCTCTAAAGCTGTCTGGTACTCTTTAAAGCTGTGTGGTACTATCTGAAGCTGTCTGGTACTCTTTAAAGCTGTCTGGTACTCTTTGAAGCTGTCTGGTACTATTTGAAGCTGTCTGGTACTCTCTAAAGCTGTCTGTTACTCTTTGAAGCTGTTTGTTACTCTTTGAAGCTGTCTGGTACTATTTGAAGCTGTCTGGTACTATTTGAAGCTGTCTGGTACTATTTGAAGCTGTCTGGTACTCTTTGAAGCTGTCTGGTACTCTTTGAAGCTGTCTGGTACTCTTTGAAGCTGTCTGTTACTCTTTGAAGCTGTCTGGTACTCTTTGAAGCTGTCTGGTACTCTTTGAAGCTGTCTGGTACTATTTGAAGCTGTCTGGTACTCTTTGAAGCTGTCTGGTACTGTTTGAAGCTGTCTGGTACTCTCTAAAGCTGTCTGGTACTCTTTGAAGCTGTCTGGTACTATTTGAAGCTGTCTGGTACTATTTGAAGCTGTCTGGTACTATTTGAAGCTGTCTGTTACTCTTTGAAGCTGTCTGGTACTCTTTGAAGCTGTCTGTTACTCTTTGAAGCTGTCTGGTACTCTTTGAAGCTGTCTGTTACTCTTTGAAGCTGTCTGGTACTCTTTGAAGCTGTCTGGTACTCTTTGAAGCTGTCTGGTACTATTTGAAGCTGTCTGGTACTCTTTGAAGCTGTCTGGTACTATTTGAAGCTGTCTGGTACTCTTTGAAGCTGTCTGGTTACTCTTTGAAGCTGTCTGTTACTCTTTGAAGCTGTCTGGTACTCTTTGAAGCTGTCTGGTACTATTTGAAGCTGTCTGGTACTATTTGAAGCTGTCTGGTACTATTTGAAGCTGTCTGGTACTCTTTGAAGCTGTCTGTTACTCTTTGAAGCTGTCTGGTACTCTCTAAAGCTGTCTGGTACTCTTTAAAGCTGTCTGGTACTCTCTAAAGCTGTCTGGTACTATTTGAAGCTGTCTGGTACTCTCTAAAGCTGTCTGGTACTATTTGAAGCTGTCTGGTACTCTCTGAAGCTGTCTGGTACTATTTGAAGCTGTCTGGTACTATTTGAAGCTGTCTGGTACTCTTTGAAGCTGTCTGGTACTATTTGAAGCTGTCTGGTACTCTTTGAAGCTGTCTGGTACTCTTTAAAGCTGTCTGGTACTCTCTAAAGCTGTCTGGTACTCTTTAAAGCTGTCTGGTACTCTCTAAAGCTGTCTGGTACTATTTGAAGCTGTCTGGTACTCTTTAAAGCTGTCTGGTACTCTCTAAAGCTGTCTGGTACTCTCTAAAGCTGTCTGGTACTCTCTAAAGCTGTCTGGTACTCTCTAAAGCTGTCTGGTACTCTCTAAAGCTGTCTGGTACTAAAGCTGTCTGGTACTCTTTAAAGCTGTCTGGTACTCTTTGAAGCTGTCTGGTACTCTTTGAAGCTGTCTGGTACTCTCTAAAGCTGTCTGGTACTCTCTAAAGCTGTCTGGTACTCTTTAAAGCTGTCTGGTACTATTTGAAGCTGTCTGGTACTATTTGAAGCTGTCTGGTACTCTTTAAAGCTGTCTGGTACTCTTTGAAGCTGTCTGGTACTCTTTGAAGCTGTCTGGTACTATTTGAAGCTGTCTGGTACTCTCTAAAGCTGTCTGGTACTCTTTAAAGCTGTCTGGTACTCTTTAAAGCTGTCTGGTACTCTTTGAAGCTGTCTGGTACTATTTGAAGCTGTCTGGTACTCTCTAAAGCTGTCTGGTACTCTTTAAAGCTGTCTGGTACTCTTTAAAGCTGTCTGGTACTCTTTGAAGCTGTCTGGTACTATTTGAAGCTGTTTGTTGTCTGTTGCTTTCTAAAGCTGTTTGTTGTCTGTTGCTTTCTAAAGCTGTTTGTTGTCTGTTGCTTTCTAAAGGTGTCTGTTACTCACCCGTTTGTCTGTTTCTCTCAAGGTCCAGATTTTTTTGTTTCTCTCTAAAGCCGCGTCTCTGTCTCTCTGTCTCTCTGTCTGTCTGTGTAAAGCTGTCTGTTACACTTTGAAGCTGTCTGTCTCTGTGAAAACTGAACTGTTGCTCAAATT
Organism: Thalassophryne amazonica; assembly: GCF_902500255.1. NCBI lineage: Eukaryota > Metazoa > Chordata > Actinopteri > Batrachoidiformes > Batrachoididae > Thalassophryne > Thalassophryne amazonica. The sequence goes on from NC_047110.1 coordinate 116,181,712, forward strand.
TCAGAATCCGCCCACAGTCATGACTCTGTTCATACACCAGATGGCGCTAAAAAAAACCATTGACTCGGTGACCAGTGATGTAGTTTGTCCTCTTTTGTGTTTTATTGCAGACAACGTGAAGGTTTTTCATGGTTTATGTCTGTTTTTGTGCGCAGATGAAAACCTGCACATTCAGTGTTGTGTCGTTACATTTGTGCATTTCTTTTTCTCTGTCTCCGGTAGGTGGCGGTGTTGCTCTATTAGTTTCAGAGGCTAAAAATAACCCAGACGCTCACGAGCGCCCCCAGCTTCGTTTAGGACAAGAGCATGTTCACAGTGCTGGGCATCAAAATAAAATTTGGCCTTATTGTTTTGCCACGTGCTCCTCGGAATCGGTTAAGACACATTCAGGTGTCTGGTGTGTTTAATAGTCCCACAGGGAGCATTAACTGACCCAAAAATACGGTGGTTTTTCCAAAATAATCTAACACCTTTGATATCATGTCAATTCAGCTGCACAGAAATAACATGTACAACTATTAATCATTAGGAAACATCATTTTTACAGCATCCTTATTGTTTCTAGTTTCCATTGATATATGACACTTTTGGGTACTTTGGGGGCAGTTACAGCTGGTCCGTCCTGTTTTTCTTCAATGAAGCATAATGCAAAAATACCTAAATTTACTGTCCACACAGGTCATCTTGCATTTAGTGGATAAAAAAAAATACATGTTAAAACTTCTGGAAGGACCCAAACACCTATTAGATGATCAAAAGAGTTGACAAAAATAACAACTTTCATTAGATTTTTGGAATTTGATACTGTGGTCCTTTTATTTTGGGCTTTTTTTTGCCGTCCCACAGTGTCCGTCCATAACGCTACATGTTGCTCCTCACTGTGTGAAGATAAAAAATGTTGACCTCAGTGTGATGAAGACCTACCCACACGCATACTCTATAATGACATCCAAGAAAAAAATTCAAGTGGCCAAATCCCCACAACCAATGAACCATTTCTGTCCCACAACATGTGACGGACAAACATGTTGTGGGACATTTGTTCTTTGGTACTGTACATTATTTGTATGGAAAAAGTATTGTTTGTATGTATAATTTTTGCATAGTCACAGTGTTTACAACAGATATTTGTGCATTTTTCACAAATTAAATTTACTTTTGCATGATGACAGATCTCTGAAGGATCATTGATTTTGTTCTTTTTATGATATTGGAGATAATTTTTCTTCATTCATTGACAGTTTACATAGATGAAGGTGACATTTTTTACTCAAATCAGAATTTGTGAAGATTTATTATTCACACATATTTAACTTTGGGATATTGAAGGTTTCAGAAATGTAAATCATTATTTTGGTCCCACAGTGTCCATCTGTCCCACATACAGTCGGGAGCTCAGTCTAATATTATGAGTAATTATAAGTAACCTTGTCTTTTAAAGATGAAATTGGTCAAGTACTGATTACATGTTTATGCTTCATTGAATTTCAGGCCCCTCAGATTAATTACTTGCACGCTAAGTGCAGTCAGTGTCACAGGGTTGAAGTCGGAAACAACAGGTTTATTTTGATCGGTGGCTTCACAATCCTCATTTGGACTGGAAATTTTGAACTGTACAGGTATAGTCCTACTCTATAAAGCTTTCTGAAGGAGAGTCACCATGAGTTTCCTGATTTTCCGTCAATTCACATTCTTTCAAAAGCTGTTTGACAAATTCGACTTTTGATAAGTAAAAAATTCATGTGTCAATTATTCTAGGGTGTGCTGAGGTTGGTTTTAGGATGATTCCTTTTTATGCACATCCTGCTATGATTTCCCTTTATATTCACCTCCCACTCTGATAAATCAAGGCTACTACATGCATGGCGGCCATATTGATTTTATTTTCTGCCTTATAAATCTTAAAAATGTCTGGTCCATCCATCCATCCATTTTCTTCCACTTATCCTAGGTTGGGTCGCGGGGGCAGCAGCTCAAGCAAAGCCACCCAGACCTCCCGATCCACACACACCTCCCCCAGCTCCTCCGGGGGAACCCCAAGGCGTTCCCAAGCCAGCTGAGAGACGTAGTCCCTCCAGCGTGATCTGGGTCTTCCCCGGGGCATCTTCCCGATGGGACATGCCCGGAACACCTCTCCAGCGAGGCGTCCAGGCGGCATCCGGAAAAGATGTCCGAGCCACCTCAGCTGGCTCCTTTCGACGTGGAGGAGCAGCGGCTCGACTCCGAGCTCCTCCTGAGTGACAGAGCTCCTCACCCTATCTCTAAGGGAGCGCCCAGCCACCCTGCGGAGGAAACTCACCTCAGCCACTTGGACTCGCGATCTTGTTCTTTCGGTCATGAGCCAAATCTCATGAACATAGGTGAGGGTCGGAACGTAGATCAATCGGTAAATCGAGAGCTTTGCCCCCCTGCTCAGCTCTCTCTTCACCACGACGGTCCAATACAGCGACCGCATCACTGCACCAATCCGTCTATCGATCTCACGCTCCATCCGTCCCTCACTCATGAACAAGACCCCGAGATACTTAAACTCCTCCACCTGAGGCAAGGGCACTCCACCGACCTGAAGAGGGCAAGGCACCTTTTTCCGGTTGAGAACCATGGCGTCGGATTTGGAGGTGCTGATCTTCATCCCGGACGCTTCACGCTCAACAGGACCACATCATCCGCAAACAGCAGAGATGAGATTCTGTGGTTCCCAAACCGGACCCCCTCTACACCCTGGCTGCGCCTATAAATTCTGTCCACAAAAGTAATGAACAGAACCTCAGTGTGATGATGAGAGGACACGACCCTCTCGTTCACCGGGGTGAACTCCAACACATGGTGACTGAGCTGGGGAGCAATAAGTAATGCTACCCCAGCTCGCCGCCTCTCCCTGTGAGCAACGCCAGAAAAGTGGAGCATCCATCCCATCTCCAGGAGTTGGGTACCAGTGACAAAGTGCAGCCCTGGCAGAGGCCAACATGCACTGGAAACAGGTTTGACTTACTACCAGCAATGCAAACCAAGCTCCTGCTGTGATCATACAGGGACCGGATAGCCCTTAGCATAGGACCACGGACCCCGTACTCCCAGAGCACCTCCCACAGGGCGCCTCGAGGGACATGGGGAACGCCTTCTCCAGATCCACAAAGCACATGTGGACTGGTTGGGCAAACTCCCATGAACCCTTGAGCACCTGATGGAGGGTGTAGAGCTGGTCCAGTGTGCCGCGACCAGGATGAAAACCACACTGCTCCTCATGAATCCGAGGTTCGACTATCGGTCGAATTCTCCTCACCAGTACTCTGGAATTGACCTTACTAGGGAGGCTGAGGAGTGTGATCCCCCTGTAGTTGGAACACACCCTCCGGTCCCCCTTCTTAAACAGAGGGACCACCACCCCGGTCTGCCAATCCAGGGATACTGTCCCAGACCGCCACGTGATGTTGCAGAGACGTGTCAACCAGGACAGTCCTACACCATCCAGAGACTTAAGGTACTCAGTCAGGATGGATTTTGTCCACCCCAGGAGCCTTGCCACCAAGGAGCTTTCTGACCGTCTCAGTGACTTCGGCCTGGGTGATGGACGAGTCCGCCTCTGAGTCCCCAGTCTCTGCTTCCTCTTTGGAAGACGTGACGATGGGATTGAGGAGATCCTCGAAGTATTCCTTCCACTGCCCAACAACCTCCCCAGTCAGGGTCAACAGCTCCCCACCCGCACGATAGACAGTGTTAGTGGAGAGCTGCTTCCGCCTCCTGAGGCGTCGGACGGTTTGCCAGAATTTCTTTGAGGCCAACCGATAATCCTCCTCCATGGCCTCTCCGAACGCCTCCCAGACCCGGGTTTTTGCCTCTGTGACCGAACGGGCTGCAGCACACTTGGCCTGCCGGTACCTGTCAGCTGCCTCTGGGTTCCCACCTACCAACAAAGACAAGTAGGACTCCTTCTTCAGCTTGACGGCATCCCTTACTTCCGGCATCCACCACCGGGTTCGGGGATTGCCGCCGCGACAGGCACCAGAGACCTTGCAACCACAGCTGCAGGTGGCCACATCGACAGTAGAGGTGGAGAACACGGTCCACTTGGACTCCATGTCTCCAACCTCCTCCGGGATCTGGGAGGTGGGAGTTGAAGACCTCGCTGACAGAAGGTTCCGCCAGTCATTCCCAGCAGACCCTCATGATACGTTTGGGTCTGCCAGGTCTGACCGGCTTCCTCCCCTCCCAGCAGATCCAACTCACCACCAGGTGGTGATCGGTCGACAGCTCAGCCCCTCTCTTTACCCGAGTGTCTGAGACACGTGGCCGAAGGTCAGATGATATGACTTCAAAGTTGATCATCGACCTCCGGCTCAGGGTGTCCTGGTGCCACATGCACTTATGGACACCCCTGTGCTCGAACATGGTGTTCATGATGGACAAACTGTGACTAGCACAGAAGTCAAACAACTGAACACCACTCGGGTTCAGATCGGGGAGGCCGTGCTTCCCGATCATGCCCCTCCAGGTCTCACTGTTGCTGCCCACGTGGGTGTTGAAATCCCCCAGAAGAACAATGGAGTCCTCAGTCGGAGCACTATCTAGTACCCTTCCCAGAGACTCCAAGAAGGTTGGGTACTCTGCACTGCTGCTTGGCCCATAGGCAGAGACAACAGTGAGAGACCTGTCTCCAACCCAAAGGCGTAGGGACACAACCCTCTCATTCACCGAGGTGAACTCCACCACATGGTGACTGAGCTGGGGAGTAATACGTAATGCTACCCCAGCTTGCCGCCTCTCCCCGTGAGCAACGCCAGAAAAGTCGAGCATCCATCCCCTCTCCAGGAGTTGGGTACCAGAGCCCAAGCTGTGCATGGAGGTGAGCCCGACTATCTCTAGTCAGTACCTCTCAACCTCCCGCACAAGCTCAGTCCTGTTGTGTGGGCCACCTGAAAAGGAGGTACTGCTGGCCCACCACCAGAGGGTGCCCTGCCTGAAGGCGGGCTTCAGGCACCAGAGGGTGCAGTTGCCTACCAGGAGCCCCAGGAGCCCGGAGCTGACAGTCACCACTCAACCCATCATCACCATCCACCATAAAAGCCTGGCAGAGACATCACACTCCTGCTGAGAAATCAGCTTATCCGACAGGTAACATCTCAGCCGTATCTGTGCTGTATGCACGTATTGTGAAGGAACTGAGAGTTGCTGACTGTTGCTGGGTGTTCCACACACCCACATAATCTGTTTGTGCTTACTGCCAGCAGTACCCGATCCGACAGCTGGAGGCAGTGGCCACCTGGGGACTCTGGACTTGGCGGCTCCGGAGTGTTGCAGGTCTCCGCTGGCAGTGGAAATCGTGTGGGGCCCGACTCTTCTCTGGACAGGCGTCTCCTATCCTCGAGCCTGCCCACACGTCACCTATTGTTTAATTGACTGTTACCTGTTACCTAAAGTTGTATCTGTATTCCGTTGTGCACATTTTCACAACATTAAATTGTTATCTTTTGGCATTTCCATTGTCCGTTCATTTGCGCCCCCTGTTGTGGGTCCGTGTCACTACACTTTCCCAACAAGTCCGGTCCTTTTGTCTTCATTTTCTTAAAGTGTGTTAGGGTGGTAAGGATGTTTCATATAGATTTGTGGCACGCTCCAATAATCGACATGCCTCCATGGCAGCCATCTTGATTTTGGTTTCCACTAAATAACTCATTAATATCTTGTCAGTTTGTTTTCATTTCAAGGTATGTTCGGATGCTTAATACGGCCTTTTCAATTGCATGTAAATGCTTAAAGCCACTGTCCATTTCATGTAAAATCAGGCTTTTGTTTACTTTTAGTAAATTACTCCTATAAAACCTTGCCCTTTAATTTGAAGCTGTATCAGCAACTTGGCCATATAGGATTCGTCATTTCAACAGACCACATTAGAAAATGCAAGTGATGTGTTCAAAAAATAAACAAAAAAGGAAATTAATTGTGGCACGCTTAATTCAAATGTAAGTCCTTGTTAGATTTTTGATGGTCTACAGTGTCTGTCCATCACACATTCTCTACATGAAACTACACCCGTTCCAGCAAAACCTCCTGCATGAGGCTTGGGCACTACAGAAGGCATGTTTCAAACACAGTTAGGTTCTTCTGGTTTTGTTTTTACAGCAAGTGGAATAATGGACCTGTTTAAAAAAAAGAAAAAATCAAACTTAACACATTGTTTCCCACACTGCTGCACGGTGCAACTACTGGCATCAATGAAACTGTGCAGGAAGTTAGTATAGTTCTATACCTATTTGGAAATGTGTCCTTTGATTATCTGTGAATAAAGACACTTTTATGGGGCAGCGATCATTATTTTTGCAAAATATTCCAGTTTTTGGGCCTTTTCATGCAAAAGAGTGACCAGAATTTTATTCAGAGAATAAAGATTGTTAAAAAAACAAACAAAAAAAACTACATTTTCAAGACCCTAGTGGTCCATACTTAAAAACAAACACATGTTCCACTTGTTTTGAAGAAATTATTTTTTCACTGTTGTTGTTACATTGTGATGCCCAGCTTGGTGAACACGCTCACAAGCTAAAAGTGGACGCTCTCGTTACGGCCAAACAACTGTCCAGTTTCTGTGTTAGTATGCAACCGCGGCCGATGTGCTTGACTTTGGTGTTAGCTTCGTGTTAAAGTCAGAAGAAGAAGCTGCACTGAAAGAAATCTATGTGGGACAAAGAGACACATTCTGTGTGTTGTCGCAGAAAACGAGAGCAGCACGCTGAGCAGGTGAAACTAACCCTGACCAAACAGGAAGTGAACGTCTTTATTACTCATCTGTGCGTGTGCGACCTCAGGCTGACCTCTGTACACAGGTTCCTTTTAACTAACAGACTTTAATGGAAATTTACTTTAAAATCAGTACAAACATAAGTATTTACTCAGTCAACTTTAATGCCTTAGCATAACTAGAAACTTATAAACAGAATTAGCAGCTGAACTAAGATCACTAAAGACTAAAGTTAAATTGCAAATAAAATGACTTTAATACTACTTCCTTTGGTTTTCTTAAAGTCACCTTTAGGTTTGCTGTTGTCATTCTGTATATCTTCTGTATATTTTCAACACTTCCTGACCTGAACTTCTAGTTGATGTTCTGTGCCATCTGTGACGGATTCCTTTGCGATGCTGATAATCACCAGGCTGTTCTGCAACAGTGCGATCCTCGGTGACGATGGACCTTCTTTACGTGTTGTCACCTTAGTCGGTGTGGCTGACCTGTCAGTAGTCACCTTCCATGGAGACACCTTAGCCAGAGAAGAGAACCGGTCCTCAGCCTGTCTGTCATCTCTCTGTGGTACCTCGGGTGCTCTCCACACCTCCATTGTTTTACAAATGTGATTTCTAACCTGGCACACTGATTATGTCAAAGCAGGGGTTGATCTTCCCTGCTACTGTGGCTGGTGTCCAGTGATCACGGTGGTTTTGCAGCTGAGCGTTAATTTGCACTGGTTGTCCTGTCAGTAGCTGAGCCTTTCTGTCTTTATTCTGTTGCTTCCTCCTTTGTAGCAACTGTCGCACATCTTCCTGTACCTCAGGAAAATATGCCTTTTTTGGCACTGGGAGGAGTGTGCGAGTGTGCCATGACATGAGCTGCTGTGCAGGGCTACTTTCCGTGCCTTTGGATGGCATGTTTCTCTGGCCTAAGAGTTACAGTCATAGCTGTTTGTTTTCCAAGTCGGCCTTTGTGAGCAGACTTTTGATCACTTTGGCTGCAGCCTCGGCTCATTTGTTTGACTGATGATGGTGATGACGTCACATGGTGGATGCTAGGTGTCTCTGTGAATTTACTAAATTCTTGTAGCTGATTTCCATGTGTTACAAAGACCTTCTTGAAGAATCTGACTGCTGTTTGGTGTGAGGTCATGGACTCGTTCATGGACCTGGGTGTATTTAAAGCTCACAGGTTTCACTCGTTTCTCGCCAGATCAATGTGCCTTGTGCCTTTTTTCCAGCTCTATTTCATGTCTATTTCCTAGTCCTGCTTGCCTCATCGTTTTTGATCACCTGCCTGTGTACCTGACGCCATCTCTGCCTGATGTTTTTTGGACTGCCTTTACCTGTACCGATCTCTGCCTGAAACAACACTAAACCCTTTTGGAACCACAGAGCTGCTTGTTTGAGTTTTGCATTTGTGTCCAACCATTCCTGATAGTTGAGTCTGATATAATCCTGAAAACACTCCTTGAATGGACTCCAGTTTGATGCCACCACATCCCCCGTCAACTTCATCAGCTGTGGAGTGGGAATCCTGAGATGTGCCTTATTGGTTCAGAGATCACACTTTCCACTCCAGTCAAAATGGGCATGCTCTACACTGTGTTACAAAGCCAGAGTCTCTTGTTTACCTATTTTTTCCCCTTTGGGTGAATTTTCGCAGCAAAAGCAGAGCAACATACCGGGCACTGTTGGTGCATCCATTGCCAGGCGAGAGACGCAAATTTGTGGCATCACGTGTCGTCCAGTGTGAACGCAGCATAAGAGAGCACTTAAGGCGCCAAACTGGTAAGAGGAGGGAGGAGGACTTTAAAGAAGTCTAAGAGTGTCTTAAGCAGACAAGCTGGCAAAAAAGATGGAGAGGAAGCAGAGATATTCTCCGTATGTATATATACTCAACAAAAATATAAACGCAACACTTTTGGTTTTGCTCCCATTTTGTATGAGATGAACTCAAAGATCTAAAACTTTTTCCACATACACAATATCACCATTTCCCTCAAATATTGTTCACAAACCAGTCTAAATCTGTGATCGTGAGCACTTCTCCTTTGCTGAGATAATCCATCCCACCTCACAGGTGTGCCATATCAAGATGCTGATTAGACACCATGATTAGTGCACAGGTGTGCCTTAGACTGCCCACAATAAAAGGCCACTCTGAAAGGTGCAGTTTTGTTTTATTGGGGGGGGGATACCAGTCAGTATCTGGTGTGACCACCATTTGCCTCATGCAGTGCAACACATCTCCTTCGCATCATCCATGAAGAGAACACCTCTCCAGCATGCCAAACACCAGCGAATGTGAGCATTTGCCCACTCAAGTCGGTTACGATGACGAACTGGAGTCAGGTCGAGACCCCGATGAGGACGACGAGCATGCAGATGAGCTTCCCTGAGATGGTTTCTGACAGTTTGTGCAGAAATTCTTTGGTTATGCAAACCGATTGTTTCAGCAGCTGTCTGAGTGGCTGGTCTCAGACGATCTTGGAGGTGAACATGCTGGATGTGGAGGTCCTGGGCTGGTGTGGTTACACGTGGTCTGCGGTTGTGAGGCTGGTTGGATGTACTGCCAAATTCTCTGAAACGCCTTTGGAGACGGCTTATGGTAGAGAAATGAACATTCAATACACAAGCAACAGCTCTGGTTGACATTCCTGCTGTCAGCATGCCAATTGCACGCTCCCTCAAATCTTGCGACATCTGTGGCATTGTGCTGTGTGATAAAACTGCACCTTTCAGAGTGGCCTTTTATTGTGGGCAGTCTAAGGCACACCTGTGCACTAATCATGGTGTCTAATCAGCATCTTGATATGGCACACCTGTGAGGTGGGATGGATTATCTCAGCAAAGGAGAAGTGCTCACTATCACAGATTTCGACTGGTTTGTGAACAATATTTGAGGGAAATGGTGATATTGTGTATGTGGAAAAGGTTTTAGATCTTTGAGTTCATCTCATACAAAATGGGAGCAAAACCAAAAGTGTTGCGTTTATATTTTTGTTATATATATATATATATATATATATATATATATATATATATATATATAATATTATATTTCTACCTCATTCTCTTATCTTATTATATTATCACAGGTATCATTATTATGCCTATCTCGGCTTTCAATGCTTACCAGCCCAGTCAGTATAAGAGAAATTGTGGCGAGCTGGGCATGTCCCAACTTGTCCCCTGGCACTCCGAAACGGAGGTGTTCCTTTGTCTCGCTCGATCAGCGAATCTGCGCGGCTTTCCATGACAAAATCTATTGTTAAAAGTGAAATCTGCGGGAAAATGGCTGATGTCCAGCTCTTGTGATAACCAGAGAAATTGCTCACGACAGTCCCGGCTCCACACAGCCATCCGTTTAGAAATGATGTGGTGTTTTCTGCCTCTCGATGGCGGCTCGGAGCGCGGCGCGCCGTGCGCCATTATGGGGTGTCCTTAAAGCTGTAGTAACACTCCTTATTCTCTGTGAAGCCCGTAAAATTTTCACCGAAAGCCAGATAAATTTTTCAAATGGTTTCCAGGTGCCAGTCTCTAACAGTTTCTGAAAAAATTCTGATGAAAAAAAACCCAAATCATTCCGCCATTTCCTGACAATGAAAATCCGATGAGGGGGCTGGACCACTCCTCCCACAAGGCGTGCTCACAGGTGAATGACACAACCGACAGGCGTGGAAAAACTCACGCATGCGCACGAAGGTTCAAGCTTGGCTGACGTAAAAACATATGAATCAAATCCATATATTTTTTGAAAAAAATAAAAAGGTCCGTTACTTTTCTCACAGACCTCGTATGTAGGTAGATCGGCATGTGAATGAGATACGGTCAAACATCTTCCAGCTGTGTAACAATTAATTTTGTGTTGGACTGTGTGAAATAATGAAAGACAGAAGAGAGCTTTTGTCTTTTTGGCACTCTGCCACTAGGAGGCACTCTTATTTTTCAGATAAAACAACACAGTGACGGCATCAAACACGATACACTTTTCACTTATGGTGACAACATGGTGGCACTTAACTCACTAAACCAACTGAACTACAAAAACAATAAATCAACAACACTAACAACATTTTTAAACTAACATGAACCACAATAACATTTAAAACCTCAAAACCCAGAACTCCCATAATGCATTGCAGCACAACAATATACAGGTTTAGCGACCGGCCGGGCGATCGCTCCAAATTAATTATGAGTATCATCATCATGACATTAAATTATTTTCACGATTACGCATTTCTTAATGCAGTTATATGATCGGTTGATTTTACTGTTCATTCATATGTAGGAGCGCAGAGTGCATTTACTTTTTTATTTCCCCTTCCCTTTCTGTGACAACCAATCATAGCTCTTACAGGACCATGTCATACCTAGCAACAGGGTCAACCCTGCCCCCTCACTAAGACAGAGGTTTCTGTCAACTCCTTGCCCAGAGTTACTCTCAGACACCTCTTGGGTCTCTCTGAGGCTGGGAGGCCCTGCCAGGATATTTTAGGCTCAGTGTGGAGCTCTTTGAGAGGACTTTGAGATGCTCTGAGGATAAGGGCCCTGGACTACAGCAGAAAAGCAAAGTAGGACTCAAACATGAGAAGGAGTGCAACAGGAAGACATAAAAAGACAGACAGGTGAGGATGCAGGGGTGGAACATTGGGGACCCAGATCATAGACAGAGATCAGACAAATATAATTTTTTCATTTAACCAGGTTAGTCCCATTGAGATCAAGTCCTCTTTTGCAAGGAAGACCTGGACAATTATAAAGTTTCCAATTCACCGAACCTGCATGTCTTTTTTTTTTTTTAAATAAATGAACCTATTACAGAAAATAAAACTAAAGGAGAACAGTAACAAATGAACACATACCGAAAATACTAATATTAACAGAATACATACAGCGCAAAATAATACCTAAAAGTGCACAGACAAGCACACCCACAACAATAAGAAGAAACTCCAGCCTGAACCAAGCAGCTCAGAGTGGTGAGTTTGATCTTTTATCCAGTGTTTGGCTTGCCTCTACTGGTGGTTGGCTCTCACTGCGGTATTGTATCACTTCCTGTTCCGGAGCACAGCGGTGTTTTTCTGTATCTGTTAGCTGTTTAATCTGCGCAGTTAGATTGATCTAGTTATCTAGATTACGATTTGTTTCCCAGTGTAATCTTTACGTGCCTTAACTAAAGCACTCCCTCTGCTGAATCACCTCTAAATTATTTACACATTATTCACTTTGCGTGTTTTTAGGAATCCGCTAGCTTAGCGCAGCTACTAGCTCTTAGCCGATTTAGCATGGCGGCTTCTCCTGTCTCTCCCGCACTTTTCTGCTCTGGGTGTGAAATGTTTAGTTATTCCTCGGCCTCCTTTAGCAGTAATGGTACTTGTAATAAGTGTAGCTTATTCATAGCTTTGGAGGCCAGGCTGGGCGAATTGGAGACTCGGCTCCGCACCGTGGAAAATTCTACAGCTAGCCAGGCCCCTGTAGTCGGTGCGGACCAACGTAGCTTAGCCGCCGTTAGTTCCCCTCTGGCAGATCCCGAGCAGCCGGGAAAGCAGGCCGACTGGGTGACTGTGAGGAGGAAGCGTAGCCCTAAACAGAAGCCCCGTGTACACCGCCAACCCGTTCACATTTCTAACCGTTTTTCCCCACTCGACGACACACCCGACGAGGATCAAACTCTGGTTATTGGCGACTCTGTTTTGAGAAATGTGAAGTTAGCGACACCAGCAACCATAGTCAATTGTCTTCCGGGGGCCAGAGCAGGCGACATTGAAGGAAATTTGAAACTGCTGGCTAAGGCTAAGCGTAAATTTGGTAAGATTGTAATTCACGTCGGCAGTAATGACACCCGGTTACGCCAATCGGAGGTCACTAAAATTAACATTGAATCGGTGTGTAACTTTGCAAAAACAATGTCGGACTCTGTAGTTTTCTCTGGGCCCCTCCCCAATCGGACGGGGAGTGACATGTTTAGCCGCATGTTCTCCTTGAATTGCTGGCTGTCTGAGTGGTGTCCAAAAAATGAGGTGGGCTTCATAGATAATTGGCAAAGCTTCTGGGGAAAACCTGGTCTTGTTAGGAGAGACGGCATCCATCCAACTTTGGATGGAGCAGCTCTCATTTCTAGAAATCTGGCCAATTTTCTTAAATCCTCCAAACTGTGACTATCCAGGGTTGGGACCAGGAAGCAGAGTTGTAGTCTTACACACCTCTCTGCAGCTTCTCTCCCCCTGCCATCCCCTCATTACCCCATCCCCGTAGAGACGGTGCCTGCTCCCAGACCACCAACAACCAGCAAAAATCTATTTAAGCATAAAAATTCAAAAAGAAAAAATAATATAGCACCTTCAACTGCACCACAGACTAAAACAGTTAAATGTGGTCTATTAAACATTAGGTCTCTCTCTTCTAAGTCCCTGTTGGTAAATGATATAATAATTGATCAACATATTGATTTATTCTGCCTAACAGAAACCTGGTTACAGCAGGATGAATATGTTAGTTTAAATGAGTCAACACCCCCGAGTCACACTAACTGCCAGAATGCTCGTAGCACGGGCCGAGGCGGAGGATTAGCAGCAATCTTCCATTCCAGCTTATTAATTAATCAAAAACCCAGACAGAGCTTTAATTCATTTGAAAGCTTGACTCTTAGTCTTGTCCATCCAAATTGGAAGTCCCAAAAACCAGTTTTATTTGTTATTATCTATCGTCCACCTGGTCGTTACTGTGAGTTTCTCTGTGAATTTTCAGACCTTTTGTCTGACTTAGTGCTTAGCTCAGATAAGATAATTATAGTGGGCGATTTTAACATCCACACAGATGCTGAGAATGACAGCCTCAACACTGCATTTAATCTATTATTAGACTCTATTGGCTTTGCTCAAAATGTAAATGAGTCCACCCACCACTTTAATCATATCTTAGATCTTGTTCTGACTTATGGTATGGAAATTGAAGACTTAACAGTATTCCCTGAAAACTCCCTTCTGTCTGATCATTTCTTAATAACATTTACATTTACTCTGATGGACTACCCTGCAGTGGGGAATAAGTTTCATTACACTAGAAGTCTTTCAGAAAGCGCTGTAACTAGGTTTAAGGATATGATTCCTTCTTTATGTTCTCTAATGCCATATACCAACACAGTGCAGAGTAGCTACCTAAACTCTGTAAGGGAGTTAGAGTATCTCGTCAATAGTTTTACATCCTCATTGAAGACAACTTTGGATGCTGTAGCTCCTCTGAAAAAGAGAGCTTTAAATCAGAAGTGTCTGACTCCGTGGTATAACTCACAAACTCGTAGCTTAAAGCAGAAACCCCAGGTTTCTTTTCAGCACTGTAGCCAGGCTGACAAAGAGTCAGAGCTCTATTGAGCTGAGTATTCCATTAACTTTAACTAGTAATGACTTCATGACTTTCTTTGCTAACAAAATTTTAACTATTAGAGAAAAAATTACTCATAACCATCCCAAAGACGTATCGTTATCTTTGGCTGCTTTCAGTGATGCCGGTATTTGGTTAGACTCTTTCTCTCCGATTGTTCTGTCTGAGTTATTTTCATTAGTTACTTCATCCAAACCATCAACATGTCTATTAGACGCCCCATTTGTTGGGAAGGTGTCGTAGCACGGACCCACAACAGGGGGCGCAAATGAACGGACAATGAATAAGCCAAAAAGGTAACAATTTAATGTTGCGATAATACACAACGAAACGTACTGTAATCTGCACAGTCAATTTAACACCAGGTGACGTGTGGGCAGGCTCGAAGATAGAAGACCCCCGACGAGAGAGAAGCCGCGTCCCACACGGCTTCCACCCCCAACGGTCTGAAGAACACCGGAGCCGCCAAGTCCCGAGTCCCCAGGTGGCCTCTGTCTTCGGCTGTCGACCCTGGTACTGCTGGCAGAAAGCAGAAATATGATGAGTGAGTGTGAGTCCGCACACTCAGTAAATCCACAGTTAACGAGGGAGGAAGCGCCTCCACCTCCAAGCACACACTCGTGCAGCTCCTGTTTGAGCACTTATCTGGGTGGGAGGTGTTGCGAAGCCGTCGCTGAACACCTCAAACGCCACCTCCACAGACGAGTCTCACCGACAGGAAAACGGCTGCAAAGAAGAGTTTAGACAGATATACAGTCTTAAGTTCACAGAGAAATTACCTTGGTAATGGTAGTCGATTTCTCGGCGGGGAGGTGGAGTTGCAGTCCGGCTTTTATGGTGGTGATGATGAACGAGTGACAGCTGGTGCAGAGGATGAGTGACAGCTGTCACTTCTTCTGGGTCTAGCGCCCTCTCGTGCTTGGAGCCCGCACTCCAAGCAGGGCGCCTTCTGGTGGTGGTGGGCCAGCAGTACCTCCTCTTCAGCGGCCCACACAACACCATTCCTACCAGGCTGCTCAAGGAAGCCCTACCATTAATTAATGCTTCGATCTTAAATATGATCAATCTATCTTTATTAGTTGGCTATGTACCACAGGCTTTTAAGGTGGCAGTAATTAAACCATTACTTAAAAAGCCATCACTTGACCCAGCTATCTTAGCTAATTATAGGCCAATCTCCAACCTTCCTTTTCTCTCGAAAATTCTTGAAAGGGTAGTTGTAAAACAGCTAACTGATCATCTGCAGAGGAATGGTCTATTTGAAGAGTTTCAGTCAGGTTTTAGAATTCATCATAGTACAGAAACAGCATTAGTGAAGGTTACAAATGATCTTCTTATGGCCTCGGACAGTGGACTCATCTCTGTGCTTGTTCTGTTAGACCTCAGTGCTGCTTTTGATACTGTTGACCATAAAATTTTATTACAGAGATTAGAGCATGCCATAGGTATTAAAGGCACTGCGCTGCGGTGGTTTGAATCATATTTATCTAATAGATTACAATTTGTTCATGTAAATGGGGAATCTTCTTCACAGACTAAAGTTAATTATGGAGTTCCACAAGGTTCTGTGCTAGGACCAATTTTATTCACTTTATACATGCTTCCCTTAGGCAGTATTATTAGACGGTATTGCTTAAATTTTCATTGTTACGCAGATGATACCCAGCTTTATCTATCCATGAAGCCAGAGGACACACACCAATTAGCTAAACTGCAGGATTGTCTTACAGACATAAAGACATGGATGACCTCTAATTTCCTGCTTTTAAACTCAGATAAAACTGAAGTTATTGTACTTGGCCCCACAAATCTTAGAAACATGGTGTCTAACCAGATCCTTACTCTGGATGGCATTACCCTGACCTCTAGTAATACTGTGAGAAATCTTGGAGTCATTTTTGATCAGGATATGTCATTCAAAGCGCATATTAAACAAATATGTAGGACTGCTTTTTTTGCATTTACGCAATATCTCTAAAATTAGAAAGGTCTTGTCTCAGAGTGATGCTGAAAAACTAATTCATGCATTTATTTCCTCTAGGCTGGACTATTGTAATTCATTATTATCAGGTTGTCCTAAAAGTTCCCTAAAAAGCCTTCAGTTAATTCAAAATGCTGCAGCTAGAGTACTGACGGGGACTAGAAGGAGAGAGCATATCTCACCCATATTGGCCTCTCTTCATTGGCTTCCTGTTAATTCTAGAATAGAATTTAAAATTCTTCTTCTTACTTATAAGGTTTTGAATAATCAGGTCCCATCTTATCTTAGGGACCTCGTAGTACCATATCACCCCAATAGAGCGCTTCGCTCTCAGACTGCAGGCTTACTTGTAGTTCCTAGGGTTTGTAAGAGTAGAATGGGAGGCAGAGCCTTCAGCTTTCAGGCTCCTCTCCTGTGGAACCAGCTCCCAATTCAGATCAGGGAGACAGACACCCTCTCTACTTTTAAGATTAGGCTTAAAACTTTCCTTTTTGCTAAAGCTTATAGTTAGGGCTGGATCAGGTGACCCTGAACCATCCCTTAGTTATGCTGCTATAGACGTAGACTGCTGGGGGTTCCCATGATGCACTGTTTCTTTCTCTTTTTGCTCTGTATGCACCACTCTGCATTTAATCATTAGTGATAGATCTCTGCTCCCCTCCACAGCATGTCTTTTTCCTGGTTCTCTCCCTCAGCCCCAACCAGTCCCAGCAGAAGACTGCCCCTCCCTGAGCCTGGTTCTGCTGGAGGTTTCTTCCTGTTAAAAGGGAGTTTTTCCTTCCCACTGTAGCCAAGTGCTTGCTCACAGGGGGTCGTTTTGACCGTTGGGGTTTTACATAATTATTGTATGGCCTTGCCTTACAATATAAAGCGCCTTGGGGCAACTGTTTGTTGTGATTTGGTGCTATATAAAAAAAAAATTGATTGATTGATTGTACAGGTACTATGCTGATAACGTGGCTCATTATTTCTGTTATTTTGTGTTTGTTTCCTGACTGTTCTGAAAGAGGATCTGTGAAAAAGGAACTCTTGTTTTCGCGTTGTGACCGAGGCCGGTAAAGTAGAACTCGCTGCCCCGGTGAAGACGACGAGGCCGAAGCTCTGCGACCGAGAGGTGACGGTGCTACGAGAAGCACTGCATCACGAGTTTGGACGTAACGTATTGAACAAGTTATGAAACAAGCTGGCAAGTGAAAGCTAAGCAAGCGCTCACGTTCGTTTCTTGGAAGTAGCACAGGCACTTGTGAACCGTTTTTTAAAGCCTCAATAGTGTTTATGACTCCAACACATACAAGCAAACAGTTCTTACTGTAACGCTGTCCCTCACAAAGTACTTCACACGTTTATATTTATTCAAAGACACGGTGGGAAAATAGGCCTGGATACTGAAGAACTTCTCTCTCTTACAGGAGATCTATCCCTTCAGAACCATCAACAATGGATTAAAACGGTTTTTATAAAGCACAACATGGGTGTAACAAAGGCAGACCTTATTTCGCAAACTCCTTCCCTTATTGGTCCCTGTTGTCGTTCAAGGAGGTCTCACCCCCTCTGCCCATAACCCGCACGATAACGGGCCATATGATTTATATTGTAACCTGAATGTCTTTGTTGTAAGTAGTAAAACCAGTTCAACCCAGAAACAGGCACCACACCCATCTCTGGATGAAGCTGCACCTCAAACAGAGAGAAAAAACAGAACCAGGCATCAAAAAGACAAGAAATACAGTATAATTTGTCAGCATTAAGCAACAAGAAAAACAGAGAAATACTAAGGTGATCGCCGGCCACTAGCCCTAAGCTTCACTAAAAGACCCAGAATTTAGGTAAAGTTGAGGCCGCAACACGCTCCGTTTACTAATAAAATGAATTAAAAGAGTAAAAAGCATAGAACTATACAATGCCAGTATTCTAGCCATATGAAAGGGAAAATAAGTGCGTCTTAAGTCTGGACTTGAAAGTCTCCACAGAATCTGAATGTTTTATTGATGCAGGGACATCATTCCACAGAACAGGGGCACGATAAGAGAAAGCTCTGTGACCCACAGACTTCTTATTCACCTTAGGGGCACAAAGTAGTCCTGCACCCTGAGAACATAAAGCCCAGGCCGGCACGTAAGGTTTAATTAGGTCAGCTAGGTAGGGAGGTGCCAGTCCATGAACAATTTTATAGGTTAGAAACAGAACCTTAAAATCTGATCTCACAGAGACAGGAAGCCAGTGAAGAGACGCCAAAATGGGTGTAATGTGGTCAAACTTTCTGCTTCGTGTCAAAAGTCCGGCAGCAGCATTTTGAACCAATCGGAGAGCCCTAATGCTGGACTGTGGTAAACCAGAAAATAGAACATTGCAGTAGTCCAATCTAGAAGAGATAAATGCATGAACCAGGGTCTCAGCATCAGCCATAGACAGGATGGGACGAATCTTCGCTATATTTCACAGGTGGAAGAAAGATGTCCTCATAAAATCTCTAATGTGGAGGTCAAAGGACAATGTAGGATCAAAAATTACCCCAAGGTTCCTCACTTTTTCAGTGTGACGTATGACACATGAGCCTAAGCTAAGTGTTAACTGGTCAAACTGATGCTGATGTCTCACTGGACTGAATTGCCCACTTTGCCCATGAAGCGTTTGATGCTGTGAGGTTTTCATTTGTTTTCTGCAGCAGCTTCAAATTGAAAGAACAGTTGTCGTTTCTCAAAGCTCGGTGACGGCAGCACACCCGCACTGAGCTTTAAAAAGACATTTTTAAGGGTTTTTTTTTCTTTAAATCTTTGTGCCACTCCGTGTGTGTCCTCTCTAAAAACAGCTTATCTGCACGCATTAACAAATGCTAACACTTGTTTTCCATCCAAATGCACCTGAAGTCTCTTTCTGAGGATGACATGACGTTAAAAAAAAAAAAAAGCTAAGAAACTTAAAAAAAATTCTCTGCCTGTCAATTTGATTTTTCTTTTTCCATAAATATGTTGTCAATTCTTCCTGCACAGACGGCCATCCAGGGGTGAATCCAGCAGAAGGATTAAAGATTAAAGGACCACTTTTGAAGACAATTTTTCATACTACTACTAATACTATAATAATTTTAATAATTAAAGTGTTAAGAAAGAATTTAAATGTTAGAAAGAATAATTAATAATTAATAGTTACATTTATAAACAATGCAGACTCTAAACTGTAAGTTTTAATGTTACAGTGCTGTCAACATTTAAATATGAGGTCAAGAAAGATGTCTATTTTATTTTTGTAAAACAAGTATTTATGTTCATTGAAGTCAAGAAAGGGGGACTAGAAAGTGAGTGTTGGTAAAACAGGTTATTATTTTCATGTTGAAGTGGTGGTGGGGGTGGCAGCAGCTGCTGAAAGTAACTAATAAAGTAACTAGTAATCTAACTAGTTACTTTTAAAACTGAGTAATCAGTAAAGTAACTAAGTTACTTTTTCAAGGAGTATTCAGTAATTGGATTACTTTTTCAAAGAAACTGTGACAACACTGGTGCTCACAGACATAACGTTATTGATGTACAGTTTCAGTTCAGTTCCTGGTGTTGTATATTTTGTGTGCTGAAGTCCACAGGTTCCATTTCAGTGTGATGTCTGGCAGTGTCATGTTGGTTAAGAAACACACAATTAATGTTAAAGGACAATTTGTTGTCATCAAAAAGTGAAGTTACATGATTTAAGTGAAATGCTTGTAAATAAAAAGAAAGCTAATGATATTGGTAGGGGTTACATTGAGAAAATAAGGAACAACTGATGAATAATACATTTTCAAAGTCATCATAAAATTGTATTGGTATCATTAAGTATCCATATCGGTACATGGTATTGTTGTGTGGGCCGCTGAAGAGGAGGTACTGCTGGCCCACCACCACCAGATGGCGCCCTGCTTGAAGTGCGGGCTTCAAGCACGAGAGGGCGTCGGAGCGGCCAGGAGTGACAGCTGTCACTCATCATCCGTACCAGCTATCACTCATCCACTACTCATCACCACCACCATAAAGGCTGGACTGCAACTCCACCTCCCCGCCGAGAAATCAGCTACCATTCAGGTAATATTCTCTGCTGTACTTAACACTGACTAATAGTCTGAACTTCTTTGCAGCCGTTTTCCTGTGGGTGTTGTCTTATCTGTGGGATTGTCGTTTGGTGTGATCAGCGACGGCTTCGCTTCACACCCCAACCAGATAAGTGGTTAGACAGGAGCTGCACGAGTGTGTGATTGGAGGTGCAGGTTTTCCCTCCTAACTGTATACAGACTGTGG
Source organism: Thalassophryne amazonica (assembly GCF_902500255.1). Lineage (NCBI taxonomy): Eukaryota > Metazoa > Chordata > Actinopteri > Batrachoidiformes > Batrachoididae > Thalassophryne > Thalassophryne amazonica. The sequence goes on from NC_047110.1 coordinate 116,202,067, forward strand.
GATTACTGAGTGTGCGAACTCACACTCATCAGGACCGTCTCTGTTCTCTGCCAGCAGTACCAGGTCTGACTGCTGAAGACAGCGGCAACCTGGGGCGCAGGGCTTGGCGGCTCCGGTGTTCTTCAGCTCCGTTGGTGGTGGAAGCTGTGTGGGATCCGGCTCTTCTCTCGCCAGACGTCTTCTATCATCGAGCCTGCCCACACGTCACCTGGTGTATAATTGACAGTCCACCATATTGTTATTGTCTGTACATCGTTGTGCGATTCACAACATTAAATTGTTACTTTTGGCTTATCCATTGTCCGCTCATTAACGCCCCCTGTTGTGGGTCCGTGTCACGACACTTTCACAACAGGTATTGGCAAGTACCCAAATGTAAGTACTCGTACTCAGTCATGGAAAACGTGGTATGGATGCATCCCTAATATAAAGGGAGAAAAGCAGGGGGCCTAAGATGCACCCCTGTGGAACCCCAAATTTCATGTCACTAAGCTTGGAGGTTAGTGTTGCTGTGCAAAACACAGTGAGAACAACTGGTTAGGTATGACGTCAACCATGCAAGGGTACTCCCAGTAATGTTTCTGTGAAGGCTCTCAGTTGTCCAGGTGGTTTCCATAGTAGAGAAACTTGAATCTTTGACTAGACTGGATTGCTTGACGTGAAGACGTTGTTGGTTCTTTGCTTCGATGCTTTTCAGAAGCAGCAAGTCTGCTTCTTAACCCCTCTCAAAGCCATTTAAAAATGGCAATCGTGAGTCACTTTTGTGTGGATTAAAGTCATTAACTGGGACTCTTGTCTTGTTGGAAGTAAGAAACAAGAAAAACAAATGAAAGATATCAATACAGAAAGGCTAATAGAAACTGAAGATCAAGACCTGAGCACGGGCAAATCCTGTCACCAAACAATAGAGTCTGTGCAGAACATTGGCAAAAGTGCCTGGAGAAGCATCTGAAAAAAGATGACCGCTATCTCAAGGGCTATGTGGAATTCATGGAGGACATGATAAAGAGAGGTGATGCTGAAAAGGTGCCAGAGATGGAGATAAATAAAGAACCAACATGGTATATCCCGCATCATGGCATTTGCCATCCTCGAAAAACCAGGTAGGATCAGCATAGTCTGACTGCTCAGTAAAATTCCAGAATATATCTCTCAGCGAACATCTTCTGAGGGGACTTGACCTCACAAATACCCTTGTTGGAGTTCTACGTTGCTTTAGAAAGGGACAAGTGGCTGTCATGGGTGACATGGAGCACATGTTCCAGCAATTTCATGTTGTTGCCAAAGACCGGGATTACCACAGGTTCCTATGGTGGAAGGAAGGTAATATGGACAAAACACAATCAGTGTTTCATATGAGGATCCACCTATTTGGAGCAGCATCCCCACCTGGATGTGCAAACTTTGGATTCAAGCATCTCACTGCACAAGGTGAAGGTAAGTTCAGTCAAGCCACCATTAAGTTCATACAGCGCAACTTTTATGTGGACAATGGCCTGGTAAGTGTCGATTCTGAAGAAGAAGCTATCCAGCGCGTACAAGAAGCGAGAGATCTCTGTAGCTCTGGAAAGTTGCACCTTCACATATTCAACAGCAACAAGAGAGTGATTGCCTCTAACCCAAAGGAGGAATGTGCAGGAGGAGCTACTGATTTGGGCCTGACTTTGGGAGAGCCTAAGATCGAAAAGGTGCAGTGGTGTGTAGCTTCAGACATATTTCACTTCAGAGACATTGTAAAAGACAATCCGTGCACTAGAAGAGGAGTGTTGGCCACAGTTGCCTAAATTTTTGATCCGCTTGGATTTGTTGCTCCTTACATCCTTGTTGGGAAAAGAATCCTTCAAAGGATGTGCCAAGACAAGTTACACTGGGACGAGCCACTTCCAGATGACTTCAAGCTGCATTGGGATGCCTGGCTATGAGACCTCAACTTGTCTTCAATAGGTGCTATGTGCCTCCAACATTAAAAGACGTTCAGCAGTATGAGTTACGCCAGTGTTTCTGGCTATGGAGTATGCTCGTACCATAGAGCTGTACCCAAGTCTGGAAAAGTTCACTGTACCCTTGTAATGGGCAAGGCAAGAGTCGCTCTAACAAAAGTGACAACTATTCCAAGACTTGAGCTCTCTGCTGCTGTGGTGGGCACAAGAACTGCTCGCTTTGTAAAGAGAGAGTTAGAGATGGAAGAAATCAAGGAATACTTTTGGATTGATTCCAAGGTCGTTCTTGGTTACATTAATAATGACACAAGACAATTTCATGTATTCATAGTGAATCGTATTCAAAGAATCAGATCAAGCACTGAACCAAGTTAATGGTGATATGTTGCTTCTGAACAAAATCCAGCCACCCATGCATCTCATGGAGTCATGACAACGGAACTGGTCGAATCAAAGTGGTTCACTGGACCAAGTTTCTTATGTATGAAGCCATAGCAATAGTGAGTAGCAGACCACTACGTGCAGAGTGTATCAACGATCCTGTGGGACCTGAACCATCCATCCATCGGAGTCGCAGCTCAAGCAAAGCCGAGAGAGGACATGCAGGTGGTTGGTGTGACAAAGGAAGATACAGAGGACAGGGTGAGATGGAAATGATTGATCTGCTGTGGCGACCCCTAACGGGAACAGCTGAAAGACAAAGAAGAAGAATCCATCCATCCATCCCTCCATTTTCTTCTGCTTTATCTGGAGTCGGGTCACGGGGGCAGCAGCTCAAGCAAAGCCGCTCAGACCTACTGATCCACACACACCTCCCCCAGCACTTCCAGGAGAACCCCGAGGCGTTCCCAAGCCACCCAAGAGACGTAGTCCCTGTAGCGTGTCCTGGGTCTTCCTCGGGGCCTCCTCCCAACGGGATGTGCCCGGAACACCTGTCCAGTGAGGCGTTCAGGGGGCATCCAGAAAAGATGCCCGAGCCACCTCAGCTGGCTCCTTTCGACGTGGAGGAGCACCGGCTCCACTCCGAGCTCCTCACCCTATATCTAAGGGAGCGCCCAGCCACCCTGCAGAGGAAACCCATCTCAGCCGCTTGTACCTGAGGCAAGGACACCCCACCGACCTGAAGAGGGCAAGGCACCTTTTTCTGGTCGAGAACCATGGCCTCGGATTTGGAGGTGCTGATCTTCATCCCGGACACTTCACACTCAGCTGCAAACCACCCAAGTGCACGCTGAAGGTCCTGGTTTGACGAAGCCAACAGGACCACATCATCTGCAAACAGCAGAGATGAGATTCTGTGGTTCCCAAACTGGACCCCCTCTACACCCTGGCTGCGCCTAGAAATTCTGTCCATGAAGGTAATGAACAGAACCGGTGACAAAGGGCAGCCCTGGTGGAGGCCAACGTGCACTGGAAACAGGTTTGACTTACTACCGGCAATGCGAACCAAGCTCCTGCCGCGGTCGTACAGGGACCGGACAGCCCTTAGCAAAGGACCACAGACCCCGTACTCCCGGAGGACCCCCCACAGGGTGCCCCGAGGGATACGGTGGAACGCCTTCTCCAGATCCACAAAGCACATGTGGACTGGTTGGGCGAACTCCATTGAACCCTCGAGCACCCGATAGAGTGTGTAGAGCTGGTCCAGTGTGCCCCGACCAGGACGAAAACCACACTGCTCCTCCTGAATCTGAGGTTTGGCCATCGGTCGAATTCTCCTCTCCAGTACTCTGAAATAGACCTTACCGGGGAGGCTGAGGAGTGTGATCCCCCTATAGTTGGAACACACCCTCCGGTCCCCCTTCTTAAACAGATGGACCACCACCCCGGTCTGCCAATCCAGAGACACTGTCCTCGACCACCACGCAATGTTGCAGAGGCGTGTCAAACAAGACAGTCCCACAACATCCAGAAACTTAAGGTATTCAGGATGGATTTCATCCACCCCAGGAGCCTTGCCACCGAGGAGCTTTCTGACCACCTCGGTGACTTCGGCCTGGGTGATGGATGAGTCGGCCTCTGAGTCCCCAGTCTATGCTTCCTCTTCGGAAGACTTGACAATGGGATTGAGGAGATCCTCGAAGTATTCCTTCCACCGCCCGACAACATCCCCACCCCGGCTCAGCAGCTTCCCACCCGCACCGTAGACAGTGCCGGTGGAGAGCTGCTTCTGCCCCCTGAGGCGTCAGACGGTTTGCCAGAATTTCTTCGAGGCTAACCGATAGTCCTCTTCCATGGCCTCCCCGAACTCCTCCCAGACCCGGCTTTTTGCCTCTGCGACCGCACGGGCTGCAGCACGCTTGGCCTGACGCTACCTGTCAGCTGCCTCCGGGGTCCCACTTACCAACAAAGACAAGTAGGACTCCTTCTTCAGCTTGACAGCATCCCTTACTTCCAGCGTCCACCACTGGGTTCGGGGATTGCCGTCGCAACAGGCACCAGAGACCTTGTGACCACAGCTACAAGCGGGACCTGAACCGTTAACACCAAACCACATATTGACAATGAAATCTACAATCATCACCCCACTGCCTGGAGAATTTGTCAGAGAAGCTCTCCATCTGCAGAAGAGATGGGAATTCAGTATTTGGCAAACATATTCTGGACCAGGTGGAGAAAGGAATACCTGTAGAATCTGCAACAGGGAAGAAAATGGAACAAGGCTCAAAGAGACACTAAAATCAATGATATTGTATTACTACAATGACACAGATGCTGCACGTTTTGAGGGAGTGTGCAGTTGGCATGCTGACTGCAGGAATGTCCACCAGAGCTGTTGCCCCTGAACTGAATGTTCATTTCTCTGCCATAAGCTGTCTCCAAAGGCGTTTCACAGAATTTGGCAGCACATCCAACCGGCCTCACAACTCCTGACCACCTGTGACCACACCAACCCAGGACCTCCACATCCAGCATGTTCACCTCGAAGATGGTCTGAGACCAGCCACCCGGACAGCTGCTGCAACATTCGATTTGCAAAACCAAAGAATTTCTGCAAAAACTGTCAGAAACCATCAAGGGGAAGCTCATCTGCTGCTTGTTGTTCTCATCGGGGTCTCGACCTGACTCCAGTTCATGGTCATAACAGACTTGAGTGGACAAATGCTCACATTCAATGACTTCTGGATGCTGATCATCTCTATACGAAGGAGATGTGTTGAACTGCGTGAGACAGATGGTGGTCACACCAGATACTGACTGTTTTTCTGACCCCCCCCCCCCCCCCCCCAATAAAACAAAACTGAACATTTAAGAATGGCCTTTTATTGTGGGCAGTCTAAGGCACACCTGTGCACTAATCATGGTGTCTAATCAGCATCTTGATATGTCACACCTGTGAGGTGGGATGGATTATCTCAGCAAAGGAGAAGTGCTCAATAACACAGATTTAGACAGATTTGTCAACAATATTTGAGAGAAATTGGTCTTTTATGTATATAGAAAATGTTTTAGATCTTTGAGTTCAGCTCATTAAAAATGGGAGCAAAAACAAGTGTTGCATTTATATTTTTGTTCAGTGTACTACTACAATTACTACTACTACTAGTAAGAATAAGATAGAACGTTATTAATCCCGAAGGAAATTATTTGCCACAGTGCCTAAACAGTAAACATTGCTTTTCTCTTTCTTTTTTTCTTTTTTTTACAGTGACTACAACATGTTTATGCAAAATGACTAAAGACATTTGCACAAGATGTTGACAGTACTGCACATAGCTCTGAGTAACTGGAAAACTCTGATCATTACGTATTCATCCTGCAGGAAAGGGAGGAGTTATACAGTCTGATGACCACAGGTAGGAAGGACCTCCTGTGGTGTTCTGTGAAGCACCTCGGTGGCTTCAGTCTGTGGCTGAAGGTGCTCTGACAGGACGTCAGTGTGGCATGCAGGGGGTGGGAGGTGCTGTCACGGATGGTGAGCAGTTTTCTCAACATCCTCCTATCTGACACCTCATCACAGACTCCAGCTCCACCCCCAGGACAGAGGCAGCTTTCCTGATGAGCTTGTTGAGTCTGTTGGTGCCTGCTGCCTTCAGCCTGCTTCCCCAGCACACAACAGCATAGAAGATGACACTGGAGATCACTGAGTGATAAAACATCTGTAATATATTTCTGCAGACATTGAAAGGTCTGAGCCTCCTGAGGAAGTACAGTCGGCTCTGATCTTTCTTACACATAGCATCTGTGTTGACAGTCCAGTGTGTTGACTGTGTGGACACCCAGGTATTTGTAATAGTCCACCTCAATTCCACTGATGGTAACTGGGTTCAGGCGGGTCTTCCATCTTCTGACGTCCACCACCAGCTCCTTCGTCTAAGATACGTTGAGCTACAGGTGGTTGAGTCCACACCACTCCACAAACCTGTCCACCACACTCCTGTACTCAGCCTCCTGGGCACTGTCCATAATGGCAAGCGTTGTCCGAAAACGCCTGCAGGTGGCAGGACTGTGACCAGAACCTGAAGTCTGAGGTGTAGAGTGTGAACAGGAAGGGAGACAGGATCGTCCCCTGTGGTGCCCCCGAGATGCTCCTGATGGTGTTGGATGTTATGTCCTGAAGCTCACATACTGTGAGCGGCCCGTGAGATAGTTGGTGATACAGGCCACCAGTGGATCCAGTGATGATTCAGTGACTATGTGGAGGAGCCTCAGGACAAGCCTCTCCAGTGACTCCATAACGTGATGTTCGGGCCACAGGTCTGTAGTCATTAAGTGTGTTGGGGTTCTTCTTCTTGGGCACAGGAACCGACATGAGGTTTTCCAGCGCTGAGGAACAACCATCTGGCTCAGGCTCAAGTTTAAGATGTGCTGGAAAATCCCACACAGCTGGACAGCACATCCCTGCAGCACTCTGGGGCCAAGGCCATCAGGACCCGCAGCCTCTCCTGGACACAGGAGAGGCTATCGCCTTTTTTTTTATGTTGTGTGAAGCGCCTTGAGACGATTTCATCGTGAATTGGCGCTATATAAATTAATAAATTTGAATTTGACACAGGCAACTAGATTAACTTCTCACCTCCTCTGTAGTGATGGTGATGGGAGGCAACGAAGAGAATGAAGGTGTGATGGAAGGAGGGGAGTGCACAGAGGAGGGGGGCACTGAGAGGAGCTGGGGGAAGGGTGGGCAGCATCCATGTAGTCAAACCCATTGAAGAACAGATTTAACTCATTGGCTGTGAGCAGCCACACATTTACTAAAAGTGATGAAGGACTTAAAACAGAATTTTCAGTTTTGAAATTGCCTCTTTCTTTTTTTTTACAAATGAAAAAAATTATTTATTTACAAATAGATTCATTTGTAAAACCCACCACACATTTCAGTAACTGTTTGTTATACCGACCAGGCAGCCAACCACTGATGTCAGGAAACTAATGTACCCATAATGCAATGCGGCATGTATGTCTAAACGCTAAAACCTTCAAAATTAATGCATTACTTTAAAACTAAAACATATGGCTGATATTTTCATTTTGTAAAATGACAGACGCGATGTTAATTTCAATAATTTGTCCGGAATTAGTTTGTTTTAAATTATAACCATAAGTCAAAACTGTCTGTCTGTGCAAGACTCCAGTGAAATGACCAGCAGGTCTGTATGGTGTGAAGAGAAATGAACTTTTTTCCCCCCTCTCCTTTCTCTCTGATCACCAGGTCTCTTTCGTTGAGAGAAGGCCGATCTAAGACAGAAGCGCTGGCTTGTTGTTTTGTCAGTAGCTACCGTGTACTGAAGTCAGTTCTGAAAGTTATCGGTTTAGCATTTATCTGTAACTTCCGCTAAATGTTTTAGGGATTTATCAGTTTGGCTTTATAAGTTTTAAAAGTTAACTTTTCAGTTAGCGGATTAACGGTTATCAAAGCTAACTTTTTGGTTAGCTGTGCCCACCACTGCCTGAAACCCTTCTGTCCTGTGCACGGCAACATTTCCTGTATATTTGTTTTGTGAATTGTTCTGTAATTTGTGTTTGTATCATTGCCCAAGCAGAGGGTCGCCCCTTTGAGTCTGGTCTGCTTGAGGTTTCTTCCTCAGAGGGAGTTTTTCCTTACCACTGCTGCTCTGGGGGTTGGTTAGGTTAGACCTGACCTGTGTGAAGCGCCTTGAGGCAACTTTGTTGTGATTTGGCGCTATATAAATGAAAAGAATTGAAACTGAATTAAATTAACAAATGAAGACATTAAATAGAATCAAAATATCAGAATCAGAATAGCCTTTATTTGCCAAGTATCTTCAAAAATGCAAGGAATTTGATTCCGGTTTGGCACAGATAGGAACGGGATGGAAACCAACATTTACATCCTGCTCTGTCAAATGTCTTTGGACCAACATCATGGATAACCTTTGACCTCTGACACAGAGTGTTCTGATAACTCTGGGACTAAACTGAACTTGGACGACTCAGTTAAGGATTCCTGAAGTTCTGCCCAGTGTTTACACTCATTTCTGTGAGAGCAGTCCTCCTTACTGTGAAGATGTCAACATAACAGTTTCTTTATTTTAAAGTTTGACGTGAGGTCCAGTTTGCCAGGACACGGATTTCTCAAAAACATTCAAACTGAAGAAAACAGTATGAAAAGCCTTGAATTTCTTTGATTTTGTTTTTCCCAGCTCTCAAACATTTAAATCACTGCCAAGATTTATTTAAAACTGATTTTCATTAAAATAGTTTTAATGAAAATCAAAATCATCTGTAATCACACCCTTGTCCTGTCTGTAATCACACACCTCTGTTTGCAATCACACACCTGTCCTGTCTGTAATCATACACTGGTCCTGTCTGTAATCACACACCTGTCTTATCTGTAATCACACACCTGTCCTGTCTGTAATCACACACCTCTGTTTGCAATCACACACCTGTCCTGTCTGTAATCACACACCTGTCCTGTCTGTAATCACACACCTCTGTCTGTAATCACACACCTGTCCTGTTTGCAATCACACACCTGTCTTATCTGTAATCACACACCTCTGTAATCACACACCTGTCCTGTTTGTAATCACACACCTGTCCTGTCTGTAATCACACACCTGTCTTATCTCTAATCACACCCTTGTCCTGTCTGTAATCACACACCTCTGTTTGCAATCACACACCTGTCCTGTCTGTAATAACACAACTGTCCTGTCTGTAATCATACACTGGTCCTGTCTGTAATCACACACCTGTCCTGTCTGTAATCACACACCTGTCCTGTCTGTAATCATACACTGGTCCTGTCTGTAATAACACAACTGTCCTGTCTGTAATCACACACCTGTCCTGTTTGTAATCACACACCTGTCCTGTCTGTAATCACACACCTGTCCTGTTTGTAATCACACACCTCTATAATCACACACCTGTCCTGTTTGTAATCACACACCTGTCCTGTCTGTAATCACACACCTGTCCTGTTTGCAATCACACACCTGTCTTATCTGTAATCACACACCTGTCTTATCTGTAATCACACACCTCTGTAATCACACACCTGTCCTGTTTGTAATCACACACCTCTGTAATCACACACCTGTCCTGTCTGTAATCACACACCTGTCCTGTTTGTAATCACACACCTGTCCTGTCTGTAATCACACACCTGTCCTGTTTGTAATCACACACCTCTGTAATCACACACCTGTCCTGTTTGTAATCACACACCTGTCCTGTCTGTAATCACACACCTGTCTTATCTGTAATCACACACCTGTCTTATCTGTAATCACACACCTGTCCTGTCTGTAATCACACACCTCTGTTTGCAATCACACACCTGTCCTGTCTGTAATAACACAACTGTCCTGTCTGTAATCATACACTGGTCCTGTCTGTAATCACACACCTGCCCTGTCTGTAATAATACACATGTTCTGTCTGTAATCACACACCTGTCTTATCTGTAATCACACACCTGTCCTGTCTGTGTTCACACACCTCTGTTTGTAATCACACACATCTCGTCTGTAATCACACACCTCTGTAATCACACACCTCTGTTTGTAATCACACACCTCTCTTGTCTGTAGTCACACACCTGTCCTGTTTGTAATCACACACCTGTCCTGTTTGTAATCATACACCTCTCATCTGTACTCACACACCTGTCCTGTCTGTAATCACACGCCTCTGTTTGTAATCACACACCTGTCTTGTCTGTAATCACACACCTGTCCTGTTTGCAATCACACACCTGCCTTGTCTGTAATCACACACCTGTCCTATCTGTAATCACACACCTGTCCTGTTTGTAATCACACACCTGTCCTGTCTGTAATCACACACCTGTCCTGTTTGCAAACACACACCTGTCTTGTCTGTAATCACACACCTGTCCTATCTGTAATCACACACCTGTCCTGTTTGCAATCACACACCTCTCTTGTCTGTAATCACACACCTGTCCTGTTTGTAATCACACACCTGTCCTGTTTGTAATCATACACCTCTCATCTGTAATCACACACCTGTCCTGTCTGTAATCACACACCTCTGTTTGTAATCACACACCTGTCCTGTCTGTAATCACACAACTGTCCTGTCTGTAATCACACACCTGTCTTATCTGTAACCACACACCTGTCCTGTCTGTAATCACACACCTCTGTCTGTAATCACACACCTGTCTTATCTGTAATCACACACCTGTCCTGTCTGTAATCACACACCTCTGTTTGCAATCACACACCTGTCCTGTCTGTAATAACACAACTGTCCTGTCTGTAATCATACACTGGTTCTGTCTGTAATCACACACCTGCCCTGTCTGTGTTCACACACCTCTGTTTGTAATCACACACATCTCGTCTGTAATCACACAACTGTCCTGTTTGCAATCACACACCTGTCTTATCTGTAATCACACACCTGTCCTGTCTGTAATCACACACCTCTGTTTGCAATCACACACCTGTCCTGTCTGTAATCACACACACGTTCTGTCTGTAATCACACACCTGTCCTGTCTGTAATCACACACCTGTCCTGTCTGTGTTCACACACCTCTGTTTGTAATCACACACATCTCGTCTGTAATCACACACCTGCCTTGTCTGTAATCACACACCTCTGTTTGTAATCACACACCTGCCTTGTCTGTAATCACACACCTCTGTTTGTAATCACACACCTGTCCTGTTTGTAATCACACACCTCTTTTGTCTCAAACATTTAAATCACTGCCAAGATTTATTTAAAACTGATTTTCATTAAAATAGTTTTAATGAAAATCAAAATCATCTGTAATCACACCCTTGTCCTGTCTGTAATCACACACCTCTGTTTGCAATCACACACCTGTCCTGTCTGTAATCATACACTGGTCCTGTCTGTAATCACACACCTGTCTTATCTGTAATCACACACCTGTCCTGTCTGTAATCACACACCTCTGTTTGTAATCACACACATCTCGTCTGTAATCACACACCTGTCCTGTCTGTAATCATACACTGGTCCTGTCTGTAATCACACACCTGTCCTGTCTGTAATCACACACCTGTCCTGTTTGTAATCACACACCTGTCCTGTCTGTAATCACACACCTGTCCTGTTTGTAATCACACACCTCTATAATCACACACCTGTCCTGTCTGTAATCACACACCTGTCCTGTTTGCAATCACACACCTGTCTTATCTGTAATCACACACCTGTCTTATCTGTAATCACACACCTCTGTAATCACACACCTGTCCTGTTTGTAATCACACACCTCTGTAATCACACACCTGTCCTGTCTGTAATCACACACCTGTCCTGTTTGTAATCACACACCTGTCCTGTCTGTAATCACACACCTGTCCTGTTTGTAATCACACACCTCTGTAATCACACACCTGTCCTGTTTGTAATCACACACCTGTCTTATCTGTAATCACACACCTGTCTTATCTGTAATCACACACCTGTCCTGTCTGTAATCACACACCTCTGTTTGCAATCACACACCTGTCCTGTCTGTAATAACACAACTGTCCTGTCTGTAATCATACACTGGTCCTGTCTGTAATCACACACCTGCCCTGTCTGTAATAATACACATGTTCTGTCTGTAATCACACACCTGTCCTGTCTGTGTTCACACACCTCTGTTTGTAATCACACACATCTCGTCTGTAATCACACACCTCTGTAATCACACACCTCTGTTTGTAATCACACACCTCTCTTGTCTGTAGTCACACACCTGTCCTGTTTGTAATCACACACCTGTCCTGTTTGTAATCATACACCTCTCATCTGTACTCACACACCTGTCCTGTCTGTAATCACACGCCTCTGTTTGTAATCACACACCTGTCTTGTCTGTAATCACACACCTGTCCTGTTTGCAATCACACACCTGCCTTGTCTGTAATCACACACCTGTCCTATCTGTAATCACACACCTGTCCTGTTTGTAATCACACACCTGTCCTGTCTGTAATCACACACCTGTCCTGTTTGCAATCACACACCTGTCTTGTCTGTAATCACACACCTGTCCTATCTGTAATCACACACCTGTCCTGTTTGTAATCACACACCTGTCCTGTCTGTAATCACACACCTGTCCTGTTTGCAATCACACACCTGCCTTGTCTGTAATCACACACCTGTCCTATCTGTAATCACACACCTGTCCTGTTTGTAATCACACACCTGTCCTGTCTGTAATCACACACCTGTCCTGTTTGTAATCACACACCTGTCCTGTCTGTAATCACACACCTGTCCTGTTTGCAATCACACACCTCTCTTGTCTGTAATCACACACCTGTCCTGTTTGTAATCACACACCTGTCCTGTTTGTAATCATACACCTCTCATCTGTAATCACACACCTGTCCTGTCTGTAATCACACACCTCTGTTTGTAATCACACACCTGTCCTGTCTGTAATCACACAACTGTCCTGTCTGTAATCACACACCTGTCTTATCTGTAACCACACACCTGTCCTGTCTGTAATCACACACCTCTGTCTGTAATCACACACCTGTCTTATCTGTAATCACACACCTGTCCTGTCTGTAATCACACACCTCTGTTTGCAATCACACACCTGTCCTGTCTGTAATAACACAACTGTCCTGTCTGTAATCATACACTGGTCCTGTCTGTAATCACACACCTGCCCTGTCTGTAATAATACACACGTTCTGTCTGTAATCACACACCTGTCCTGTCTGTGTTCACACACCTCTTTTTGTAATCACACACATCTCGTCTGTAATCACACAACTGTCCTGTTTGCAATCACACACCTGTCTTATCTGTAATCACACACCTGTCCTGTCTGTAATCACACACCTCTGTTTGCAATCACACACCTGTCCTGTCTGTAATCATACACTGGTCCTGTCTGTAATCACACACACGTTCTGTCTGTAATCACACACCTGTCCTGTCTGTAATCACACACCTGTCCTGTCTGTGTTCACACACCTCTGTTTGTAATCACACACATCTCGTCTGTAATCACACACCTGCCTTGTCTGTAATCACACACCTCTGTTTGTAATCACACACCTCTCTTGTCTGTAATCACACACCTGTCCTGTTTGTAATCACACACCTGTCCTGTCTGTAATCACACACCTGTCCTGTTTGTAATCACACACCTCTTTTGTCTGTAATCACACACCTGTCCTGTCTGTGTTCACACACCTCTGTTTGTAATCACACACATCTCGTCTGTAATCACACACCTCTGTTTGTAATCACACACCTCTCTTGTCTGTAATCACACACCTGTCCTGTCTGTAATCACACACCTGTCTTATCTGTAATCACACACCTGTCTTGTCTGTAATCACACACCTGTCCTGTTTGCAATCACACACCTGTCTTGTCTGTAATCACACACCTGTCCTATGTGTAATCACACACCTGTCTTGTCTGTAATCACACACCTGTTTGTAATCACACACCTGTCCTGTTTGTAATCACACACCTCTCGTCTGTAATCACACACCTGTCCTGTTTGTAATCACACACCTCTCTTGTCTGTAATCACACACCTGTCCTGTCTGTGTTCACACACCTCTGTTTGTAATCACACACATCTCGTCTGTAATCACACACCTCTGTCTGTAATCACACACCTGTCCTGTTTGTAATCACACACCTCTTTTGTCTGTAATCACACACCTGTCCTGTCTGTGTTCACACACCTCTGTTTGTAATCACACACATCTTGTCTGTAATCACACACCTCTGTCTGTAATCACACACCTGTCCTGTTTGTAATCACACACCTGTCGTTTGTAATCATACACCTCTCATCTGTAATCACACACCTGTCCTGTCTGTAATCACACACCTCTGTCTGTAATCACACACCTGTCTTGTCTGTAATCACACACCTGTCCTGTTTGCAATCACACACCTGTCCTATCTGTAATCACACACCTGTCTTGTCTGTAATCACACACCTCTGTCTGTAATCACACACCTGTCCTATCTGTAATCACACACCTGTCCTATCTGTAATCACACACCTGTCTCATATTTTGTAATGAGAACATGTGCATATCTGTCATGGATTCTGTCTTCTGAAGCTGTTGTTTCCTGCCATTCGTTCATGATCAAGTCATGTCTCTCCTCCTCTTATAGTTTCAGAGTTCACAGTCCAGTCTCATATTACTTGTCCTCTGTCATCTTTGCATCATCTGTTTATCATCAGGTCTGTCTGTCTAATCAGTCTATGTCTCTGCCTCATCATGATCAGTCTTTTACTCAATTGTGTCCTGTAATTGGGTTCTATTCCAACTATAATCTGACAATATGGATCTGATTATACATTCTCTGATATGCTGCCAAAGTGAAATAATCTGCATTCATTATATCAAAAGCTCAGTAATCGCTGACTCTGCCCCACAGACTACAGGTGTGATGGGGAGGTGGCAGGGTTAGTGTCTGAGCAGCCGTACAGATGCTGGTACAGGAAAGCCAGGCTCTTCCTCCAAGCGTCGTCCTGAGCACGACAATGTGCCACCGTTTCTCCGCCCCACAGTACCGCCACTGCACAAAAAAAAAGAGTCTTATTTTGAAAGCACATTTCATTAGTTTACACTTTGCATAAAAAACAGAAATAACACAGGATCAGAACAAACAACTGTAAAATGCTTAACAAATACTTTTAAAATCAGTATTAAGGCTCACATATTAAACTCCTTTTCAATAAAGTCCAATCTCAGTTCTCTTTAAAACAAGGGGTAAGGCGAAGGGGTACGCCTCAAGCCCTATGAACTGAGACACCCCTCTGCCTTAGGACAAAAAAAACTGCCCATGTCAAACTGCCGTCTTCACTGTTTTTTAACATGACAACCAAAACACAGCTTGTTGCAGTAGCCTGTTTGCTCTTTTTATTTTCTTGCCTTTCTGTGTAAATGCAAAGAAATAGAAGAAGTCGCAGATTTCTTCGACACATCGCAATTATGTCGGAGAATTTTGTGGTATTAATAATGAATTAGTAATTAATGTTAATAATACCAAAAATAAGTAATCATTAATAATAGTAATAATTAATATTGATAATTGATTAATCATTAATTGATTGATTAGTCATTAATTATAATGACTAATCAAGTTCAATCAAGTTTAACTTTTTGAATGGAATGACTGAAATAAAGTCTCAGTCACAACCCATCTTAGGAGTTTTTAATCCTGCAATCACCTGGTAGGTCCTACATCTCGCATAAGATTTATTTATTATCTTTGTAGTCTTACTACGATGGTACAGACATTGTAAGGTCTTTGTACAAGTGGCAAGATGATTGTGCATTTGTCTTGAGATAAACAGGTGGACTTGATGCTACCTGTTGTACAGACATTGTACTATGATCTTGAGATTGTAGTAGGACTGTTGTACGATCTCAAGTTGCCTGTACTTACATAGTACAAAGACCATACATGTCTTACAACCTTTGTACTGTCATCCTGCAATAAGACTGACATATTATCAACGGTATATATATATATGGGAAGAACATCAGATAAGAACATCAACACAAGCCACAGGTTCATGATCATCTCTTGTCTCTACCTCTGGGTTTTCAATCTCTTCTTCCCTCCTCTGTTTTCCCTTGCCTTTTCCTTTTCTCATACTCTTCATATTTCCTGGTGATACTAGTCATGTTTAGTGGTCAAAGCTATATCGGCCGCAGCAATTCTGATACTGTTTCTGTGATACTATAGTCGCTGACAATGGATCAAGCAGCCAATCCTGTTGTGTGGGCCGCTGAAGAGGAGGTACTGCTGGCCCACCACCACCAGAGGGCACCCTGCCTGGAGTGCGGGCTCCAGGCACCAGAGGGCGCTGCCGCCTCACAGGAGCAGCCGGGGTGACAGCTGACACTCATCACCTGTGACAGCTGTCACCACTCATCTGATCTGCATCGGTATATCAGCAAGACGTCATCTCCACCTCTTTGCCGAGATATCGTTCTACCTGAAAGGTAATATCCTCAGCCTGACTGCTTGATAGAAAGCCTTTTTTTGTGATTTTTGTGAGTGATAACAGACTTTTTCTCCAACGAGAGGTGGAGGTAGCTTCCCTGCCGTGCAGATTGCTGGGTGCAGACGCACCCACGTTTAATTGTGTTTTTGTTCCTCGCCAGCAGTACCAGGTCCGACACGCGGAGGCAGTGGCCAGCTGGGAGTTCGGGACTTGGCGGCTCCAGTATTCCCGGGGTCTGGTGGCGGAGGAAATCGTGTGGTTCCAGTTCTGCTTTGGACAGGCGTCTCCTATCTTCGAGCCTGCCCACACGACACCTTGTAATTTGACCTTTGATCTATTGTGTAATCTGTTGTGTTTGTTGTGCACGTTCGCAACAGTAAAGTGTTGTTATTTGACCTATTCCATTGTCCGTTCATTTGCGCCCCCTGTTGTGGGTCCGTGTACTTACACTTTCCCAACAAATCCTTTATACCTGGATCATTCTTACATGATGCTCTTATGCCTCTTACAATCATTGTAGGAGGATCCTACTAGCAGTACAGTTATTGTACAATGATCCTACTAGTAGTACAATTATTGTACAATAATCTTACAAATCCTAAGAATAACACTGGTGATTCATTTTTAGGGTTTAATTGTACATACGTCTTACAATGGTCTTACAACTCTTACAATGGTCCTATAATTACTGTACCATCATCTTGCAATAAATTTCATCTTTACAGCTCTTAGAAAATGTTGAGCATGATCAACAGTGGCCATAAGATGATAAGACAACTCTAGGACCACTCTAGGAACAAAATGATCCTGGGATGATTGTACAATCATTGTAGGATTTGGCAAAAAAATGGTCTTAGACCAGTCTTAGAAGCTCTTAGGATGGGTTGTGACTGAAGCTTTAATCAACTTTTTCATGATATTCTAATTATATGACCAACACCTGTAATGTATGTTGTGGGCTGCATCTAGTTCTGTTAACCTGATATTTCTTTTTCAAATTCTCCCATTTTTTACATCCAGTCCTATTTCCTTTAGAAATTTCCTTGACAAATAATATCAGTCTGTCAGGACGTCAGGTTATGTGTTACACATACGTGTAGATATTTTCCAACTTCTCATTTTCTGCCTCATTTTCTTATTAGGAGTCGAGTGTGTTCAGGGCTCCTGTTTAGTAAATACACACGTGTTACAGACCTTGAAATCCAACAGCAGGGGGCGCTATTATACAAAGATTTATGAACATACAAATTAACCTGCTTATCCTTTGTCATGATTTTCTCCGTTGTGAGATATAAAAGTGTCTTATGGTAGCGTTCGTGTGTATATGCATTATAACGCCTCAGCGCACGAGCGAAGTTACGATATTCTTCAGAACGACAATATACACAACATGGATCCAGCAGCATACACGGTACTCTCAGAGACAACTGCCTGTAAAGTTTTTATAACTTTCTAAACAGTGTAATTTGTAATGAAAGCCGTTTACATTTATGCGGCTCTTTCTGTGCCATGTTTGTTTCTGTGGAGACAGCGGTAAGCTCCTCCTACCCTCCAAACGGAGTGTGCATCCAGATTCACTCTGTTTGAACAGGTTTGTAGCCCTCTGCCTCGCTCCAAAAAGACAACTGAGACACCCCTCTGTCTCTCGTACCCGCGCAAAACGAAGGGGAAGGGGTAAGGGGAAGGGCCGAGGGGTAGAATTGAGATTCAGACTAAGTCTACACAGGTCTCAGAGATGCCAAAAATCTATCTTTGAAGTTTCTTGATTAAAAGAAAAAAGTCCACTTGCATCCTGGATTTTAGCCTATAATCTGTTCCAGCCCTGCTCAGGACAGGCTGGTTTTGTGACTGCATCTTAGGATGAATTAAACCAGATTCTGTAGATCCATGTGCATTTTCTCGTGCTTTGTCTCATACGCTTAGTATCATTAGAGTGAGCAGACAACACTGTGGCTGTGTTCAGCAGAGATCACAAGCATGCTTTCAAATGACATTATCACACTGCTTCACATTAAATACGCAACACCTTGATTTTACTCATCATCCACAGGATGCGTCAATCAGACAACAGGCAGCGCACCCGTGTTGAAAGGTTTAAAATGTACAACCCCTGGCAAAAATTATGGAATCACCGGCCTCAGAGGATGTTCATTCAGTTGTTTAATTTTGTAGAAAAAAAGCAGATCACAGACATGACACAAAACTAAAGTCATTTCAAATGGCAACTTTCTGGCTTTAAGAAACACTATAAGAAATCAGGAAAAAAAGATTGTGGCAGTCAGTAACAGTTACTTTTTTAGACCAAGCAGAGGGAAAAAAATATGGACTCACTCAATTCTGAGGAATAAATTATGGAATCACCCTGTAAATTTCCATCCCCAAAACTAACACCTGCATCAAATCAGATCTGCTCATTGACATTGACCCTATGTGTCTTTTTGCAAGGAATGTTTTCACAGTTTTTGCTCTATGGCAAGATGCATTATCTTCTTGAAAAATGATTTCATCATCCTTAAACATCAGAAAAGTGTCCAAAATATCAACGTAAACTTGTGCATTTGTTGATGATGTAATGACAGCCATCTCCCCAGTGCCTTTACCTGACATGCAGCCCCATATCATCAATGACTCTGGAAATTTACATGTTCTCTTCAGGCAGTCATCTTTATAAATCTCATTGGAACGGCACCAAACAAAAGTTCCAGCATCATCACCTTGCCCAATGCAGATTCGAGATTCATCACTGAATATGACTTTCATCCAGTCATCCACAGTCCACGATTGCTTTTCTTTAGCCCATTGTAACCTTGTTTTTTTCTGTTTAGGTGTTAATGATGCCTTTCATTTAGCTTTTCTGTATGTAAATCCCATTTCCTTTAGGCGGTTTCTTACAGTTCGGTCACAGACGTTGACTCCAGTTTCCTCCCATTCGTTCCTCATTTGTTTTGTTGTGCATTTTCGATTTTTGAGACATATTGCTTTAAGTTTTCTGTCTTGACACTTTGATGTCTTCCTTGGTCTACCAGTATGTTTGCCTTTAACAACCTTCCCATGTTGTTTGTATTTGGTCCAGAGTTTAGACACAGCTGACTGTGAACAACCAACATCTTTTGCAACATTGCATGATGATTTACTCTCTTTTAAGAGTTTGATAATCCTCTCCTTTGTTTCAACTGACATCTCTCGTGTTGGAGCCATGATTCATGTCAGTCCACTTGGTGCAACAGCTCTCCAAGGTGTGATCACTCCTTTTTAGATGCAGACTAACGAGCAGATGTGATTTGATGCAGGTGTTAGTTTTGGGGATGGGTTAGGGTTAGGGTGTGCTTTTTTCTACAAAATTAAACAACTGAATGAACATCCGGTGATTCCATAATTTTTGCCAGGGGTTGTATATTTCACTCTGTCTCAAGTGGTCAGTGTGCTTGGTTTCAGTGTGGAAGGTTCCCGGTTCAAATCCCACCCCTGCCACATTTCTCCATGTAATGTGGAGTTGCATCAGGAAGAACATCTGGCATAAAACCTGTGCCAATTCAACATGCAGATCCACCTCAGATTTGCTGTGCCGACCCCGAGTGCAAACAAGGGAGCAGCCAAAAGGACTTCCATACTCTCTCTCAGATATGGACCAGGTGTGTTTCTGATGGATGACACATGTCATGTAATTTCAATTTAATTTATTTTCATTTATATCGCACCAAATCACAACAAAGTTGCCTCAAGGCGCTTCACACAAGTAAGGTCTAACCTTACTAACCCCCAGAGCAGCAGTGGTAAGAAAAAACTCCTTCTGAGGAAGAAACCTCAAGCAGACCAGACTCAAGGGTGTGACCCTCTGCTTGGGCCATGATACAGACACAAATTACAGAACAATTCACACAATGAATATATAAGAAATGCTGTTGGTGCACAGGACAGGAGGGTCTCAGAAACAGACACCACACCCATCTCTGGATGGAGCTGCACCGCAAACAGAGAGAAAAAAACAATCAGGCATCAGAAAGACAAGAAATACAGTATAAGAAGGACAGCTGCCATCTCCAGAAATTCTCTGATGACTCTGCTATTGTGGGTCGTGTGTCTGAGGGGAACAAGCTGGAGTACCGGTCGGTAATCACAGACTTCGTGGACTGGTGTGAGTGCAACCACTTGGGACTCAACACCAGTAAGACGAAGGAGATGGTGATTGACTTCAGGAGGAAACCACCACCTCACCCACCGGTGAACATCCAAAGGGAGGACATAGAGACTGTGGACAGTTTCAAATACCTGGGTGTTCACCTCAACAACAAACTGGATTGGACTCACAACACTGACGCCCTGTACAAGAAAGGCCAGAGTCGTCTCCACCTCCTGAGGAGACTGAGATCCTTTGGAGTGAGCAGGCCTCTGCTTAAGACCTTCTATGACTCTGCTGTAGCCTCTGCTCTTCTCCATGCTGTCGTCTGTTGGGCCCCGGGAAGCACAGAGCAGGAGAGAAAGAGACTGAACAAGCTGGTCAGGAAGTCCAGCTCTGTCCTGGGCTGTCCTCTGGACTCTCTGGAGGAGGTGGCTGAGAGGAGGGTATTAGCCAAGTTCAAATTCATCATGGACAACTCCTCTCACCCTCTGAACCGGACTATAGTGGAGCTGAGCAGCTCATTCAGTGACAGACTGAGGCACCCTCAGTGCAAGAAGGAACGACACTGCAGGTCGTTCCTCCCTGCTGCTGTCAGACTGTACAATAACACTGTGAAATAACCACATGCAATAATATGTCCACAAATCACGTGCAATAATAATATGTCCACATATCACGTGCAATAATAATGTGTCCACATATCACATGCAATATTATTATGTCCACAAATCAGGTGCAATAACAACTCGTTTACAGTCCCAGCACTAATGTCACCTTATCACACCTAAACTCCATTTCACATATTGGAAAGATGCTCCTATCGTTTTTCAATCCCAATCATGTTTATACACGCAACAAAAATATAAACGCAACACTTTTGGTTTTGCTCCCATTTTGTATGAGATGAACTCAAAGATCTAAAACTTTTTCCACATACACAATATCACCATTTCCCTCAAATATTGTTCACAAACCAGTCTAAATCTGTGATAGTGAGCACTTCTCCTTTGCTGAGATAATCCATCCCACCTCACAGGTGTGCCATATCAAGATGCTGATTAGACACCATGATTAGTGCACAGGTGTGCCTTAGACTGCCCACAATAAAAGGCCACTCTGAAAGGTGCAGTTTTGTTTTATTGGGGGGGATACCAGTCAGTATCTGGTGGGACCACCATTTGCCTCATGCAGTGCAACACATCTCCTTTGCATCATCCATGAAGAGAACACCTCTCCAACGTGCCAAATGCCAGCGAATGTGAGCATTTGCCCACTCAAGTCGGTTACGATGACGAACTGGAGTCAGGTCGAGACCCCGATGAGGACGACGAGCATGCAGATGAGCTTCCCTGATATTCTATTTCTACCTTATTTTCTTATTTTATTGTACTGTTACAAGTATTATTATTATTGCTTATCCTTGCACACGCTGTTTGATGAACATTTTCCTCTACTTGCACCCATCTTGTGTGTTTTTAAGCGTTGACGTAACATGTGAATTTCTCCTCTGTGAGATCAATAAAGTTTTATCTTATCTTATAATTCGTCAGCATTAAGCAACAAGAAAAACAGAAGAAATACTAAGGTGATCACCGGCCACTAGCCCTAAGCTTCACTAAAAGACCCAGAATTTAGATAAAGTTGAGGCCGCGGCACGCTCCGTTTACTAATAAAATGAATTAAAAGAGTAAAAAGCATAGTAACATACTATGCCTGTATGGTAGTCATATGAAAGGGAAAATAAGTGCGTCTTTGTTGTGCTTGCTGCCTGCTGCCTCGCTCCCCCTCCCTTCCTGCTTTCTCTGGCTGACTCATGGAGCTGACTGGACTCACCTGACTGCAATCAGCCACACCTGTATTTATACCTCTCCTCTTCACTCACTCAGACGCCGGAAACTCAGTTTGCCTTCAGGGTATCTGGCTACAGCTTCGTGCTTTATGTCTCTTGTCCCTGGTTTTTATCTTGGGATCCTGCTCTCTGTGTTTTCAGATTTTGGACTCAATCAGCTTGGTCACACCCACCTGGTCCTGCTCTGAACCAACTTCGGCTACCTGGTTTGGGAGTGCACCTTCACTGCAGCGCCCCGGCTTGTCTCTCCCTTGGTTCATCTGTTCATTCCATTCTACCTTACAGTCACTTACAAAATAAATTGTTATATTTTTGCAACTCACAGTCTGTTTCTCTGCATTCGAGTCCTAACCTCTGCCTTGGGTGTTTTCACCACAACAGTCTTAAGTCTGGACTTGAAAGTCTCCACAGAATCTGACTGTTTTATTGACACAGGGAGATCATTCCACAGAACAGGGGCACGATAAGAGAAAGCTCTGTGACCCACAGACTTCTTATTCACCTTAGGGACACAAAGTATCCTTCTTATCGTTGTGCTTTACACACAAGTAGAAGTTTTTCTGTGCATTTTCTTCCTGTTCACAGCCTGTGACATGGGCAGAGCCAGAGGGGTGGGAACACGCCCACGGCCCCCTTAAAGTGACACTTTGAAGAAGAGCAATTCACACTAATTATGAATATATATTTTTACAACTAAAATATACAATCAATAATATATCAGTGTCGGTGATTTACTAATACAAATCTACACCTATTTGAAACTGAGGAGCAATATATTAAAAAAAAAAATCAATCAATAAACATAAAAGGGCAGCATTTGTGAGAGTGTTAGATGACTGAAGATGATTTTGAATGATGCTGATGATTGAAGATGATGATGATGTAGGTGGTGTTGCACACAATGTTGTGGTTTGTCTCTTGTCCTTATCTTGTGTTCTTGCTGTTAGTTGTGCTCTACATCTTGTCCTCGTCTGTTTCTCAAACTGTGTGTTTGTGGGCGTGGCCCTGCTCCACATCAGCATCACCACACTTGTCTCTCGTCTCCTCATCTCACATCACTATATAAGTTCAATCAATCAATCAATCAATTTTTTTATATAGCGCCAAATCACAACAAACAGTTGCCCCAAGGCGCTTTATATTGTAAGGCAAGGCCATACAATAATTATGTAAAACCCCAACGGTCAAAATGACCCCCTGTGAGCAAGCACTTGGCTACAGTGGGAAGGAAAAACTCCCTTTTAACAGGAAGAAACCTCCAGCAGAACCAGGCTCAGGGAGGGGCAGTCTTCTGCTGGGACTGGTTGGGGCTGAGGGAGAGAACCAAGAAAAAGACATGCTGTGGAGGGGAGCAGAGATCGATCACTAATGATTAAATGCAGAGTGGTGCATACAGAGCAAAAAGAGAAAGAAACAGTGCATCATGGGAACCCCCCAGCAGTCTACGTCTATAGCAGCATAACTAAGGGATGGTTCAGGGTCACCTGATCCAGCCCTAACTATAAGCTTTAGCAAAAAGGAAAGTTTTAAGCCTAATCTTAAAAGTAGAGAGGGTGTCTGTCTCCCTGATCTGAATTGGGAGCTGGTTCCACAGGAGAGGAGCCTGAAAGCTGAAGGCTCTGCCTCCCATTCTACTCTTACAAACCCTAGGAACTACAAGTAAGCCTGCAGTCTGAGAGCGAAGCGCTCTATTGGGGTGATATGGTACTACGAGGTCCCTAAGATAAGATGGGACCTGATTATTCAAAACCTTATAAGTAAGAAGAAGAATTTTAAATTCTATTCTAGAATTAACAGGAAGCCAATGAAGAGAGGCCAATATGGGTGAGATATGCTCTCTCCTTCTAGTCCCCGTCAGTACTCTAGCTGCAGCATTTTGAATTAACTGAAGGCTTTTTAGGGAACTTTTAGGACAACCTGATAATAATGAATTACAATAGTCCAGCCTAGAGGAAATAAATGCATGAATTAGTTTTTCAGCATCACTCTGAGACAAGACCTTTCTGATTTTAGAGATATTGCGTAAATGCAAAAAAGCAGTCCTACATATTTGTTTAATATGCGCTTTGAATGACATATCCTGATCAAAAATGACTCCAAGATTTCTCACAGTATTACTAGAGGTCAGGGTAATGCCATCCAGAGTAAGGATCTGGTTAGACACCATGTTTCTAAGATTTGTGGGGCCAAGTACAATAACTTCAGTTTTATCTGAGTTTAAAAGCAGGAAATTAGAGGTCATCCATGTCTTTATGTCTGTAAGACAATCCTGCAGTTTAGCTAATTGGTGTGTGTCCTCTGGCTTCATGGATAGATAAAGCTGGGTATCATCTGCGTAACAATGAAAATTTAAGCAATACCGTCTAATAATACTGCCTAAGGGAAGCATGTATAAAGTAAATAAAATTGGTCCTAGCACAGAACCTTGTGGAACTCCATAATTAACTTTAGTCTGTGAAGAAGATTCCCCATTTACATGAACAAATTGTAATCTATTAGACAAATATGATTCAAACCACCGCAGCGCAGTGCCTTTAATACCTATGGCATGCTCTAATCTCTGTAATAAAATTTTATGGTCAACAGTATCAAAAGCAGCACTGAGGTCTAACAGAACAAGCACAGAGATGAGTCCACTGTCCGAGGCCATAAGAAGATCATTTGTAACCTTCACTAATGCTGTTTCTGTACTATGATGAATTCTAAAACCTGACTGAAACTCTTCAAATAGACCATTCCTCTGCAGATGATCAGTTAGCTGTTTTACAACTACCCTTTCAAGAATTTTTGAGAGAAAAGGAAGGTTGGAGATTGGCCTATAATTAGCTAAGATAGCTGGGTCAAGTGATGGCTTTTTAAGTAATGGTTTAATTACTGCCACCTTAAAAGCCTGTGGTACATAGCCAACTAACAAAGATAGATTGATCATATTTAAGATCGAAGCATTAAATAATGGTAGGGCTTCCTTGAGCAGCCTGGTAGGAATGGGGTCTAATAAACATGTTGATGGTTTGGATGAAGTAACTAATGAGAATAACTCAGACAGAACAATCGGAGAGAAAGAGTCTAACCAAATACCGGCATCACTGAAAGCAGCCAAAGATAACGATACGTCTTTGGGATGGTTATGAGTAATTTTTTCTCTAATAGTTAAAATTTTGTTAGCAAAGAAAGTCATGAAGTCATTACTAGTTAAAGTTAATGGAATACTCAGCTCAATAGAGCTCTGACTCTTTGTCAGCCTGGCTACAGTGCTGAAAAGAAACCTGGGGTTGTTCTTATTTTCTTCAATTAGTGATGAGTAGAAAGATGTCCTAGCTTTACGGAGGGCTTTTTTATAGAGCAACAGACTCTTTTCCAGGCTAAGTGAAGATCTTCTAAATTAGTGAGACGCCATTTCCTCTCCAACTTACGGGTTATCTGCTTTAAGCTACGAGTTTGTGAGTTATACCACGGAGTCAGACACTTCTGATTTAAAGCTCTCTTTTTCAGAGGAGCTACAGCATCCAAAGTTGTCTTCAATGAGGATGTAAAACTATTGACGAGATACTCTATCTCCCTTACAGAGTTTAGGTAGCTACTCTGCACTGTGTTGGTATATGGCATTAGAGAACATAAAGAAGGAATCATATCCTTAAACCTAGTTACAGCGCTTTCTGAAAGACTTCTAGTGTAATGAAACTTATTCCCCACTGCTGGGTAGTCCATCAGAGTAAATGTAAATGTTATTAAGAAATGATCAGACAGAAGGGAGTTTTCAGGGAATACTGTTAAGTCTTCTATTTCCATACCATAAGTCAGAACAAGATCTAAGATATGATTAAAGTGGTGGGTGGACTCATTTACTTTTTGAGCAAAGCCAATAGAGTCTAATAATAGATTAAATGCAGTGTTGAGGCTGTCATTCTCAGCATCTGTGTGGATGTTAAAATCGCCCACTATAATTATCTTATCTGAGCTAAGCACTAAGTCAGACAAAAGGTCTGAAAATTCACAGAGAAACTCACAATAACGACCAGGTGGACGATAGATAATAACAAATAAAACTGGTTTTTGGGACTTCCAATTTGGATGGACAAGACTAAGAGACAAGCCTTCAAATGAATTAAAGCTCTGTCTGGGTTTTGGATTAATTAATAAGCTGGAATGGAAGATTGCTGCTAATCCTCCACCCCGGCCCGTGCTACGAGCATTCTGACAGTTAGTGTGACTCGGGGGTGTTGACTCATTTAAACTAACATATTCATCCTGCTGTAACCAGGTTTCTGTTAGGCAGAATAAATCAATATGTTGATCAATTATTATATCATTTACCAACAGGGACTTAGAAGAGAGAGACCTAATGTTTAATAGACCACATTTAACTGTTTTAGTCTGTGGTGCAGTTGAAGGTGCTATATTATTTTTTCTTTTTGAATTTTTATGCTTAAATAGATTTTTGCTGGTTATTGGTAGTCTGGGAGCAGGCACCGTCTCTACGGGGATGGGGTAATGAGGGGATGGCAGGGGGAGAGAAGCTGCAGAGAGGTGTGTAAGACTACAACTCTGCTTCCTGGTCCCAACCCTGGATAGTCACGGTTTGGAGGATTTAAGAAAATTGGCCAGATTTCTAGAAATGAGAGCTGCTCCATCCAAAGTGGGATGGATGCCGTCTCTCCTAACAAGACCAGGTTTTCCCCAGAAGCTTTGCCAATTATCTATGAAGCCCACCTCATTTTTTGGACACCACTCAGACAGCCAGCAATTCAAGGAGAACATGCGGCTAAACATGTCACTCCCGGTCCGATTGGGGAGGGGCCCAGAGAAAACTACAGAGTCCGACATTGTTTTTGCAAAGTTACACACCGATTTAATGTTAATTTTAGTGACCTCCGATTGGCGTAACCGGGTGTCATTACTGCCGACGTGAATTACAATCTTACCAAATTTACGCTTAGCCTTAGCCAGCAGTTTCAAATTTCCTTCAATGTCGCCTGCTCTGGCCCCCGGAAGACAATTGACTATGGTTGCTGGTGTCGCTAACTTCACATTTCTCAAAACAGAGTCGCCAATAACCAGAGTTTGATCCTCGGCGGGTGTGTCGTCGAGTGGGAAAAAACGGTTAGAGATGTGAACGGGTTGGCAGTGTACACGGGGCTTCTGTTTAGGGCTACGCTTCCTCCTCACAGTCACCCAGTCAGCCTGCTTTCCCGGCTGCTCGGGATCTGCCAGGGGGGAACTAACGGCGGCTAAGCTACCTTGGTCCGCACCGACTACAGGGGCCTTGCTAGCTGTAGAATTTTCCACGGTGCGGAGCCGAGTCTCCAATTCGCCCAGCCTGGCCTCCAAAGCTACGAATAAGCTACACTTATTACAAGTACCATTACTGCTAAAGGAGGCCGAGGAATAACTAAACATTTCACACCCAGAGCAGAAAAGTGCGGGAGAGACAGGAGAAGCCGCCATGCTAAATCGGCTAAGAGCTAGTAGCTACGCTAAGCTAGCGGATTCCTAAAAACACGCAAAGTGAATAATGTGTAAATAATTTAGAGGTGATTCAGCAGAAGGAGTGCTTTAGTTAAGGCACGTAAAGATTACACTGGGAAACAAATCGTAATCTAGATAACTAGATCAATCTAACTGCGCAGATTAAACAGCTAACAGATACAGAAAAACACAGCTGTGCTCCGGAACAGGAAGTGATACAATACCGCAGTATTGTATCACTATAAGTTCACACTAAGTTCATCGCTGTTCCCTTTTGGTTGCTGGATTGTTGTTTCTCTGCTGGATTTTCACCCACACCCCTGCTACTTGGACTGCTCCATGTGTTTGGGCTGGACTACTATCTTTTTTAGGAACAATAAACCACTTATTACTTTACATTCTGTGTGTTCACTGTCTGCATTTTGGATTCAGCTCATACAAATAACACGCGAGGTGAGAATGTGTTTGGTGGTTCCTTTTCAGGAACCTAAAATCTGCTTTGGTGCTATCAGAGTAACTTTATTCCTTCCACATGTATCTGCAGACCATCTTCACTGTTTAATTTCCACAAATTTTCTCAGATGAATGACATTTGTTAATGCAGCCTAAAACCAGATTAAAAAATGCTTTATAATATGGTAATTGGTGACATTTGACCAAAAACCCCTCACAGATTATCCAGCCTGATTATAGAAAAGTTATAAAACATCCAAGCTTTAAAGGTAATCTTACGCTTCTCTTGTGAGTTCACTCCTCTGATGATGCCAGATTTGAAGTGCGGCGAGTATGGAGGCTCAATCAAGTGACCGGTGTTTGGGTAGGACAGAACAGTCAGCAGATGGTGGTTCCCCGCTTGCTCCATCATCTCCTTCATCTGGAAGAACCCACAAAACAGGATCAGGATCAGGCGACAGTCCAGGTTTGTCAGTGGCTGCATCTCTGAGTTCCAGGACTGAGCACTGGGACGGAGCTCATAGCGCCTGAGTCCTGGAGAAACTGCAAACAGAAGCTGTGGAGATCTGTGCGCACGTCGGTGGGACCACTTGCTCTGGTTCCTCGTCCGGAACAAAAGAGGGATCATCTCCTTCATCATCAGAACCCTCACGGTCTGATGACATGCTGTGCGCTACATCTTGCTCCACAAGAAAACAAAAAAAAAAAAGCTCTGGTGTGCCGTGGTCACTGCTGTATCACTGTAAGCCATATATATTGATTTAAACAGAAAACTGTCAAAAGGGGGAATAAAGTGTAAGTGTAAAGATGACTGAATACAGTAGTGTTCAGAATAATAGTAGTGCTATGTGACTAAAAAGATTAATCCAGGTTTTGAGTATATTTCTTATTGTTACATGGGAAACAAGGTACCAGTAGATTCAGTAGATTCGCACAAATCCAACAAGACCAAGCATTCATGATATTCACACTCTTAAGGCTATGAAATTGGGCTATTAGTAAAAAAAAAAGTAGAAAAGGGGGTGTTCACAATAATAGTAACATCTGCTGTTGATGCTACAAACTCAAAACTATTATGTTCAAACTGCTTTTTTAGCAATACAGTGAATCACTAAACTAGTATTTAGTTGTATAACCACAGTTTTTCATGATTTCTTCACATCTGCGAGGCATTAATTTTGTTGGTTTGGAACCAAGATTTTGCTGGTTTACTAGTGTGCTTGGGGTCATTGTCTTGTTGAAACACCCATTTCAAGGGCATGTCCTCTTCAGCATAAGGCAACATGACCTCTTCAAGTATTTTGACATATCCAAACTGATCCATGATACCTGGTATGTGATATATAGGCCCAACACCATAGTAGGAGAAACATGCCCATATCATGATGCTTGCACCACCATGCTTCACTGTCTTCACTGTGAACTGTGGCTTGAATTCAGAGTTTGGGAGTCATCTCACAAACTGTCTGTGGCCCTTGGACCCAAAAAGAACAATTTTACTCTCATCAATCCACAAAATATTCCTCCATTTCTCTTTAGGCCAGTTGATGTGTTCTTTGGCAAATTGTAACCTCTTCTGCACATGTCTTTTATTTAACAGAGGGACTTTGCGGGGGATTCTTGCAAATAAATTAGCTTCACAGAGGCGTCTTCTAACTGTCACAGCACTTACAGCTAACTCCAGACTGTCTTTCATCATCCTGGAGCTGATCAGCGGGTGAGCCTTTGCCATTCTGGTTATTCTTCTATCCATTTTGATGGTTGTTTTCCATTTTCTTCCACGCGTCTGTTTCTTTTTTTTTTTTTGGTCCATTTTAAAGTATTGGAGATCATTGTAGATGAACAGCCTATAATTTTTTGCACCTGCGTATAAGTTTTCCCCTCTCCAATCAACTTTTTAATCAAACTACGCTGTTCTTCTGAACAATGTCTTGAACATCCCATTTTCCTCAGGCTTTCAAAGAGAAAAGCATGTTCAACAGGTGCTGGCTTCATCCTTAAATAGGGGACACCTGATTCACACCTGTTTGTTCCACAAAACTGACAAACTCACTGACTGAATGCCACACTACTATTATTGTGAACATCCCCTTTTCTACTTTTTTTTTTTACTAATAGCCCAATTTCATAGCCTTAAGAGTGTGCATATCATGAATGCTTGGTCTTGTTGGATTTGTGGGAATCTACTGAATCTACTGGTACCTTGTTTCCCATGTAACAATAAGAAATATACTCAAAACCTGGATTAATCTTTTTAGTCACATAGCACTACTATTATTCTGAACACTACTGTATATCAGAGCAGTAAACTGATCAGTCCGTGTGTGTGGTTATTTCCAGCAGCTGCAGCTGATCCACAACGTGAATTCTTCCTTCCAGAACAGCTCTTTATATAATCATCTGAATCATCTACAGTGGTGGGCACAGTTCCGATAATCCAATAACCGATAATTATTGAAGATAATGTTTTCATTATCGGATATCTTTTCAGATAACTTTGAAAAACATTATCGGACTAATTATCTTCCGATAAATTTTTGTCTGATAATTTTTAGACCATTAACGTGGTAAACAAAGAAGAACAGCTAATTTAACAATTTAAAATCAGTTGAGCACCTACCTGTTAAATGTTTCGTAGCTGATGTGTAGTTCAAAACAGAGAAAAG
Organism: Thalassophryne amazonica; assembly: GCF_902500255.1. NCBI lineage: Eukaryota > Metazoa > Chordata > Actinopteri > Batrachoidiformes > Batrachoididae > Thalassophryne > Thalassophryne amazonica. The sequence goes on from NC_047110.1 coordinate 116,232,983, forward strand.
CTGTACCTAGAAGAAACCACTCTATCCTCTGTAGGCAAAGGAGAACTGGTCACCAAAAAAAAAACTAATTTCTTTTATACTGATACACGGCTAATATCACCCAAGTCATCCAGAGGCATACTGTTGTGAAAGTGTAGTGACACGGACCCTCAACAGGGGGTGCAAATGAACGGACAATAGAAGAAGTCAAATATGAACACTTGTACTGTTGTGAATGCCACAACTACACACAGCAGATTATAGAACGAATACAGAATCAATCAATCAAGGTGTTGTGTGGGCAGACTCGACGACAGGAGACGTCCGTCTGGAGAAGAACCGGAACCACACGATTTCCTCCGCCACCGAACCAGGAGAATACTGGAGCCGCCAAGTTCCGAGTCCCCAGGTGGCCACCGTCTCCGCGTGTCGGATCTGGTACTGCTGGCGAAGAGCAAAAACAGTCAGGTGTGGGTGTGTGTACACCCCGTAACAAGTATGGTGGTTATTCCACCTCCACCTCTCATCCACACTCGTGTAGCTACTGTCAATCACTTAACTGGCAGGATGCAGAGCGAAGCAGTCGCGGCATACACCAGTTCCTCAGGAAAACAGCTGCAACAACGTATTCACTGAAACAACGTTAGTAGTGATAACACTCAGGCTGAGAACGTTACCTCCTTGGTAGAACGATATCTCGGCGACGTGGTGGAGGTGTCGTCCTGCTTTTATTAGGGGTGAGGAGCAGATGATTGGTGACAGCTGTCATAGCCGAAGAGTGACAGCGTTCACCCCGGGCGCTCTTGTGGGGCGGCAGCGCCCTCTCGTGCCTGAAGCCCGCACTTCAGGCAGGGCGCCCTCTGGTGGTGGGCCAGCAGTACCTCCTCTTCTGGCGGCCCACACAACAGCATACATTTTTAACTTATGGTTCAAATTTTAACCAAACTAATTTTTGACAAGTTATTTAAATTAATGTCATGTCTGAAGTTTTATAAAGTGAAAATATCAGATATATGTTTTAGTTTTAAAGTAATGCGCTAATTTTTAAGGTTTAGTCTGGACATACTGTGTCCAGGTGCATTATGGGTATGATAGGGTAATCTCAGTATGTTCACGACAGGCCAAATGCATTTGAGACACTGATCAGGACAACAGCATTAAACTCTAGTGCCTAAAACTCTCGTGAATATATTCTCTGGGTTTATAGATGTTGTTATTGTCTTTCTGTTGGGAAAGTGTAGTGACACGGACCCACAACAGGGGGCGTAAATGAACGGACAATGAAAGAGTCGAATATGAACACTTTACTGTTGTGAAAGAGCACAACCAAAACACAGAGGATTACAGAATTTATGAAAACAGTCAATCCACAAAGGTGACGTGTGGGCAGGCTCGAGGATAGAAGACGTCTGTCCTGAGAAGAACCGGAACCACACGATTTCCTCCGCCACCGAACCTGGAGAATACTGGAGCCGCCAAGTCCCGAGTCCCCAGGTGGCCACCGTCTCCGAATGTCGGATCTGGTACTGCTGGCAAGGAGCAAAAACAAGACGTGGGTGCGTGCACACCCAGAAACAACAATGGTGGAGATTCCACCTCCACCTCTAACACACACTCGTGCAGCTCCTGTCTAACCACTTATCTGGTTGGGGTGTGAAGCGAAGCCGTCGCTGATCACACTAAACACCAATCTCACAGATAAGGCACACCACAGGAAAGCGGCTGCAAAAAGAGTTCAGACTAAGACACAGTTTAGATTACGGCAGAGAATATTACCTTCACAGGTAGATGATATCTCGGCAACAAGGTGGAGATGACGTCCGGTTTTTATGGAGTGGAATGATGTAGTGAAGATGGATGACAGCTGGCATGAGATAATGAGTGACAGCTGTCACCCCCGGCTGTGTCCGTGGCGGCAGCGCCCTCTCGTGCCTGAAGCCCGCACTTCAGGCAGGGTGCCCTCTGGTGGTGGGCCAGCAGTACCTCCTCTTCTGGCGGCCCACACAACACTTTCCATTTATTAAATTCCAAGCGTCTTAAATGTAGCAGACACGGATTATCTGGAATTTTGTTTTGGCACGTTTTCATGGTCTCTACTGCCATCTACTGGCCAGTAGTGTTCATGGAAGCTGGGCTGATATTTTCAATCACTGTACTTGGTTCCAGCTCAAACTGTACGACAGAACCGCACGGTGTAAAAGTTCAGAGCGCACGATTTATGTTCTCACACACATTGTACGTTCAAAAACCACACGTCGGACTCATGTTTCCAGAAGTAAAATGTAAACAGAAGCGTTTTTTCAAACTTAATTTACAAAAACTCTCGATGGGAGACATCAAAGTTTAAAAAAAAAAACATTACAAGACATTACAAGACAGGTCTGCGGTGTTTGCACAGGCAGAGTGTGAGAGGTTGGACGCTTGTAGCACTTCAGCAGCAGGATACCCTCATGACCAGAATATCAAACAGGTTTGATTTTCATCTGACCATACGATCGGCGATCAGGAGGTGGTCGTGAGATGTTAAACGCAGCTCGTTACTCCATGTATACTAAACGATGCAGGATGCGCGATTAACCTGAAACTTGTTGCGATCCAAAAAATTCTGGCACAAATGAAAAATCAGCTGAAAAGGGCCAAAACTCGCACTGACACCAGTAGATCATGGCAGTGTTCTATTTATTTTGACACCGGTTATATCAGACTGTTATCTAATTACAACTTGGCTTTTTTTTGAAAATGCCTGTTTTTACAAATAAAAAATGAAATATTTTACATTTTACATTTATCTGTAAACACCAACACATGACACACGTCACATTAATGTGTTGGTTTACATAATGAATAAGTCAACCAATCAGTGTTAGCAGAGGCACATTTTACCCAGAATCCTTTGCAATCTGTCTGTGTTTGTTACAAAACTTCAGACAATATAAAAGATAGTGAAATTTAACGGTAAATTATTCTGAGTATATGTACAACTTATATAAACATAAGGTAAAATAAAACAGAATAAAATGTGGACCAAGTAAAATGTAAAACGAGAATTATATACAACTGTGGAATCATATTGCACGGGAAAATTGCACATGGTTTACAGATATTGCACAAGAAACTTGAAGGTGCGGATTAGAGTGATTTGTTATTGTTCAGTGCAGTGATCGCTCTGGGGAGAAAGCTGTCCCTGAGTCTGTTTGTCCTAGTTTTGATTGACCTATACCGTCGGCCGGAGGGTCGTAGGTCAAACAGGTGGTTGCTGGGGTGGGATGTGTCTTTGCTGATGCTGGCAGCTCTGCTGAGGTAGCGAGAGCTGGCGATGTCTTCCAGGCTGAGCAGTTAAAACTCAAAATCAGCTTGTTAGTAGTTGCAAGTGTACTGGAGACAATACTGGAATTTATCGGTTATCTGTAACTTCCGATACATTTTTGGGTGGTTTATCGTTTTTATCTTTATCAAAGATAACTTTTTAGTTATCTGATTATCTGTTATTCAAGTTAATTTTTTGGTTATCTGTGCCCACCACTGATCGTCTACTTGTTGCCACATGTACAGAAGGGCTGGACTGTCATTCCTACACTCATATTGTTATAGTTAATACAAAATAATAAGTGCATGGAGCAGCTGCTGCTGCTGCTGCCGCTGCGTTCAGGTACCGTCAGAAATTACACAACTCTTTTGTTGTTTCAAATTCAGCAGTTGTTTGTGGCAAAATAATTAACTGTATCCACACAAAAGATTAATTCTGGCTGATATAAGGTGCCTGAGCCCAGTGAAGCTGACGCCCCCACTCAGATAAAAAAAATCCAAGCAAACAGGCTGAGTTTGCCCTGTAATTTCCGATGGTACATGAATGCAGCAGCAGCGCTCAGAAATGGCTTCTGTACTGTGTGAAAACATTCAGCTGGTCGAACAAAGTCAAACTAAACGCTAACGTTACAAAAACTAAGCAAACAATAAAAAAGTCAAGAATAACAGCAAAACGAAATACGGATGAACTGAGGTTTTTGTTGCCCTTCGTTCACATTTTTCAAGTTTAAAAATGGACCCCGTGTCTGCCTGCTCAGAGGTCTACAACCCCTGGCAAAAATTATGGAATCACCGGCCTCGGAGGATGTTCATTCAGTTGTTTAATTTTGTAGAAAAAAAGCAGATCACAGACATGACACAAAACTAAAGTCATTTCAAATGGCAACTTTCTGGCTTTAAGAAACACTATAAGAAATCAAGAAAAAAAGAAGAGTAATGGTTACTTTTTTAGACCAAGCAGAGGAAAAAATATGGAATCACTCAATTCTGAGGAATAAATTATGGAATCACCCTGTAAATTTTCATCCCCAAAACTAACACCTGCATCAAATCAGATCTGCTCGTTAGTCTGCATCTAAAAAGGAGTGATCACACCTTGGAGAGCTGTTGCACCAAGCGGACTGACATGAATCATGGCTCCAACACGAGAGATGTCAATTGAAACAAAGGAGAGGATTATCAAACTCTTAAAAGAGGGTAAATCATCATGCAATGTTGCAAAAGATGTTGGTTGTTCAGTCAGCTGTGTCTAAACTCTGGTCCAAATACAAACAACATGGGAAGGTTGTTAAAGGCAAACATATTGGTAGACCAAGGAAGACATCAAAGCATCAAGACAGAAAACTTAAAGCAATATGTCTCAAAAATCGAAAAATGTACAACAAAACAAATGAGGAACGAATGGGAGGAAACTGGAGTCAACGTCTGTGACCGAACTGTAAGAAACCGCCTAAAGGAAATGGGATTTACATACAGAAAAGCTAAATGAAAGGCATCATTAACACCTAAACAGAAAAAAACAAGGTTACAATGGGCTAAGGAAAAGCAATCGTGGACTGTGGATGACTGGATGAAAGTCATATTCAGTGATGAATCTCGAATCTGCATTGGGCAAGGTGATGATGCTGGAACTTTTGTTTGGTGCCGTTCCAATGAGATTTATAAAGATGACTGTCTGAAGAGAACATGTACATTTCCACAGTCATTGATGATATGGGGCTGCATGTCAGGTAAAGGCACTGGGGAGATGGCTGTCATTACATCATCAATAAATGCACAAGTTTATGTTGATATTTTGGACAATTGAAAGGATGTTTGGGGATGATGAAATCATTTTTCAAGATGATAATGCATCTTGCCATAGAGCAAAAACTGCGAAAACATTCCTTGCAAAAAGACACATAGGGTCAATGTCATGGCATAGGGTCAATGTCAACGAGCAGATCTGATTTGATGCCGGTGTTAGTTTTGGGGATGAAAATTTACAGGGTGATTCCATAATTTATTCCTCAGAATTGAGTGATTCCACATTTTTTTCCCTCTGCTTGGTCTAAAAAAGTAACCGTTACTGACTGCCACAATTTTTTTTTCTTGATTTCTTATAGTGTTTCTTAAAGCCAGAAAGTTGCCATTTGAAATGACTTTAGTTTTGTGTCATGTCTGTGATCTGCTTTTTTTCTACAAAATTAAACAACTGAATGAACATCCTCCGAGGCCGGTGATTCCATCATTTTTGCCAGGGGTTGTAGTTATTTCATGAAACCCATTGTGAGAAAAGCATAATTTTATAAAATATAATCAAGAAGTTCAAATTTTAATTTTAATATGACACCATTTGTGCACTAAATGAAGGAAAGACATTAACTTCAGCACCAAATAATAATATGAGACATCAGATAACTCACATCTTCTGCACATTCAGCAGCAGGGTAGTTCTGGTCATCCTCACCAACAATCACCAACAGAGGGCACTGCAGCCGTCCCATCTGCTCAGATTCAAAAACACCATCATTTAAGATTTAACACCAATGGCACTGATAGAAAACTCCAATATGCCCAGTCCAGTCATGTTTCAAATGATAATTCTAAAAAACTTTAAAAAGTTCAGAATGGATGAGGACATGTTTGTTATAGGAATGTGTGATCAGGTGACACTCCATCTGTGGTCTAGTGACCCTCGAACTGCTTCCAGAGGAATCAAAGCACTTTGTTCCTCCAGACCTGCGCCTCATCCCACCGCAGTTATGGTGGAGGGCAGTTCAGTCACGTTGGGCCGGCTGCTGTGAGCACTTTAGAAAGGCTGATCGTCCTGCTGGGATGTGTGACATCTCTGGCATCAGGGTTCTTACAGCTGATTCTCCATCAGCTGCGAACCACCAAATCTGGGTGAGACTGTAACAGCCTTCAAACATCTGAGGGTGGGGAAACTTCAGGGAGCTGAGCTCCTCCAGGTGGGTGCAGATGCTGTTCTCCTGACATTGCAAACCATTTTTTTTCAAACTGTTAGATGGGTTTCACCCAAACAGCCTGGAATAAAGGACTTGTTCTCCCAATGTGGAAAGGAAAGGACAATCACATGGACTGTTCCAATTACCGGAACATCACACCGCTCTGTGCTTACAAGGATCAGTCTGAGTAGGACTCAGTTTCAGTTACTTGCTGCTCAGTGACTGGAGCAGTTTTCAATTTCAATTCAATTTATTTTCATTTATATAGCACCAAATCACAACAAAGTTGCCTCAAGGCGCGTCACACAAGTAAGATCTAACCTTACTAACCACCAGAGCAAGAACACAGGAGACAGTGGTAAGAAAAAACTCCCTCTGATGATTTGAAGAAGAAACCTCAAGCAGACCAGACTCAAAGGGGTGACCCTCTGCTTGGGCCATGATACAGACATAAATTACAAAACAATTCACAAAACGAATATACAGGAAATGTTGCCGGTGCACAGGACAGGAGGGTTCCAGAAACAGACACCACACCCATCTCTGGATGGAGCTGCACCTCAAACAGAGAGAAAAAAACAGAATCAGACATCAGAAAGACAACAAATTGTAAGCATTAAACAAGAAAAACAGAAGGTGATCGCCGGGAGATCATTCCACAGAACAGAGTGACCTGCAGACTTTTTATTCACCCTTGTTGTGTGGGCCGCTGTAGAGGAGGTACTGCTGGCCCACCACCACCAGAGGGCGCCCTGCCTGGAGTGCGGGCTCCAGGCACCGGAGGGCGCTGCCGCCTCACAGGAGCAGCCAGGGTGACAGCTGTCACCCATCACCTGAGACAGCTGATATCAATCAACAGGGAGGTATATCAGCAGGACGGCATCTCCACCTCATTGCCGAGATATCGCTCTACCAAGGAGGTAACGAACTCAGCCAGCCATACGGATTAATCCATTGTTGCTTGTGTGTATAACGACTGAAGACTGAAAAGGACGTATTTGGATAAGTACTCTTATTCCCACATTACAGCGTTGTTTCTGAGTAGAGGTGGAGGTGGTGTTTTCCACCCCACTTGTTGTTGGATGCAGCCGCACCCAAATCTGATTGTTTCTGTTCCTCGCCAGCAGTACCGGATCCAACGAGCGGAGGCAGTGATCACCTGGGAGTTCGGGACTTGGCGGCTCCAGTATTCCCGGGGTTCGGTGGCAGAGGAAATCGGGTGGTTCCGGTTCGACTTGGACAGACGTCTCCTATCGTCGAGCCTGCCCACACGACACCGTTGGAATTCGACTCGTGACCAAAATTGTAATTTGTTGTGTTTGTTGTGCGTGTTCACAACAGTAAAGCTTTGTTATTTGACTTTCTTCATTGTCCGTTCATTTGCGCCCCCTGTTGTGGGTCCGTGTACTGACACTTTCCCAACACACCCTAGTAACACAAACTACTCCTACACCCTGAGAACACACCCGAAAAGTCAATTGTTGACCACATTCTAGCCCTGCGAGTACATGAAGAACAAAAGCACGAGTATTAGGGGGAGGAGGATCCAGAACCAGCACATGCTCCCAAACCGGGCCGGAAGTCTTTCACCTCACTCTCACGTCTTAGTTTCTTTTTCACATAAATCTTGTAAATTTTTATTGAGATTTGTTTATTCACAGTCTGAAATCTTTTCAATCTTTTTTGTGTCCATTTTGTTTTCAAGCCAAATGTTTTTATCTGTTTTTTTCTATAATATATTGTTTCAAAGTGAGTTATATTAATAACTCACTGGGAAACTTGATTCATGCACTTTGAACATATTCAATTATTTTCGGCATCAAAATTTGTGGCTTTGAAATCAGAGCTGATTTAAGTTATGGTTATTTATGGTATGGTAAGTTGGGATCTTTTTGAATTCAATGATCGGGTTCTACTCACGTCCACTTTGAGGCTCGGGTCCGAGGGGATTGGGAGCTGCAAATCACGTAAGATCACTTTGTTCTCCACGTCAATCCTGGAGTTCTTCCTGTTTCTGTTCAGACAAAAACAACATTAAAGTGCTGACAGAACACGTGCATCAGGTTTCAGCTTTTCCAAAACCCTGCTCTTTGTTTCAGTCTTCACTCTAAACTTTTTTTAATAACCATTTTATATTTTTTTAAGTTTGTAGCAGCTGAACCTTTCGACTGCTTCGTTTGTAAGAAATCCTTTTACACAAAGAAGTAAACCCTGTTCAGACCCAGAGGATGTTGGTTCTTACCCGGATGACAGTGTCATGTGGTTGATGCCCGTGTAGGGCACGTTACTTCAAAAAGTCATTATAGTTACTTCTCCCAAAACATAACTGAGTTAGTAACTGAGTTACAGCTTTATTAAAGTAATTAGTATTACCTTACTTTTTGCTCAAATATGTCCATGAATTAAAACACAATGTACCAGAACCTTAAAGACAATTTCTGCTTTGCACTTTGCTTCAACATAGTTGTTGCAGAACATTACACACAGTTTCCTACATTAGACACTGACACCTCAAAGATAAAAACCTTGTTATTATCGGGAAAACACTTTTAATAAAAATGCAAAACACATCTGGTAATTGGAAATACTTATGCACACATCTGTAAACACTCACACAGAAAACTTACTACCAATCAGTCTGACATTTGACACCACAAATAGAGCTCAGCTAAGACATTTAGTCAAATCTGCAATCATGGAGGTGATAAGAAAGAGAAAAAGATGGAGAAGACAAGGAAGAGGAAGAGAGATATGTGGACAAGGGCAAAGAAGAGCAAGAAGGAGAAATGTTTCAGATGAAATTCAAGCAACTTTGGTGGACCATGTGATCTACCACGGCCTGAGGGAAGCTGCACTCTAAAAAAGGTGCTGTGTCAATGAAAAAAACTGATGTAACTATTTGCATGTATTTGTTGTTGTTGTTATTTCATTTTACTTATTTCATAATGCCACAAGATTCTCTGGTTACATAAGTTGAAATAACTTTACGTACTGAAGTTACAGTAAAATAATTTAAGAAAATCTATGCAGATTGTTTCATCACTTTGTCTCATTGAGACAGTGGTTCATTTTTTAGAGTGTGGACAAACGGTCCACTCAGAGTGGATAGTACAACATCATTCTGATGTTACTGTGCCATGTATGTAAACTACAGTACTGCAGTACTGTAAACACTTGTTTTCATTGTTTTGAACTGTACAGTACTCTGTCTTTCTTTAGGTATTTGTAAGAAATTTCTATTTCTTTGTAAAATAAAAAAAACTGTGAAATAACACTTTTGTTGCTAACAACTAATGTTCAGCTCATTTGAGAAAAAGTAAATAAAAATATATTGACTTCAGTGTTTTGTGTAAAAGTCATTGTGTTGTTATTGATTTTAAAGTGTTTCAAAATGGTGCGTGTGAATCATTTTGTTGGCAGAATGAGATTTTTAGAAGAGATTGTTGGGTTTTGACTGGAGGGTTTCATTTGGACAGAGCTGTGAGGGGTTTTACAACAAGTGTTGCTGCTTTTCTTGCTTGCTTGTTCTGACACAGTGAGCCAAATTTTGCAAAATGTGTGTAAGCAATTGGCAAAAACTGTAATATTGTTTTTGTGTTGTGTGTTTGTTGGTGAACTCCCACCCACCTCTGCCTCTGGTTGGCTTACCATGACATTTTACTCTTCCTTAGCCAATCATCATCACTTATGCGGTTGCCCCACCCTCCCTCCACTCACGAAAGAAAAGAAACACTTTGCAGCTCCTGTGGCTGAAAGAAAACAGCTTCAATGATGCTGAGCGGCTGATGCTGAGCCGTTGATGCTGAGCGGCTGATACTGAGATGCTGATACTGAGCCGTTGATGCTGAGCTGTTGATGCTGAGCGGCTGATGCTGAGATGTTGAGCGGCTGATACTGAGATGTTGATGCTGAGATGTTGACGCTGAATGCCTGATACTGAGCTGTTGATGCTGAGCGGCTGATGCTGAGCAGCTGATGCTGAGATGTTGAGCGGCTGATACTGAGATGTTGATGCTGAGCCGTTGATGCTGAGAGGCTGATACTGAGATGTTGATGCTGAGCCGTTGATGCTGAGAGGCTGATACTGAGATGTTGATGCTGAGCCGTTGATGCTGAGAGGCTGATACTGAGATGTTGATGCTGAGATGTTGACACTGAATGCCTGATACTGAGCTGTTGATGCTGAGCGGCTGATGCTGAGCGGCTGATGCTGAGATGTTGAGCGGCTGATACTGAGATGTTGATGCTGAGCCGTTGATGCTGAGCGGCTGATACTGAGATGTTGATGCTGAGATGTTGACGCTGAATGCCTGATACTGAGCTGTTGATGCTGAGCGGCTGATGCTGAGCGGCTGATGCTGAGATGTTGAGCGGCTGATACTGAGCCGTTGATACTGAGCCGTTGATGCTGAGCTGTTGATGCTGAGCGGCTGATGCTGAGATGTTGAGCGGCTGATACTGAGATGTTGATGCTGAGCCGTTGATGATGAGCTGCTGATGCTGAGCCGTTGATGAGCTGTTGATGCTGAGTGGCTGATACTGAGATGCTGATGCTGAGCTGTTGATGCTGAGCCGTTGATACTGAGCCGTTGATGTTGAGCCGTTGATACTGAGCCGTTGATACTGAGCCGTTGATACTGAGCCGTTGATGCTGAGCTGTTGATGCTGAGCGGCTGATGCTGAGATGTTGACGCTGAATGCCTGATACTAAGCTGTTGATGCTGACCGGCTGATGCTGAGCGGCTGATGCTGAGATGTTGAGCGGCTGATACTGAGATGTTGATGCTGAGCCGTTGATGCTGAGCGGCTGATACTGAGATGTTGATGCTGAGATGTTGACGCTGAATGCCTGATACTGAGCTGTTGATGCTGAGCGGCTGATGCTGAGAAGTTGAGCAGCTGATACTGAGATGTTGATGCTGAGCCGTTGATGCTGAGCGGCTGATACTGAGATGTTGATGCTGAGCCGTTGATGCTGAGCGGCTGATACTGAGATGTTGATGCTGAGATGTTGATGCTGAGATGTTGATGCTGAGCCGTTGATGCTGAGCGGCTGATACTGAGATGTTGATGCTGAGATGTTGATACTGAGATGTTGATGCTGAGCCGTTGATGCTGAGCGGCTGATACTGAGATGTTGATGCTGAGTGGCTGATGCTGAGCCGTTGATGTTGAGCGGCTGATACTGAGCCGTTGATGCTGAGCTGCTGATGCTGAGCGGCTGATACTGAGATGCTGATGCTGAGCCGTTGATGCTGAGCTGTTGATACTGAGCCGTTGATGCTGAGCCGTTGATGATGAGCTGCTGATACTGAGATGCTGATGCTGAGCCGTTGATGATGAGCTGCTGATGCTGAGCCGTTGATGAGCTGTTGATGCTGAGCGGCTGATACTGAGATGCTGATGCTGAGCCGTTGATGCTGAGCTGTTGATACTGAGCCGTTGATACTGAGCCGTTGATGCTGAGCCGTTGATGCTGAGCCGTTGATACTGAGCCGTTGATACTGAGCCGTTGATGCTGAGCCGTTGATGAAATGTTGATGATGAGTGGCTGATACTGAGATGCTGATACTGAGCCGTTGATACTGAGCCGTTGATGCTGAGCTGCTGCTGATGAGCTGTTGATGCTGATAAGATGTTGATAATTTCCACTTATGTTGAATGTGTCTTTTTGTATAAATAATTTGCCTTTACGTCATTTAATCCCAATGATGACATTTAGCAGCTTGTTAGTGATGGTTAACGGCACAACCATGTCCCCTCAACATGCTTCAGATGTTCTGCCTCAATTCTGAGCCTCAGTCAACTCAGGTCAACTTTTTGAAATGTCAGATTGAAAAAAATAAATGTTTTTTCAGACTTCAGCTCCAGTGTTTGTTTCTGTCAGTATGCTAACAGCATGACACCGTTTAGGACGTAATGCTGCCCGTGTGTCATGATGCACGCTTCATATTTACCACACTGCCACCTACTGGGCAACAGATGATGTGATTAGACTTTGGGGGAGTTGTGTGAAGATATTGATGAGACAGCTTCTTGTTGTCCCAGACACCAGGTTCAACTGCACGTCTCCAGTGGAGAATTCATGACTCATGTTCACTCAAGGGGCTCTGAGTGGGTGAACGCTGGTCCAAATGAAGACCCACAGACTGCCTGGGCAGCACGGTGTCCTCTTGGACTGTCTACATTGAGCAGTTACAGAAGACGGGTCTAGTGGCCACCAAACTTCACTGAGATTGCAAACGTGGGTGAGGAAAGGTGCAGGGATCTGTGCCATCAGGCTGAAGGCCTCCAGGCTGGTTTTGTGACATTCCCTTATCTCGAAAGTGACGTTTATATCTTCAGGTCAAAGTCCTTGTAGCTCCACGATACAAAGTTTTCATTAATAAGTGAGAAATGTGTTGAATCCAGGTTATTGACATTTAAAAAAGACACTAAAGAAAATCAATAATTGTGATAAACAGTGATAATAATGATTTGATAACAAAAATTCATGTGTATCTGTTGTTGGAGGAGCTTGTCCCAGAGGTTACTGAGGCAGGTTCACCCTGGACAGGACACCAGACACACACAGACAGACAAAGCTACTGTCCGGTTCAACAAACCTGCATGTCTTTGGAAGTGGGCGGAGCCGGAGCAAATGGAGGCAACCCACATGAACACGGGAGAACATATGCAACTCCACACAGAAGGGGGCAGGCGGGAAGAGAACCTGCAACCTTCAGCAGTGCCAAACACTCAGGTTTACACTGTGGAGGGGTAAACTCTCCCAGAACAGGTCGCTCAGTGGATCAGGAGCTGGCTTGCTAATATGTAAACCTGGGTTCAAATTCCACTCATACTACCTCTCTGTGTCCGTGGACAGGAAACCTAGTCTGCATTGTCTCAGTCCACCCAGCTGTCAAAGGGATCCGATGTCGCCGACTGAACGGTCCCCCCTAAAAATTGGTCCGCCCTGCCATCTCTGTGCATACATCTGAGTCTGACTCTGAGTCTGACTCTGAGTCTGACTCTGAGTCTCTTCACCCAAAACAATCAAAGGGAATAATGTGATTATTAACCATCAGATGACAAAGTAAAACCTCTTAAATCATTCTAAAGTCAGTTTGAAGCAGAAATGAGGCGATAATCTGTGAATCGCTGGTGACGCTCGGAAATGACGCCTGCACAGTGCTGGCCTCTGTTTGATGAAGTAAGCTGCATTGGACTGGAGTCCATCCATTCCAATCTCCTGGGTCTTTCTCTGGGTCTCTTCCCAGTTGGATGTCCTTGGAGGACCTCCGCAGAGAGCTGACCAGGGGGCATCCTGACCACATGGCTCAACCACCGATAATGTTCTTAAAACAAATACTTGTGTCCTAACTCCTAACCCTGAGCAAGGACAGTGCCTTTAAATATGTCACTCCAGTCAAAAAAAAAAAAAAAAAAAAAATCCTATACCAGATTATAAATAATTTCTTCCAAGTCTTTATCTTGTGTGGGCTCTGATAGCTGATAAAAAAATAACATAAGCCAAAGTATGTCTGAAAAATACAAGACAGATCCACCGCCATGTTGAACTAGAATCATTAGGTAACGTTAGCAACCGGCCTCTAGCTGCCTGAAGGTCACTCAGCCTGCAGCCAGTCACGGTCCACTTCATGATTGGACATTTGCCAGTACGTCACTCTGGCTTGCATGTCTCATTTGTCCATCTGCAGTTACTGATCCGTTAAACACATAAATCCGTTAAACAGCTGGTTTAAGGTCTACGTCATGGTTCCTCCCGTTAAATGCCCGGTCACACGGCACTAACGAAGGACACCGAAGCCAAAACGAAACAAGAAATCTGGACTTGCGTTGACTTTTTGAGATGTCATTTAACCGTTGTTCAGCTTCATTTCTGTAGCTGGTGCATCGTCAGAATTTTCAAACTGCTGAAAAATGTGAATGAATCCCGACAACAACCTCAATTCGTCCATATTCCGTTTTGCTTTCTGTCTTGACGGTTCCTCATTGTTTGCATAGTTCCCGTACCGTCAGCATTCTGTTTGATCGTCGTCCAACTTTGCCCAACCTCCAGCCTCTCTCTGTCTCTGGCTAAGACGTGCGTGTGCGCACTCACATTGTCAAGAAAATGCAGCTACAGGTGGCTGTGGACAGCACAGACTCGCTGCAGAAATGATCACACGCTGACGCTTCATTTGAATTTTGTTTAAAGCATCAAGGTCGCTGTTCGCTTCATTTTTCTTTTGTTAGTTTTGTTTTTGTTTCGGTATTTTATGCACTCTACACTCGCAGGCCTTTCGGTGATGGGAGAAGTCCAGGCTCATTCATACATTTTTTCTTGACGATTTGTGACTTTGGGACTTTTTTCTGTCGTTCAGCTAACGCCGTGTGCCGTGTGACCGGTCCATTAGATTACAACAGCTGTCTCCCTCACTCACTTTCACACCAATTCTTCATGATCACACTTCTAAATACACAGAGAAACTTGTGTCTTTCTCTCACCGGCTCCCAGTGTAGCTTAGCGCAGCGTGGGAGAGACGTTTCATCTCTGTGACAACAGCAAAAAATAAAAATTAAAAACATGTCCCGTTCTACGTGTCATTGCAGTTCTGCTGGCCCCACAAATGGAAGGAATAGAATTTTTGATGAGATCCAACTGTTCTTTTTAAACCCATTCCCCAAGCTGCACTTTGGTGCATTTCTGTGGTTTTTCCAAGAGGTGGCGGACAAAACTCTCCCACTTCCCCTCAAAAGTCTTATTCTTGGGAAAACTGTACATCTAATAAACATCATGACTAATGTTGCTGGTCCTTCTCACAACACACCTGTTCATCATATTTAAAGTGAAACTCCACAAAGAAAGTTTTCCCGTTTGCTTCAATGCACCTGCTGAAACAGTTGTGGAGGGCGGTCCCAAAGATGACGTCATGGAAATGAACCTTTCTCACAGGCTAACATGTCTGACTGTTCCAAAACAGATCACGCTAAAAGTTAGCAAGAAAACACAGTTGCGTCACAGAAAGCTAATGGCTATGGGCATTACAAAATGCAATGCTTGCATGCTAACATTAGCATGAGCTGAGTAACTCCATTGTGAGCAACATGCTCAATAACGTAACGAGCCCAAATAGTTTACTGTTAGTCTTATTTTCAAGGTGTCTTTTGGAATTATGTTTCTGCAATGCTTTTATTTTGAAGGACACAAAAAGGAAGTACAGTGCAATGGAACAGTAAAAAAACATCTCGCACACAGACATGGACACGCACACGGACCAGCACACGGACACGCACACGGACATGGACCAGCACACGGACACAGACCAGCACACGGACACGCACACGGACATGGACCAGCACACGGACACGCACACGGACATGGACCAGCACACGGACACACACACGGACATGGACCAGCACACGGACACGCACACGGACATGGACCAGCACACGGACACGCACACGGACATGGACCAGCACATGGTTTTCAGTGAAACACTGTAAACCAATGGTTTGATGTGACGTGTTTGTTACAACTCGTCACACTTTGGAAAACCTCACTGCGCTTCGTCTGACGTTTCCTGATCAAATGACAATCTGTGAGTGATTTTTGAGTTTCTCACCAGACAAACTAACTAAGATACAATAACAGACACAGACCTGAGCCTTTAGGACTGTTTAAATTTGAGAGTCATTTGAAGGATGAATTAAATTCCAGCACAAGAACTTACTTTGCAAAATAATCCTGAAGTTCAGCCACAGATCCTTCAACTGGCTGCACATGACTCCCACTGATGATCACAGCACACCGGAGCTGAAACAACGCACAGACAGAGACACAGACAGACAGAGACACACACAGACAGACACATACACAGACACACACACACAGAAACACACACACAGACACACACACACAGAAACACACACACAGACACACAC
This sequence comes from Thalassophryne amazonica, assembly GCF_902500255.1. Lineage (NCBI taxonomy): Eukaryota > Metazoa > Chordata > Actinopteri > Batrachoidiformes > Batrachoididae > Thalassophryne > Thalassophryne amazonica. Next base: position 116,249,143 of record NC_047110.1, read on the forward strand.
ACAGAAACACACAAACACACACACAGAAACACACACACAGAAACACACACACAGAAACACACAGAAACACACACACAGACACATACACACAGAAACACACACACAGAAACACACACACACAGAAACACACACACAGAAACACACACACAGAAACACACACACAGAAACACACAGAAACACACACACAGACACACACACACACAAACACACACACAGACACATACACACAGAAACACACACACAGAAACACACACACAGAAACACACACACAGAAACACACAGAAACACACACACAGACACATACACACACAAACACACACACAGAAACACACAGAAACACACACACAGACACATACACACACAAACACACACACAGAAACACACACACAGACACACACACACAGAAACACACACACAGACACACACACAGAAACACACACACAGAAACACACACACAGAAACACACACACAGAAACACACAGAAACACACACAGAAACACACACACAGAAACACACACACACAGAAACACACACACAGAAACACACACACACAAACACACACACAGAAACACACAGAAACACACACACAGACACACACACACATACACAGAAACACACACACAGAAACACACAGAAACACACACACAGACACATACACACACAAACACACACACAGAAACACACAGAAACACACACACAGACACACACACACAGAAACACACACACACACAAACACACACACAGAAACACACAGAAACACACACAGACACATACACACAGAAACACACACACAGAAACACACACACAGAAACACACACACACAAACACACACACAGAAACACACACACAGAAACACACACACACAAACACACACACAGAAACACACAGAAACACACACACAGACACATACACACAGAAACACACACACAGAAACACACACACAGAAACACACACACAGAAACACACACACACAAACACACACACAGAAACACACAGAAACACACACACAGATGGGTTTAAAACGTCTCACATTCACACATTTCTCCGCTGCTTCGACTCTTTGTGATGAGGAGGATCAGTGACACTTTGAGGGAACATCAGAAATCACAGTTAGTCCATGTGGTGAGTTTCTCTGGACATGATCCAGGACACAGGTGTCTCAGTGTGGAGGACCCCAGAGACTGAAGAAGGTCAAGGACACGCGCAGGTGTCACCTGGCTGCAGCAGATAGATGTTTACCTTCAGACACTGGGGATGAACAGATTGTCTGCTGTCCAGCACCCAAGGCAGTTTTGTGGTGCACTGGATGTGACCATGTGCTCCCAAAGCTGAACTTTACTGAAGAACTGACACCAAGAGAAGTAACTGACACAATGAGATGGAAGTTAAAGACACGTGTTCTTACCTTGACCGCTTCAGAGTAAGCGGCCATTTTCAGAGTCACAGCGGTTCCAAATGACAGACCCAACATGGCGATTCTGCTCTCCATGACCTGCGGGTGGCGCTGCAGGAGTTTCAAGGCTGTCTGCAGAAGAAGACATTTCATTTTTGTCTGTCCTCCATGTCTGTCAGAAATGGGACCCCAAACCTGGTGACTTAGGGCAAAATAGAAGAAGTCCAAGTAACCTCACGGAAGTGTTTTATCGTCTTTTTGTGAGAAATAGTCCAGCAGCTTACTGTAAAACAGCAGTTGGACAGTCCTGTAATCTTTTTACAGGACTGTCCAGAAATGATTTTCCAGAGTGCCTGCCAGTGGTGGGCACCGATAACCAAAAAATTAACTTCGATAACAGATAATCACATAACTGAAAAGTTATCTTTGATAAAGATAAACCGATAAACCACCCAAAAATGTATCGGAAGTTACAGATAACCGATAAATTCCAGTACTGTTTCTAGTATATTTGCAACTACTAATAAACTGAATTTGAGTTTAAACACCACGATTGCTTTTGGAAACATCAAAGCGACAGCAGACCCAAACAATGAGCCCACACTTCCATGTTTGAACATCCTGCCTCCTGCTGGAAGCTCTTATTTACTACACGGCTTACAGCGCAGAGACAAACTGAGAGCAGCCACCAAGCCCAACTCTCTACCAATCACAACACTCCTGTTGTGTGGGCCGCTGAAGAGGAGGTACTGCTGGCCCACCACCACCAGAGGGCACCCTGCCTGGAGTGCGGGCTCCAAGCACCAGAGGGCGCTGCCGCCTCACAGGAGCAGCCGGGGTGACAGCTGACACTCATCACCTGTGACAGCTGTCACCACTCATCTGATCTGCATCAGTATATCAGCAAGACGTCATCTCCACCTCTTTGCCGAGATATCGTTCTACCTGAAAGGTAATATCCTCAGCCTGACTGCTTGATAGAAAGCCTTTTTTTGTGATTTTTGTGAGTGATAACAGACTTTTTCTCCAACGAGAGGTGGAGGTAGCTTCCCTGCCGTGCAGATTGCTGGGTGCAGACGCACCCACGTTTAATTGTGTTTTTGTTCCTCGCCAGCAGTACCAGGTCCGACACGCGGAGGCAGTGGCCACCTGGGAGTTCGGGACTTGGCGGCTCCAGTATTCCCGGGGTCTGGTGGCGGAGGAAATCGTGTGGTTCCGGTTCTGCTTTGGACAGGCGTCTCCTATCTTCGAGCCTGCCCACACGACACCTTGTAATTTGACCTTTGATCTATTGTGTAATCTGTTGTGTTTGTTGTGCACGTTCGCAACAGTAAAGTGTTGTTATTTGACCTATTCCATTGTCCGTTCATTTGCGCCCCCTGTTGTGGGTCCGTGTACCTACACTTTCCCAACAACTCCGGTCAGGGGGAGGTCTTGGAAAATAAAGTCATACTGACTTATGGTTTGGTGTATAAATAAAATGAATACTGATAGAATAACTCCATTAATGTCAATTCTGTCGTTTGTACAAAGTTAAAATATAACATATATCTTTTAATGTTGAATAATGCACTAATTCTGATGTTTTTTAACAAAGACAGATCGCAAAGGATTCTGGGTAAAATGTGCCTCTGCTAAACACTGACTGGTTCAGTCATTCACTATGTAAACCAACATGTTAATGTGACATGTGTCGTGTGTTGGTGTTTACAGATAAATGTGCTTTTGTAAATTTTCCTTTTTTTTTTTATAAAAACAGGCATTTTTACGGAGCCCTGGAAGTGTCATCACAACGTTTTACATGTGGAGAGAATGTGAGAATGTTCAGATGATTTTTTATTCATGTGAGAATTTTTTGGACCGAGTTTCAGGTTAATCGCGCGTCCTGCATCGTGTATTGTACATGGAGTAACAAGCTGCGTTTAACATCTCACGACCACCTCCTGATCGCCGATCGTATGGTCGAATGAAAATCAAATCTGTTTGATATTATTCTGGTCGGCCGTCGTGAGGTTTTCCTGCTGCTGAGTGAGGGGCAACAAGCATCCAACCACTCGCACTGTGCATGTGCAAACACCGCAGAGCTGTCTTGTAATGTTTTTTTTTTTGTCATTTTGTTTTTAAACTTTGATGTCTCCCATCGAGAGTTTTTGTAAATTAAGTTTGAAAAAACTTAACTTGTGATTAAAAATATACAGTGTCTGCTCATCTTCAGGACGAATACTGCCATGAACTGCCATGAACACTACTGGCCAGTAGATGGCAGTAGAGGCCTTGAAATCTTTCCAAAACAAAATTCCAGATAATCCATGTCTGCTGCGACATTTAAGATGCGTGGAATTTAACAAATGCAAATACAATAACGTCTATAAATCCAGAGAATATATTCACGAGAGTTTTAGGCACTAGAGTTTAATGCTGTTGTCCGTGGAGCCTGAACAGAGTGTCTGAAATGCATTTGTCCTGTCGTGAACGTACTAATCCTACCCATAATGCACTGCTCGGAACACCATGTCCACACTAAAACCTTAAAAATTAGCACATTACTTTCAAACTAAAACATATATCTGTTATTTTCACTTTATAAAACTTCAGACATGACAATAATTTTAAATAATGTCCAAAATTAGTTTGTTTAAAATTTAAACCATAATTTAAAAATGTATGCCTCTGGATGACTTAGTATGGGGTTAAACGAAATTGATTTTTCTTTTTTTTTTCTTAAAAACCAGTTTTTCTTTTGCCTGCAGAGGACAGTGTTCTTCATAGAAGCAGCTGTTTTCTGTATGCAGAAGGTGAAACCATACATCTGTTAGAAAACTTTTATCAGGTAGGTGCTCAACTGATTTTCAATTTTAGAAATGTTTGCTGCTGTTCCCTCTCCTCATTACCCCATCCCCGTAGAGACGGTGCCTGCTCCCAGACCACCAATAACCAGCAAAAATCTATTTAAGCATAAAAATTCAAAAAGAAAAAAATAATATAGCACCTTCAACTGCACCACAGACTAAAACAGTTAAATGTGGTCTATTAAACATTAGGTCTCTCTCTTCTAAGTCCCTGTTAGTAAATTATATAATAATTGATCAACATATTGATTTATTCTGCCTTACAGAAACCTGGTTACAGCAGGATGAATATGTTAGTTTAAATGAGTCAACACCCCCGAGTCACACTAACTGCCAGAACGCTCGTAGCACGGGCCGGGGCGGAGGATTAGCAGCAATCTTCCATTCCAGCTTATTAATTAATCAAAAACCCAGACAGAGCTTTAATTCATTTGAAAGCTTGTCTCTTAGTCTTGTCCATCCAAATTGGAAGTCCCAAAAACCAGTTTTATTTGTTGTTATCTATCGTCCACCTGGTCATTACTATGAGTTTCTCTGTGAATTTTCAGACCTTTTGTCTGACTTAGTGCTTAGCTCAGATAAGATAATTATAGTGGGCGATTTTAACATCCACACAGATGCTGAGAATGACAGCCTCAACACTGCATTTAATCTATTATTAGACTCAATTGGCTTTGCTCAAAATGTAAATGAGTCCACCCACCACTTTAATCATATCTTAGATCTTGTTCTGACTTATGGTATGGAAATTGAAGACTTAACAGTATTCCCTGAAAACTCCCTTCTGTCTGATCATTTCTTAATAACATTTACATTTACCCTGATGGACTACCCAGCAGTGGGGAATAAGTTTCATTACACTAGAAGTCTTTCAGAAAGCGCTGTAACTAGGTTTAAGGATATGATTCCTTCTTTATGTTCTCTAATGCCATATACCAACACAGTGCAGAGTAGCTACCTAAACTCTGTAAGTGAGATAGAGTATCTCGTCAATAGTTTTACATCCTCATTGAAGACAACTTTGGATGCTGTAGCTCCTTTGAAAAAGAGAGCTTTAAATCAGAAGTGCCTGACTCCGTGGTATAACTCACAAACTCGTAGCTTAAAGCAGATAACCCGTAAGTTGGAGAGGAAATGGCGTCTCACTAATTTAGAAGATCTTCACTTAGCCTGGAAAAAGAGTCTGTTGCTCTATTAAAAAAAGCCCTCCGTAAAGCTAGGACATTTTAAACTCAGATAAAGTCATTTTTGATCAGGATATGTCATTCAATGTGCATATTAAACAAATATGTAGGACTGCTTTTTTGCATTTACGCAATATCTCTAAAATTAGAAAGGTCTTGTCTCAGAGTGATGCTGAAAAACTAATTCATGCATTTATTTCCTCTAGGCTGGACTATTGTAATTCATTATTATCAGGTTGTCCTAAAAGTTCCCTGAAAAGCCTTCAGTTAATTCAAAATGCTGCAGCTAGAGTACTGACGGGGACTAGAAGGAGAGAGCATATCTCACCCATATTGGCCTCTCTTCATTGGCTTCCTGTTAATTCTAGAATAGAATTTAAAATTCTTCTTCTTACTTATAAGGTTTTGAATAATCAGGTCCCATCTTATCTTAGGGTCCTCATAGTACCATATCACCCCAATAGAGCGCTTCGCTCTCAGACTGCAGGCTTACTTGTAGTTCCTAGGGTTTGTAAGAGTAGAATGGGAGGCAGAGCCTTCAGCTTTCAGGCTCCTCTCCTGTGGAACCAGCTCCCAATTCAGATCAGGGAGACAGACACCCTCTCTACTTTTAAGATTAGGCTTAAGACTTTCCTTTTTGCTAAAGCTTATAGTTAGGGCTGGATCAGGTGACCCTGAACCATCCCTTAGTTATGCTGCTATAGACGTAGACTGCTGGGGGGTTCCCATGATGCACTGTTTCTTTCTCTTTTTGCTCTGTATGCACCACTCTGCATTTAATCATTAGTGATCGATCTCTGCTCCCCTCCACAGCATGTCTTTTTTCTGGTTCTCTCCCTCAGCCCCAACCAGTCCCAGCAGAAGACTGCCCCTCCCTGAGCCTGGTTCTGCTGGAGGTTTCTTCCTGTTAAAATGGAGTTTTTCCTTCCCACTGTTGCCAAGTGCTTGCTCACAGGGGGTCGTTTTGACCATTGGGGTTTTTCTGTAATTATTGTATGGCCTTGCCTTACAATATAAAGCGCCTTGGGGCAACTGTTTGTTGTGATTTGGTGCTATATAAATAAAATTGATTTGATTTGATTTGATTTGTTCAGCTTTGTTTACTACGTTATCGGTCTAAAAGTTATCAGACAAAAATTCATCGGAAGATAATTAGTCCGATAATGGTTTTTAAAGGTATCTAAAAAGATAATCCGATAATTATCTGTTATCGGATTATCGGAACTGTGCCCACCACTGGTGCCTGCCTACCCAAACTGGGCTACTGCTGAGCAAAGAAGAGGAATGAAGAGGTCCAGGAAAGCATTAGGAGAAAGAGGTTGGCATAAAAGAATTGGGATAGTCAGAGAGACGAAGAAAGTAGGCAGGAGTACAAGGAGATGCGGCGTAAGGCAAAAAGAGAAGTGGCAAAAGTGAAGGAAAACACTGTGGTGATTTACCATAATAATGCCAATAATTAGAGTCGTGGACTTTATTAACTTTTGTGGCAACAATGAAAACTGATGTGGTCGACAACAAAGACCCATGAAGCATTCTTCAAACAGACCAACTTGTTTCATCGAGTCACCTTTGCAGGAGGGTTCAGCGGTCATCTCAGTCACATCACAGTGAGAAAAAACTTTCAAGCACATGAAGACTCAAACATTCAAACAGTGGTCAAAGTTTGCGACAACCTGGGTTACCTCAAAATACTGGTTGTCCACCGCCTTTCCTGTTTCCTTCGTTATTTTACAGGTCAAGTAGTCAAGTGCCATTGATGCAAAACCGTGAGAGGCCAGCAGCGCCGCTCGCAACTCCACCAGCTGTCCAGCACCACCCCACAGGTCCAGAACACTGGGAAATGGTCCAGGACCTTCAAAAAAGACAAAATCAAAAACAATGAATGACTGAATAAATGAACTTTGAAAAAAGAAAACACACTCAAAAAATCCAGAAGAACATTATGCCAACAAAGAAAAACATGCTCGAAAAGGAGAAGGAAGAAGGACAGACTTAGAAATTCTTCCCACCTTCTCAGTATTTATCAGTTAGATTAGATCACGATTCCTTCACCACGTTCCTCCCACCTCAAGTTATTTACAAACTAAATACCCAATTATAACCCAGCAAACATTTTTCAAATATTGCATTGAGGCAAATTATTTTTTTAGTTCATATTTTGTGCTGTCTTAAATTTAACCAGTTCCCCTCAATTTCAGTGCATGTAGCCTTAAAAACAGTGTGCTGGTGTGCTCCCTGTGCCCTCCGTCGAGTCAGTTCCTGGAGCGTGCACTGGTGCTGTGCTTCGCTGCTTCCATGACACCATGGAACTGTCTTGAGTACATGGCAACCACCCAGGCTGTGAACCTGTCCATTCCATCATCTCGAAAATAACCATCTATCTGCTGAAGCCAGGTGGAACGTGGGCGTGTGCTTGACCTACGTTAGCTACTGGGGTCCTCACCACTCAGGCACCTCCGTGCTGGATCATGCACAGAGAAAAGTGCCACATGGACAAAATCTTGATGTTCCCTCACAATGCAAGTTATCTTCCTTATTCCAGCTGGACCCAAGGATCATCTGAAAAGACCTGGTGCCAAAGAGATCCAGTTGTTGCCTTGGGTCACTGGATGGAGTCAAAGTCTTACAACAATACAGTAAGACAGGAAGCACCAGGACCCTAGAGACTTGAGCCTTCATTCTTCTGCAAAGATATCAGCATTACAAAACACCTCTGAACTTTTCCCTCATGACTCTATAAGATCTTCCCAGGTGGCTTTCAATCTTCAGCTCTAACCAGCCACCATGTGGTCTTGCCAGAGTACCCTTGGGTGCTGTTGGAATGACTTTGTGTCAAAGGAACAGTGACTTAAGGAGACTCCTTTCTGAGGGAACGTAAACTAAGACACAAAGACCATATGGTGCACTTTTATGACCAGGATCCAGGAAGCAGGCAGTAATAGTAAGGAAGGCCACAGGTCCTTAACACTCAGTACTGACAACCCCAGCAACTGCAAAGGCTGAAAGGGATGCCCACGTTTGGCTGCAGCATCCAGAGCAGTGGTGTCCAAAGTATTCCAGAAAGGGCCAAGAGGGGGCATGTTTTCTTTGCAGCCATGTGACTCCAACGAGTAATTTAACATCACTTTGAGCAGATGGGAGGAGTTCATCAGTGATTGAAACCTGCCCCCTCTTGACCCTTTCTGGAATACTTTGGACACCACTGAGCCAGGTTTCTACTTTTTGGAAATAAGGATGGACTGGTTGTCTGCCTGGGTGTTTGTCATCCAGGACCAAAGGCATGTCCGTAGTGTGGTTGATGTGCGGCACTCTGACTAATACAGACATTTGGAGTCAATACAAGCTTCATAAATAAGGTATATGTAATGAAGATTGTTGGAGGGGTTTTTTCCAGACTGGCACCAACAGTGAGGGTTTGTCATCTCTAACAGCACAGGTCAGACTAAACCTTTGGTCTAACTAAGTCTTTGGTCTCACCTGGAGGAAGAAAGAGAGTTGCAGTGAGTCTCTCCTCTGTAACTGGTATCCTCCGGACGCCGGGCGCCATGTACCAACGCTCCACCACCACACTGGCCAGTGGAGTCTGATCCATGAAGCCCTCAGACTGGTGACTCTGGTACACAGAAATCTTGAACACCATGGGAGTCTGGACATTCATCTTCCTCAGCCTAAAGGACAGCAGAACGTTACCTCTGATTCTGACTCTGTACTGATCAGTGTCTCCTTTCAACCTCCAATTCTGTCTACCTGAGTTCAGGTAGGCTGCCTGGTACTGGTCTGAGGCTCCACAGTAAACCCATTGGTTCAACCCCCAAATATGTTCCACCCAGACTGGGCTCCTCAACAACTGTCAAACAAAAAGAACAAACAATTGTGGATTCTTCAGGTTTTTAATTTTCATCAGCCTTTATAACAGGTCCGGTCTGGGAGCGTGCACGGGTGCAGATGCACCACACCGCACAACTACCCCAGATCCACGTAAACATCTGGTCCCCTCACACCTTCAGAGAGCTGCCATCTTCTTTCACCTCCATGATATTGGGAAGATTCCTGTCTTTGTCTCTTCCAGACTGAGTTACTTTAATATTTTATTTTCTGTCTTAAAAAATGGTTCAAAATGCTGCAGCTTGATTTCTGACAAGAAGAAGAAACTTTGATCACATTACTGATCACATTTGTTCTCCCTTCATTGGCTTCATGTTCATGTGAGGCCAGATTTTAAGATTTTGCCGTTGACTGCACATGGACTCGTGCCTCCCAATCAAGCTGAGCCAATTAAACCCTCAAACCATTGTAACAAAAGTTCACTATTTTTGTCAGTTGTTTCAGAGAATAAAAATTTTATGTATTTTCATCTCATTACATATAAACAAATGTTTCAACAATTTTTTTAAATTTCATTTTGATAATTATGGGCAGCACAGTGGATAAGTGGTTTGCACTGTTGCCTCACAGCAAGAAGGTCATGGGATCGATTCCCACCTGTGTCCTTTCTGTGTGGAGTTTGCGTGTTCTCCCTGTGTTTGTGTGGGTTACCCCCGATTGCTCCGGCTTCCTCCCACATCCAAAGACATGCGGGTTAGATGGACTGGAACTTTAAATTGACCATATGTGTGAATGTGTTTGTTTGTCTGTATGCGACCCTGTGACAGACTGGCGTCCAGTCCAGGGTGAACCTGTCTCATGCCCTATGACTGCTGGGATAGGCTCCAATCCCCCGTGACCCTTAATTGGAGTAAGCGGTTGAAGATGAGCGAGTGATAATTACGGCCAACAGTGTCAATAAACACTCATCACTCATGTTCAACCGCTTATCTGGAATCGGGTCGCAGGGGCAACAGCTCCAGCAGGGGACCCCAGACTTCCCTTTCCCAGGCCACACTGACCACCTCTGACTGGGGGATTCAATTCAATTTATTAATTTTACTGTATATAGCACCAAATCACAACAGAGTCATATCAAGGCGCCTCACACAAAACAATAAAAAAAAAACAAAATAAAATGAATTAAAATATTTAAAAAAGCACAGTAAAAGAGCAAAAAGTAAAAAGCATAGAAACATACTATGTCAGTATGCTGCCATACAAAAGGGAAAATAAGTGCGTCTTAAGTCTGGACTTGAAAGTCTCCACAGAATCTGACTGTTTTATTGATGCAGGGAGATCATTCCACAGAACAGGGGCGCGATAAGAGAAAGCTCTGTGACCCACAGACGTCTTATTCACCTTAGGGACACAGAGTAGTACTGCACCGAGAACACAGAGCCCGGGCCGGTACGTAGGGTTTAATTAGGTCAGCTTGGTAAGGAGGGGCCAGTCCATGAAGAACCTTAAAATCTGATCTCACTGGGACAGGAAGCCAGTGAAGAGACATAAAATGGGTGTAATGTGGTCAAACTTTCTGCTTTGTGTCAAAAGTCTTGCAGCAGCATTTTCAACCAATTGGAGACCCCTAATGCTGGACTGTGGTAAATCAGAAACTATAACATTGCAGTAGTCCAAACAAGAAGAGATAAACGCAGGGATCAGGGTCCCGGCATCAGTGTTGTGAAAGTGTAGGAACACGGACCCACAACAGGGGGCGCAATGAACGGACAATGGAGAAGGTAAATAACAAGGTTTACTATTGTGAAACGAGCACAATAAATACAACAATCACAATTTGGGGTCGAATCCGCTGGTGTCGTGTGGGCAGGCTCGAAGGTAGGAGACGTCCGTCTCAGTCGAACCGGAACCACCCAGATCTCCTCTGCCACCGAACCCTGGAAATACTGGAACCGCCAAGTCCCGAATTCCCAGGTGGCCACTGCCTCCGCTCGTCGGATCCGGTACTGCTGGCGGGAGAGAGCAACAACACACAGGTGTGGATGCGACCGCACCCAGTAACGGAGAGGGGAGAAGCCGCCTCCACCTCTTGTCAAAGTACAGCAGGAAGGTGAGTACTTATCCAAGCAATGAAGCTATCAGTAGTCAACATTCCTGAAAAGGTTTAACAAGTTTAGCTGGTTGTTCAGAATATAAATGCAGAGGATATTACCTCAGTCTTAGGCGATATCTCGGCCCTGAGGTGGAGACGCCGTCCTCCTGATATACCTCTGTGCTGAGTGGAACAGCTGTGTCTGGTGATGGGTGACAGCTGTCACCCAGGCTACTCCCATAAGGCGGCAGCGCCCTCTGGTGCCTGGAGCCCGCACTCCAGGCAGGGCGCCCTCTGGTGGTGGTGGGCCAGCAGTACCTCCTCTTCAGCGGCCCACACAACAATCAGCCATAGACAAGATGGGACAAATCTTTGCTATATTTCGCAGGTGGAAGAAAGCAGTCCTCGTAATATTTATTTTAAGAGCTGACGTAACATGTGAATTTCTCCACTGTGAGATCAATAAAGTCTTATCTTATATTTCTAATGTGGAGGTCAAAGGACAACAGAGGATCAAAAATTACCCCAAGTTTCCTCACTTTGTCAGTGTGATGTATGACACACGAGACTAGGTTAAGCGTTAACTGGTCAAATTGATGCCAATGTCTCACTGAACCAAGAACCATCATTTCAATCTTATCAGAGTTTAAAAGTAGGAAGTTTCCAAACATCCAGCTTCTCACTGATGCAAAGCAATCTTCTAAGGATTTTATGTGGATGAGGTGACCAGCAGTTATTGGTATGTATAACTGAGTATCATCAGCATAGCAGTGAAAGGTAATTCCAAAACATCACAATATGTGCCCAAGGGGTGCTATATAAAGGGAGAAAAGCAGGGGGCCTAAGATGGACCCCTGTGGGACCCCAAATTTCATGTCAGTAAGGTTAAAGGAAGTGTTACTGTAAAAAACACAGTGAGAACGAGTGGACAGGTATGATGTCAACCATGCAAGGGCACTCCCAGTAATCCCAAAATGATTTTCCAGCCTATCAAGTAGAATATGATGATCCACGGTATCAAACGCAGCACTGAGATCTAACAGCACCAGAACCGTAGTGGTGTACGAATCCACTGCAAGCAGAAGATCATTCACCACTTTAGTGAGAGCCGTCTCTGTGGAATGATATTTTCTAAAAGCAGACTGCAGTGGCTCAAAGAGATTATTCTCAGTAAGCCAGTCCACGAGCTGCCGTGACACCACTTTTTACAAAATTTTAGAGCAAAATGACAAATTTGATATCGGCCGATAGTTTTTCAATACAGTAGGGTCAAGATGAGGTTTCTTAAGTAATAGTTTAATCACTGCAGATTTGAAACATTTAGGAACAGATCCAGAAGTTAAAGAAAGATTAATCATTTCCAGCACAGTCGGCCCAAGAGCGGACCACGGGTCCTTAAACAGTTTTGTTGGTATAGGATCAAATAAGCAGGTTTGTGCTTTTTGTAGACGTTACAAGTTTTGTCGGCCAAGTGAGATACTATCAAATTCTGTAAATCTAGGTAATACCTCAGTAATGGTGCCCACCTCAATAGCAGGGTGTAGTGGTTGGGTTAAGGCATGCTGGGATATGTTTAACCTGATGTCTTCTATTTTCTTCTCGAAGTAATCCATGAAGTCCTGTGCTGAAAAGGGAGAGTGATTTACAGGTGGCTGTCTATTAATAAGTGTTGCCACCATGTCGAACAATTACTTTGAGTTATGCTTGTTTTTATTGATCAGATCAGAGTAATAGGTCCACTTTGTAGCCAGTAATGAATGCGTATAGTCTAAGATAGCATCACGCCACACAAAGTGGGGATCCTGAGATATAATCTTTCCACCTAGTCCTGGGTGTTCCCTGGGGTCTCCTCCCAGATGGACATACCTGGAACACCTCCCTCGGGAGGCACCCAGGAGGCATCCTTACCAGCTGCCTGAGCCATCTCAGCTGGTTCCTGTCAACTCGAAGGAGCAGCGGCTCTACTCGAAGCTCCCCTCGGATGACCGAGCTTCTCACCCTATCACTCAGGGAGACACCAGCCACCCTACTAAGGAAGCCCATTTCAGCCGCTTGTACCCGCGATGTAGTTCTTTGGGTCATGACTCAGCACTCATGACCATAGGTGAGAGTGGGAACGAAGACTGACCAGTACATCGAGAGCTTCGCCTTTTGGCTCAGCTCTCTTTTCATCACAATAGTACAGTAGAGCGAATGCAACACCACCCCTGCTGCGCCAATTCTATGGACAATCTCATGCTCCATTGTCCCCTCCCTCGTGAACAAGACCCCGAGGTACTTGAACTCCTTCACTTGGGGCAAGACCTCATTCCGTACCCGGAGTAGGCAATCCATCGGTTTCCTGCTGAGAACCATGGCCTCAGATTTACAGATGCTGATCCTCATCCCAGTCACTTCACACTCGGCCCTGAACCAATCCAGTGAGTGTTGGAGGTCACAGGCCTATGAAGCCAACAGGACCACATCATCTGCAAAAAGCAGTGATGAGACCCTGAGGCCACCAAACTGGAAACCCTCCTCCCGACTACGCCTCGATATCCTGTCCATGAATATCACAAACAGGATTGGTGACAAGGCGCAGCCCTGGCGGAGGCCAACCCCCACCGGAAACGGATCCAACTTACTACAGAGCACCCGAACACAGTTCTCGCTTTGCAAGTACATAAATTAGATGGCCCTGAGAAGGGACCCCCTCACTCCATAATCCCGCAGCACCTCCCACAGTATCTCCTGGGGTACCCAATCATGCGCCTTCTCCAAGTCCACAAAGCACATGTAGACTGGATGGGCATACTCCCAGGCCCCCTCCAGTAGCCTTGTGAGAGTGAAGAGCTAGCCGGTTGTTCCACGACCAGGACGGAACCCGCATTGTTCCTCTTCAATCAGGAGGTTCGACTATCGGCCGAACCCTCCTTTCCAGCACCGTGGAGGAGACTATACCAGAGAGGTTGAGTAGTGTGATGACCCTCTAATTGGCACACACTCTGTGGCCCCCTTTTTTAAATATGGGGACCACCACCCCAGTCTGCCACTCCTTAGTCACTGTCCCAGACCTCAAAGCAATGTTGAAGAGACGTCTGATCTAAGACCTTCCACACCCAGAGCCTTCAGCATTTCTGGATGGGTATCATCAACCCCCGGGGCCTTGCCACTGTGGAGTTGTTTGACTACCTCAGTGACTTCCACCAGGGAAATTTGTGAAAATCCTCCATCAGCTTCCAGCTCTGCCCCTACTACAGAGTGTGCTCCAGTCTGATGCAGGAGTTCCTCAAAGTGTTCCTTCCAGCACCAGATTACATCCTCACCCTAGGTCAAGAGAGTCCCATCCTTACTGTAGACAGCTTGGATGGTTCCCCTTGGTGCTGACTAGGGGTGGGTATCTAATCATTAAGAAATTATTTGATCCACCAACATCAATAACCTTTTTGCTTAATGATTCCCTTATCAGTCATTCAGTTCAGGACACCAGAGCAGCCACTGTTTTTGAGACTGCAGACTGCAGTGGGTCTGCTTAAAGCAACGAAGCAGCGCTTCAACCCGCTGTTTGCTGGTTCTCTGCTTCACTGGTTTTCAGAAGCGGCAAGTCTGCAATTTCTTCATTAACCCCTCTCAAAGCCATTTAAAGATGTCAGTTGTGAATCACTTTTGTGTGGATTAAAGTCATGAACTGGGACTCTTGTCTTGTTGCGGGCAAGAAATGAGAATCGTCCTCCGTTCCACACTGGAGTTTTACACGATTGTTCGCTGATGTGAGAACCAGCCGGTGTGAGGAGCTCAGCCCAAAGTTGTCCATTGGGTAAAGGAAATAATAATAGTAATATCCTCTGTTTTGTGGGACTAAGGGCACAGCTCTCAAAAGCTGTGCAGATTTCGGTCAGAATTAGTAACTAAAGAGTGAATCGCCATTTTAAATCAAATGACACCTCTTTCCAAACATTATAATACAAACATAAAAGTACAACCGACCAAAGCCATTTCTTTCCCCTTTTTTTTTTTTTTTTTTTTGCTGGAGAACATAATTATCTAAATGAAAATAAAGGAGGAGTTGCCTATTAAAGACTCATACAATCCACGGACAGACAGACCAGATGATTCACTGTGTTTGTGATGGTTTAATAAAGTTTCAAGCTCCGCACATCCAAAAAACAAAAACAAAGGAATACTAGTTCACCGTTTCATTGTCATAAATTTTCTGTACCGCTGATGGATCCGGTGGCATCGGAGACATAGTGAGCGAACGCCTCCCAGTTGTGTCCACCCTCACACTGGTGCAGGGCGTGAAGGGTCACCTTGGAACCAGGACACAGGTTCTGCACCAGAATGGACAACTTCTCGTCCACGAGGACTCTGGACGGTTGGACGGACAACCTGATGTAGCAACTCTTCCTGTCCATATTGATCTGAAAAAAAACAAAAACAAAAAAAAAAAACACAAAACATTGCTGGTGGTATGACATACTACACTCAACACTGTCTGTGCTGCCCCCTACAGGACAGCGTTCAAATGGCAAACAGTTGATTGCTTAACTTCAGCCTTCTGATATGATTCTTATAAATTCATTCCAAATTAATTATTTTCAGAACTGAACAAAAACTAAAGTCAGTTTGCAAGAAATATAAACTTGGAACAGTTTAATGTGAGAATCTGCATTTGACATTTACTTTGTATTCATTTTTAAATTGAACTTTTGATTTTTTAAATTGTTGACAAGAAAAATCAGAGTTCTGGTGAGACAGAAAGTCCAGTTCAGTGCACATCAGCTGACTCCCTGATACACTTCCAGTGGGCACATTCCTGTTTAACTGAAACCCCACCGACCCAACCCCAACGCTAGGGCTGTCACAATTATTACAATATTCGCCAATCGTGATTATTTTTTATATTCGCGAATATTTTTCATAATTGCGATTACTGTGAATTATTTATTTTATCCACAAAGTTGCATAAAGTGACTCAGAATCTGATGTTATCGTGCAGCAGCAGCCCCATGCAGCCCCATGCCTCACTCACTCTGTTTCCTTTCGTCTTGGTCGGATGGTTAGCGAGGCTCGGATAATAACATGGAGCGTGAGGAGGTTCTGGTTCCAAAGCCACGTACCACGGCATGCAGCTGTGGCATGTGGATGCATTTCGGTTTTAAGTAGGGCTGCCATGACTAGTCGACTAGTCACGACTACATTGACTATTAAAATCGTCAACAACTAATTTAGTGGTCGACGAGTCATTTATTAGTCTTTGTTTTTCACTCAATTCATAGTTTTAGGCAGCGAGCCGTCCTGCCGTCATTTTGATATTCAAATTTTGAAAAAGGCAGCGATTAAAACAGTGGCCGTCTTGTTCAAAGCCGAGAGAGGATTTTAACCCGAGTGAACATGTTAACAAAAAACTAAACCAAACCGTGGAGCTGCTTTTACTTCTCTCTACCCGTGTGGTTCTGCCGCTCCTGTCCTGTTCACACCATGTGCCCTTCGTATGCTGAAATTATGAGATCATGAGATGAAATAAACAGTCAAATATCCTTAAAAAAATCCTTAAAAATTAGAATATATAAATGAACTGAACAAAAATCATGCATACACAGGTTAAAAAAAAACCCTGATGTGCAGAAGTTGTGCAGTAATGTTCAGAGGCACAGATCACAACAAGCAGGTGAGAAATGTGTCCGCCGGCTTGCCGTGCCACGTCATCACAGTTCCTGGCAGAAAAGTGCTGTATAAATTATGGTGTCAGATCAGCGCCAAAACCACACTCATGTGTAGATGGGTGATTCTTAGACTACGGGCACTTATTATGTCCTTTGATCATATTGTATGAAAAACAGAAAAAAGGGGAAATTTCACACTTTTATAGTTATCTTTACAATGAAACTGTGTTAAGAAATTTGTTCTAGTAGTCTATGATGACTTTTTCACCTTTTTTCAGCATCATTATATGCAAATATTGCTGTTTTGTGCTTGTCCCACACCCAGACTTTTGATCTTCAATGATAAAAATGGATGGTAAAGAAACATTATTTCTAATGTTTTAAAATATCTCTGAATAAAATATCAGTAAAATAATCAAAACATAATTGGGGTATTCAATGTCATACAACTGGTGTGATTTTTTTTAAACAAAATGTAGTTGTCCCACACTATTGCCGTAATTTCCACCACAACACTGTAATGTTCCTTTAAACAGTTTGTATGAAAGATTGTTTGGGTAGTTTCTATGGAGATAAACAGTGACATCAGAGCACATGTATATAGCACCAAATCACAACAAACAGTTGCCCCAAGGTGCTTTATATTGTAAGGCAATGGTGTGGTGGAAATTACATTTACAAGGCCAATAGTGCCCGTAGTTAAAGAATCACCCAGATATTATCTCTGCACATGCAAAGGTGTTGCACACAAGGACCAGTGCACCCCCCCCCCCCCCCTGCAAATTTGCACAACGTAGGATGGTAGGGGAAGGTTCCGCCCTTTTGGCCTCTGATTGGCTAGAAGGTGAGCAGCAGTAGAAGTCTGTTTTGCTGGAGCAGATGGGGTGATAAATGGTGGATGAGGTGTGTGTGTGGAGTGTGTGTAATATATATAAAATGCAGTATGTTTGGTCCACTGGGGGGGGGGGGGGGTATGTTTCTGATTGTGATTTGAGTGTGTTGAACTGAACTGGGACAAAGTCATAGTAACATTTCTGAGTGAGATATGTTCATATTTTGATGACTGCACAGAGAAAAGTGGAAATTCTGGAAAATGTGCCAATCTTGGTGACATGTTTATTTGAACAAACCTTCCTCAGGTTTTGTTTGAGAGCTTTGGTGGTGGAACAATTTGATTCTGTCTGTGCCACTATAATGTAAACAGCTCTGGTCATGTGACAAATTGCACTACATATGTTATGATTTGAGGCCAGGGTCTGAACTGAGTCTGAGATTTCCCAAATGCAGGGCAGTCATGACAAATAGTTGAATTTCAAAGAATACCAGGTTTAATGCAGGGTTGGTGGCAAAGATACAAAAACAGTGGAGGAGCAGGAACAACAAAAATACAATGTTCACCCACGCAGGGTGTGGGGAGGTCCAGGGCATGAGGAGGCAAGGCAAAACTCAGGTAGACAATCTTCCAGGAAGTCCAAAAAAACAGAACTAAGTACTTACAAAAATGGAGCAGTGGAGAACACAAGACATCAGAGAGAGTGAGCAGTCAGTTTAACTACAGAATGATAAGTAGTACGGCACGGACGAAGACAAACAGCAACGCATGGGCCAGCTACAATATGGACCAGCAAGGGACATGAACACAGGTGAGGTTAAATACTGAGTCTGATGAGTGGATTAATTCCAGCTGGAAACTCAGATAAGGGGTGTGAAGACTAAATTAAGACACTAGATGGCGGCACAGAACAGAACATACATGAACAAAGAGCGCAGACATGAAGTGCCCCAACATACTAATAAGCCTAATGACACAGAAGCAAACTAGAAGTGACGTGACAAGTGACAGACAGGGTCCTCATGCCACCTGACACAGATGCCCCGGTTGCCCTGGTGGGCCTGGTTGCCCTGGTGGGCCTGGTTGCCCTAGTGGGCCCGGTTGCCCTGGTGGGCCCAGTTGCCCTGGTTGCCACAGTGGGCCCAGTTGCCCTGGTGAGCCTAGTTGCCCCAGTTGCCCTAGTTGCCCTGGTGGGCCTGGTTGCCCCGGTGGGCCTCACTCGATGTTGGGTATCACGCTGAAAGTCGCTGTGTCCTGTGAGTACGAACATTATTTTGTGAAAGTGTGAAACAAGTTGGAGTCAGTCAGTCGGAACGTTTCCTGACATCTGCTGAGGAAGATTCACACCGTTTAGATTCTGAAACTATTGTAAAAAAACAGATATAAGTGATTTGAGGATCTGAGAGGCGTTTTAGTGACCAGCCTGTCAATCATTACTGAGAAACAATCTCCGCCACGACCTCAGGTGACCTCTCACAGATCCTTCTGATTTTTTATTTTTCTGGTCTGTCTGTGGATGGCCCTCATGTCCTCATGTCCCATGTGGTCCTTCATATTAAACATGTCAGGTTCAGCTGGTGTCTATTTAGTCATTTATTAAACAGGTCCCGTACAAAATCCTGGAATAGCTGCAGGCGGCTCCTGTGCAGCTCACAAACATTCCAGAATAAAAGGTTTGTCTGTTAAAACATAATAAAGTCCGGATCATGTGTCAGTTACTCACCGCTTCGACGGACGTCACGCAACTGACACGGACCACCGTCTCCTTTTCCTCAAATAGCGCCCCCAGTGGCCACTGAAAGAACTACAATGGACTCGGCGTTTATCACGTGACACAGGAACAAATGGAGTGCGATGACCACAATAAAAGAATAAAATCATAAAGTCATAAAAACACTTTGGAGGCAGGCATCGTGTTTCCAGAGACATTAGATGTAATATTTGTAGAAATCCACTCGGAAAAAAACAAACAAAAACAAAACAGAAAATAAGAGCAGCAAGATAAATAGATAACTACACATTTGACTGAGAACAACTTGAAAAATGATCATTTGATAATGAGAATTAGAACATCACAAAATTTGGCCAAATTAATACCCACCCACCCCCCAGCAGCGCTATTTTAAATTCTTTATTTTCAGTTAAGAACAAACTACCACCCCCCCCCCCCCCCCCAAAAAAAAGGATGCTCCATTAATTCACAGTAAATGTGTCAGACAGATCAAAGGTCTGAACTTGTGAATATTCACTGGAGTCAAATACAAAGAAAATTATCGTGGACACACTGTACCATGCATTAATAGAGGCAGACAGACCGTCCTGACTATGTTCCTGACCACAGAGCCCTATGTACCGCGCATTAATAGAGGCAGACAGACCGTCCTGACTATGTTCCTGACCACAGAGCCCTATGTACCGCGCATTAATAGAGGCAGACAGACCGTCCTGACTATGTTCCTGACCACAGAGCCCTATGTACCGCGCATTAATAGAGGCAGACAGACCGTCCTGACTATGTTCCTGACCACAGAGCCCTATGTACCGCGCATTAATAGAGGCAGACAGACCGTCCTGACTATGTTCCTGACCACAGAGCCCTATGTACCGCGCATTAATAGAGGCAGACAGACCGTCCTGACTATGTTCCTGACCACAGAGCCCTATGTACCGCGCATTAATAGAGGCAGACAGACCGTCCTGACTATGTTCCTGACCACAGAGCCCTATGTACCGCGCATTAATAGAGGCAGACAGACCGTCCTGACTATGTTCCTGACCACAGAGCCCTATGTACCGCGCATTAATAGAGGCAGACAGACCGTCCTGACTATGTTCCTGACCACAGAGCCCTATGTACCGCGCATTAATAGAGACAGACAGACCGTCCTGACTATGTTCCTGACCACAGAGCCCTATGTACCGCGCATTAATAGAGGCAGACAGACCGTCCTGACTATGTTCCTGACCACAGAGCCCTATGTACCGCGCATTAATAGAGGCAGACAGACCGTCCTATGTTCCTGACCACAGAGCCCTATGTACCGCGCATTAATAGAGGCAGACAGACCGTCCTGACTATGTTCCTGACCACAGAGCCCTATGTACCGCGCATTAATAGAGGCAGACAGACCGTCCTGACTATGTTCCTGACCACAGAGCCCTATGTACCGCGCATTAATAGAGGCAGACAGACCGTCCTGACTATGTTCCTGACCACAGAGCCCTATGTACCGCGCATTAATAGAGGCAGACAGACCGTCCTGACTATGTTCCTGACCACAGAGCCCTATGTACCGCGCATTAATAGAGGCAGACAGACCGTCCTGACTATGTTCCTGACCACAGAGCCCTATGTACCGCGCATTAATAGAGGCAGACAGACCGTCCTGACTATGTTCCTGACCACAGAGCCCTATGTTCATCCTCAGCTGTGATGTTTAAGTCTGATTCCTACCTCTCCTTGGCCATACACAGAGCTGGTTTAGGACTCTCAGATATTAACAAAGAGTATACTTTAGAAATAAACTTACATGGTTCACTGTCAAGTATCAGCTTTTCCGTCTCAGTGAGTTTGGGCAAAACCACAGTATTGTTCTAAGTGCTTCTCAAAAATGACTGCAGTTGGAGGTAACAAAAGAAAGTATCGTTAGACAAATTATATTTTCCTCTTAATTGTTCAAAAGTCATGAAAAGTCCATTCTTATAACAGTCCTCCAGGTTACAAAGCCCATGTAACTGTGTAAAGTAAGTAAAAAGTAAGTAATAACGGAACTTTTCAAAGTAACTGTTGCAGCATTGATGAGACCCCGACTGTGAGGCGGGGCCACGACAGACCAGAAGTCTAATAGAGGAAAACGTTTCTATTCACCCTATTGACGTATCCCATAATCCCTTGCACGCCAGAGAGTTGCTGCAGTCAAACAACATAGAGAATCCACACGATGACAATTGTAAATGAATATTATACTAGAAAAATGTAATTGTAAAAATGTAATAATATACTAGAAAAATGTAATTTTTTTATAATAAGAGACTGCTGCATGATACCCTTAAAACCTGCTAAAACAATTATAACAAATAATCCATGTCTGTTACGTTTAATCTGCGTGGAATTTAATAAACGCAAATCGAATTTCAGACATATTATATATATTAGTCTGGAACAAAGAGGACAAACAGTGTTGTAAAGAACAATAATCAAGATGTTAAAGAGCAAACTTCACTTTCCCCCAGAACGACATGATCAATCAATCAATCAATCAATCAATCAATCAATCAATCAATCAATCAATCAATTTTTTTATATAGCGCCAAATCACAACAAACAGTTGCCCCAAGGCGCTTTATATTGTAAGGCAAGGCCATACAATAATTATGTAAAACCCCAACGGTCAAAACGACCCCCTGTGAGCAAGCACTTGGCTACAGTGGGAAGGAAAAACTCCCTTTTAACAGGAAGAAACCTTCAGCAGAACCAGGCTCAGGGAGGGGCAGTCTTCTGCTGGGACTGGTTGGGGCTGAGGGAGAGAACCAGGAAAAAGACATGCTGTGGAGGGGAGCAGAGATCGATCACTAATGATTAAATGCAGAGTGGTCAGGAAGTGATTGTAGCTCACAGCAGCTCTCACTGAAAATAACGGAGAGACAGACTGTGATTCTCACATGTTTACATAAAATAAACACAATAACAACATCTATAAACCCAGAGAATATATTCATGAGAGTTTTAGGCACAATATAAAAATAGTTTTATGTTGTGATGTTAATGCTGTTGTCTGTGTGCAGCGGTTAAAGTGCAGCGTGATCAGAGAGTCTCAATGCAGTTCTCAATGTTACTGAGAATGTTACTGCGCGGCGAACTCTCCGAGGTTTTGTGGGATTTGAAATGTCAGTAGGGCGAATGCAAATGCTAAGCAACATGTCATGGCGACAGCCAATCAGAGTACAAAGGCAGCATGACATCACATATTTTGTAAACATTAGTGAGACATTAGTGAGAAATAAACACTTCTAAATTGAAACAAATAAACAAACAAAAGAGTTTTATAACCAGATGAAACCTCAGAAGGGATTTACAGACATCTTACGGACATGTACCAGGTCGTAATCATGTTTATTTCTGCTCTAAAGTTGGACATTTTAACATGGAGTCCTACGGGAATGTACTCTGTTTTGGAGCAGTCATGGCACTGCAACATTTTCTTCTTTTTATATATATATATATATATATATATATATATATATATATATATATATATATATATATATGTGTGTGTGTGTGTGTGTGTGTGTGTGTGTCAAATTGATGAGGTCCATTGGAATCTCATGTGGGTCTGTTACTCCAATCCAGTAGGTGGCAGCTGCGCAGCTTCAAGCTTGATGTCAACTCTTGTTATGCCAAGAGAAGAAGAAAAAAAAGAAGAAGAAGACGTTCGTCAGACACAAAGTGAGTAAAATGTTTTTTAAAGTCATGTTAAATTTAATATGTCGTCACTTTGTTGAGATTGTTGTTTGTTTAAACGTTTTAATATCTGCGGCAGAATCACATTAACACAAAGTGATTTTATTTACTCGTTTTTTAAAGACGGTTTGTTACATATTAAACTTTAGTCACATTTTAAATTCACACTTTGGAATAAGAACATTTAACTGTGAATAAAACGTTACAGGTATCAGATGGACATTAATATTTTGATCTTAATCTGAATAAACCGAGCGGAGTCGGACCGGATGTTGGAGTCAGAAATAAGAAATCTGAGTCTGATCATCCAAGAAACCAAATGACTTCAATCAGACGAGGAATGACAGACTCAGTCAAGGTGGAGGTGGGATTACACCAAGGATCAGCTCTGAGTCCTTTCTGTTCGCAGTGGACAGGTTGACGAAATCCATGTTTAATCCAATATAGTTTGAAGAATACACAGTCTGGTGAAGTAGGGACTTTGAAGGTTGGAGCAGAGATAGAGGAGAGAGGAGGAGATTCATCTCACTGACATCACTGTGCCAAATCCTTAATATGAGGCATCATTGTAAAGCACAATGGAAAAGCTCTAAATGCAGGTTCATTCCATACACTGGATCTCTGAACCAGGGTTGGAACGACTCCCATAAAAGACTCAGGTCAATTCTGCTGAAAATCCAAATTGACTTTTTGACTGCATGGACACAGTGGCGTCACTGGAAACAACATTTTGGATATTGAAGTGAAGCTGGTGCTGTCTGCTGGTGGACATTGGTCCAAGTTGGTTTTCTGTAGAAAAAGAAGATTGAAGCTATAAACACTTAAATTATTAAATACAAATTATTTAGATTTTTCTTTAAATTGTAGGAAACTTGCACTTTTGCAATTATGACTTGTTCAGAAAAACACAATTAGTTGACTTGTCAGATGCTGACCAGCTCGTCACACTTGACTATTACGAGTCTACACTCGACATGATTGTGCCACCTTGGTTAAAACCACACCCTCCAAAACGCAGTCGCCTTGTTTCTGTGATTACCTGCATGACCTCAAGCATAAGGCTAGAGGTCGAGAATGTAAATGGTGTAGTTCAAAATTAGAAGTATTCCACCTCACGTGGCGTGATGCTATCTTAGACTACAAGCATGTATTATTGGCTACAAAGTGGACCTATTACTCTGATTTGATCAACAAAAACAAGCATAACTCAAAGTTCTTGTTCGACTCGGTGGCAACACTTATTCATGGACAGCCACCTGTAGTTCGCTCTCCTTTTACAGCACAAGATTTCCTGGATTACTTTGAGAAGAAAATAGAATATAAACAAAAATAGCACATAAACAAAATACCAACATAAGAATCTCTTACTAACAAAACTTAAAAAAAAACAAACCCCCCCCCCCCCAAAAAAAACAAGAAAATACAACAGTAATTTAAACAATTTCCCAATTGGGTGTGGCTGAAAGGGCATGGGCTGAAGCAAAAGCTTATAAACGCCCATCCCTACACCAGTTACTATACACATTTAAATGCACTCAGAACAAGGTACCAATCAGAAAAATAACATAACTGAACAGAATAAAACAATCAATAATATGATGTGCAAATAAACAAAAAAGAACCACAAAAACAGTTTGCCTAACATAGCATACTATAGTAAGAATTTACATTGTTTTTATAAAGTTTTTTGACCAGATGATTTAATACTATCAAAACAATTATTCCAGATTCTAACACCTTTTACAGAAATACAATGACTTTTAACAGTAGTTCAAATCTTTCTTCTCTCAAGTGTCAGTGTTCCTCGCAAATGATAACTGGACTCCCTCATTTAAAACAACTCCTGAACGTTAGTTTTAACTTTGTACATGGTCTGTATCATAAAATAATCCACCAAATCTTGAAATTTCGAAGTACACAGACAAGCAAACATTGGTTCATAATATGGTTTTTACTTATAACTCTTACAGCTTTCTTTTGTAAGAGAAAAACTTTTGTCTTTTCCGCCTTTGTGCTCCGGATGAGACCTTTTGCCCAGTGCACATAAACTTGGTTAAAGGTGAATTGTTTAACCTGATTGGGCAAAGTGCAATATTGAAACTGGTGGAAACGTGCAATATAAAAACTGTTTACAAGTGCCATATAAGAGCTGTTGAGAAAGGGTGCAATGAAATGGCAATAATGAAATGTGTGATTGACAAACTGTATTTTGTAACATTGAGAATATATTTTAAATAATTGCATTTTTATTTTAAATTGTGAAAATAAAACTACATTTTGATAAGCAGTGTTGTATAAAGTACCGGAAAATCACACTTAAGTAAAGGTACAGATACCCATTTAAAAAATGACTTTGGTAGAAGTTCAGGTAACCGATTGAAATGCTACTCAAGTAAAAGTCTCTAGTATTTATTGTACTTAAGTATGACAAGTAATGTACAACTAAATGTACTCAAGTATTGAAAGTAAAAGTACAAGTAAATGTTAATAATCAAAAATGGACCAATTTTTTTATATTACAAAGTTTATCTAGGCTTGTAAATGACTGGTAGTATTAGTCAAAATACTGAAAATTGTGCACATCACAAAAAAACACTTCAGAAACAAGGTTTCAAAACCTAAATGAGAGTAGGCTACTCACTAGGTGTTCACAGGAAACGGGTATTTATTTCTATATGTATTTATTTATTTTCATTGTTACATGGTTTTATCTTTTCTGTTGTGTTTTGTTTCATTAGGTTCTTTTTGTCTCTTTTTCTAAAATTGTATTGTAACATTATTAGTCTATTATTATTGACTATTATTGTCTATTATGTAGACTATTGTTGTTGCTATAATATATGAATAAAAATAAATTAAAAAAATTACAATTTGACTCTTTTACAACAATGAATGCTGAGCCATTAATTATACAGCAAACAAATCAACGCAAATGTGCTGATGCAAACAGCTTAATGCTAATTTTAACATTGAAAACGCCATAGACATGCTAACGTGTTAGCATCGGTCCTGTTTTTAAGTTATAAAATACATCTATCAACTGTTTCAGAAGACCATAACAGGTCGGTTTAACATAAAAATATTAAATATTACTCACAGACATATGCTCTTCGGGGTTTTAGCGGGAAAAATTGGGATAAAGCAAAATTAAACAAAGTCTCCCAAAATGTACTTAAGTACAGTAGTGAAGTATTTTTACTTTGTTACTATACAACACTGTTGATAAGACACCTCTCTTCATTCCACTAACCTAGCATAGCCTTTTGGGATCATTTAAATGTGAATGGTCCTGGGGCCATCTCGCTGGGTGGCGTTGTTGGTCTTTTTTCCCCAAAATGAAATTATATCCTTTTGTCTCATCAATTAAAAACACTCCACTTTGCCACATTAGGGTTTCTTTTGTTTTTCTTGTTGCTTAATGTACAGCTATTTGCAAAGCTAGATTGAGGTGCGGCTCCATCCAGAGATGGGTGTGGATTCCGTTTCTGTAACCCTCCTGTCCTGTGCACCGGCAACATATCCTGTATATTCGTTTTGTGAATTGTTCTGTAATTTATGTCTGTATCATGGCTCAAGCAGAGGGTCACCCCTTTGAGTCTGGTCTGCTTGAGGTTTCTTCCTCAGAGGGAGTTTTTTCTTACTACTGTTGCTCTGATTGTTCGTAAAGTTTGACTTTACTTGTGTGAAGCACCTTGAGGCAACTCTGTTGTGATTTGGCGCTATATAAATAAAAATGAATTGAAATTGCTGTCCCAACTGTACTCTGAACCCCAGACGTCAGTGAGGGGTGCTCTCTGGCAGGTGTAGATTGACTTCTGGAGCAACCTTTGCCTGGGGTTGGAACTGGGGCTTGTTCTTATTTCTGTGACTGACTTTACATTTGTCTTCACCTCCAGGTGTCACTGTGAACACCGGACTGTTCTGTACTGATTGGTCCTTTGTTGTCCAGTAGAGGGGACAGAAGACAGGATGGGCCGCTCCTCCAAAGACAAGCGGGATATTTACTACCGCTTGGCTAAGGAGGAGGGATGGAGGGCCAGGAGCGCCTTCAAGCTGCTGCAGCTTGACCAGGAGTTCAGTCTTTTCTTTGGTAAGAAAACATGGCTGACACATTCCTGGTTATGGAAAAACAATCATAAATGCACATATAAAAGAAGCCTAATTCTGTGTACATCTAAAGGCTAGCAGCCTCGCAAACAGATTGTCTGTCCACCAGGGGGCAACACCTCCTATCTGAGGCTTCAGACCCACGACACCTATAGGGGGCCAAAGGTCAGGGCTCTCAACTCTCATGCAATGACTGAGAGACACACAGTTCAACTCATTCACACACTCATCTGACCAATTGGCTAACCAACACCAGAGCACAGCTGACCAATCAACACACAAGATTGAAGCAGTTCTGGAATTGCTCGAGACACCTTTTTGATGTGAACACGCCAATGTGTTCCTTGTTGGTAACGGCAGACTTCATCAGGGACTTTGGTTCTGTTCAACACAGGGATTACCTGTGACTCACTTGTTCAGCTAAAACTTGTAGTGTTCAGAGGTCTTTAAGGTCGATTTAAATCCATCCCGGTGTGGACCTGTTGGCTCTTTGTGCTAATGTAGAAATGTGTTTGTGTGTCTCAGGTGTCAGCAGGGCAGTGGATCTGTGTGCGGCTCCTGGCAGCTGGAGTCAGGTCCTCAGTCGTAAACTCAGGTTGGTTTAAGCTCTGCCCACTTTACTGTGGTGTGTCATAAAACTGACAGCACAATCAAAGAGCCGGACTCAGATCAGCCTGTTCTTTGGAGCCCTGTTTGTGCAGGCTGCTACTTCAAATCAGATTTATTGAACACAGAGTGTGAAGCACCTGGGCTGAGGGAGGATCAGCACCTCCAAATCTGAGACCGTGGATCTCTGTTGGAAAATGGTGACCTGTCCTCCCTGGGTCAGTGGAGAGTTATTGCCCCATGTGGAGGAGTTAAAGTATCTTGGGGTCTTGTTCATTCGGGGGGGGGGGGGGGGGGGGGGTAAGATGGAGATCCATAGATGTATTGGGACTGTATCTGAGGTTCTGCAGACCCTGTACCACACCATCATGATGAAGCGAGTGCTGAGTCAGAAGGTGAGGCTATGGTTAAAAACTGGGTGACAACTGAAAGAATAAGGTCGTGGATACATGCGGAGGAAATGACTTTCCTCAGTCGGGTATCTGGGCTTACACTCCTGGACAGGGTGAGAAGCTCGAATATCCAGAAGGGACTCGGAGAAGAGCCGCCACTTCTTTGCATCGAAAGGAGCCAGCTGAGGTGGTTTGTGTGCACGGTAAAGATGCCCCTGATGGTGTTCATAGGGATGTCTTCCAGGCACGTCCAACTGGGAGGAGACCTTGAAGAAGACAGAGGACATGCTGGAGGGATTATATCACTGGCCCCGTTTACATGCACATAAAAATCGGGTTGCTCTCTGATTATTGGCAGTTATGTGATTATTAAGTGGTGTGGCAGGGGTGGTGGCCAAGTGGTCAGTGCACTTGGTTTCAGTGCAGAAGGTTCCTGGTTCAAAGCCCACCCCTGCCACATAGTTCCATGTAATGTAGAGTTGCATCAGGAAGGGTGTCCAGCGTAAAACTTGTGCCAAATCAACATGCAGATCCACCTTGGTTCGGCTGTGGCGACTCAAACAAGGGAGCAGCCAAAGGGTCTGACTTAGTATGTGATTATGAAGTGGTCATGTAAATGGCAGAATCTGATATGTCTTATCTGACAGTGACCGTTATCTGATAATGAGACATTGGATTAAAACACCTGGATTTCTCCAGTACATGTAAACCATTCATCAGATTTATTTATTTCATCATTTTATACCTGAGCATATGTAAAAGCAGTTGTTGCTCACATTTCCAGAGGTACAGCTGCTGTCTCATCGCGCCTTGTAACATCCTTCACCAGATCACAAAGATCAGAGTCATCAAAAATTTTAAAAAATTGGCAAGACGCCAGAGTGTCCTTGAACGGCCCTGCGTGTTGTTTCAGCATTCTAAAGAACAAATTTCAGACAAAGGGAGAGAGAAAGACGGAGAGAAACCAGATTTTCACCCTCAGCACCCTGATTGACAACCAAAGAAACAAAGACAAAGTATTCTCCTGTTTGTAGATGTCAAAAAGCATTTGATTCAGTTTGGCCCAAGGGTCTGCTGTCCAAACTGTTGGAAAGTGGGGTTGGAGCAAAAACATATGACATCATAAAGTCAATGTGCACAACAATGGGACAAAGTCACTGTCAAGTCATTGTCAAGTCATGAATCTGCAAATCCCAAGTCAAGTCTCAAGTCAGCTTGCAAACAGTTGGTGGTCATTGTGACCTGGGACTTGCTGATTCATGACTTGAGTGACTTCATGGTGACTTCATCCCACCTCTGGATGTAAATGACCTGAAAGACGAGGCGAGAGGAGCTTTTTATGACATCAAAAAGAACATCAAAGTAGACATCCCAATTCCAATCCGGCTCCAATATTGGACTCTGCCATAGAACCCATTTCTCTTTATGGTTATGAGGTCTAGGCCTGCTCGCCAACCAAGATTTAGCAAAATGGCCTGGGACAAACACCAAAGTTTGCATGCGGAATTCTGAAAATCCATCTTCTGCATCCAACAGAAAACACCAAACAACGCAAGCAGAGCAGAATTAGGACGATACCAATTAGAGCAATTAAATTTTATGAGCACCTTAAAAATAGTGAGGCCAGTACGCTCCATAACAAAGCCCTGATCCACAGAGAGACGCCCCCTCAGCCAGCTGGTTCTGGGCCTCTACACAAACACAAGCAGAGCCACCAAACACAAACCATGTTAGACTAAACCAAATTATAAGAAAACAAAAAGAAAACTGTGAGACACATTGGGGGAAAAGTAAACCAAAAACCAGAGTAAGTTGGAATGCTGTTTGTCCCTAAACAGACAGAACTCACTGGCAGAATACCTGAGCACTGTGACCAACCCAAAGCTCAGGAAATCCTTGACCAGGTACGGACTCGGTGAGCACAAGCTGACCATGGAGAAAGGCCACCACAGACAAATCTGGCTCCCCAGAGAAGACAGACTGTGACAGACCCACTGCTCACAACACCAGGTGGAGAGCGAGCTGCACTTCCTGACCACCTGCCCGCTGCACCAAAGAGACACGAACAGACACACAGATCACAAACACCCAAACAGACTCTGAGAGAAACATCGACAAACTTCACTATCTGTTGGCTGAAGGACAACAAACACAGCAGCAAGGTTTGAGACACGAAAAGAAGGAACAGCGGACACAAACCACCGTAAACCCAAAACAGGAGATTAAACTGCTACGTCACTATCTATGTATGATATAACACATTTTATAGGATAGTTGTTTTTTTGACACAGAAAGCACAATTTTTATGATTATTTCAGTTCCACATCTTCTGTTTACACACTTACTGTACAGTATTGTTAACTAGATTTAAATTTTTTGCTCTATCTAACACTTGGGAAGGTAATGGTCTAGTGGTTAAGCATTGGGCTTAAGACCAGAGGATCCTTGGTTCACATCCTAGCCTGACCGGCCAAGGTCTTTAATCCCCTAGTTGCTCCTAGTGTGTAGTGGGCACCTTGTATGGCAGCACCCTGACATCAGGGTGAAAGTGAGGCATTATTTTGAAAGTGGTTTGAGCATTTGATGCAGGTAGAAAGCCACTATATAAATGCAGTCCATTTACCATGTTCTTGCGTTGACAATGTAAGCTTATGTTTTCCCATGTCAATAAAGCTCTACTGAAATTGAAATAAAGAGAGTGAGACAAAGGGGGAGAAAGACAGGGTGACAGACAGAGAGAGCTCTTTTTTTCAGTCTGCCCTTCTTGAGATTCCAGCTGCAACATCTATTTTTAGAAAGGAAACAGTCCAGACTTTCCTTCTTTTCGTTTTCTGTTCTTTTCTTTTACTAATAAACAAACACGACAAAAAAAGAACTGCTGCATCGTACTCATTTAATTACTCATAACCATCCCAAAGACGTATCGTTATCTTTGGCTGCTTTCAGTGATGCCGGTATTTGGTTAGACTCTTTCTCTCCGATTGTTCTGTCTGAGTTATTCTCATTAGTTACTTCATCCAAACCATCAACATGTTTATTAGACCCCATTCCTACCAGGCTGCTCAAGGAAGCCCTACCATTATTTAATGCTTCGATCTTAAATATGATCAATCTATCTTTGTTAGTTGGCTATGTACCACAGGCTTTTAAGGTGGCAGTAATTAAACCATTACTTAAAAAGCCATCACTTGACCCAGCTATCTTAGCTAATTATAGGCCAATCTCCAACCTTCCTTTTCTCTCAAAAATTCTTGAAAGGGTAGTTGTAAAACAGCTAACTGATCATCTGCAGAGGAATGGTCTATTTGAAGAGTTTCAGTCAGGTTTTAGAATTCATCATAGTACAGAAACAGCATTAGTGAAGGTTACAAATGATCTTCTTATGGCCTCGGACAGTGGACTCATCTCTGTGCTTGTTCTGTTAGATCTCAGTGCTGCTTTTGATACTGTTGACCATAAAATTTTATTACAGAGATTAGAGCATGCCATAGGTATTAAAGGCACTGCGCTGCGGTGGTTTGAATCATATTTGTCTAATAGATTACAATTTGTTCATGTAAATGGGGAATCTTCTTCACAGACTAAAGTTAATTATGGAGTTCCACAAGGTTCTGTGCTAGGACCAATTTTATTCACTTTATACATGCTTCCCTTAGGCAGTATTATTAGACGGTATTGCTTAAATTTTCATTGTTACGCAGATGATACCCAGCTTTATCTATCCATGAAGCCAGAGGACACACACCAATTAGCTAAACTGCAGGATTGTCTTACAGACATAAAGACATGGATGACCTCTAATTTCCTGCTTTTAAACTCAGATAAAACTGAAGTTATTGTACTTGGCCCCACAAATCTTAGAAACATGGTGTCTAACCAGATCCTTACTCTGGATGGCATTACCCTGACCTCTAGTAATACTGTGAGAAATCTTGGAGTCATTTTTGATCAGGATATGTCATTCAAAGTGCATATTAAACAAATATGTAGGACTGCTTTTTTGCATTTACGCAATATCTCTAAAATCAGAAAGGTCTTGTCTCAGAGTGATGCTGAAAAACTAATTCATGCATTTATTTCCTCTAGGCTGGACTATTGTAATTCATTATTATCAGGTTGTCCTAAAAGTTCCCTAAAAAGCCTTCAGTTAATTCAAAATGCTGCAGCTAGAGTACTGACGGGGACTAGAAGGAGAGAGCATATCTCACCCATATTGGCCTCTCTTCATTGGCTTCCTGTTAATTCTAGAATAGAATTTAAAATTCTTCTTCTTACTTATAAGGTTTTGAATAATCAGGTCCCATCTTATCTTAGGGACCTCGTAGTACCATATTACCCCAATAGAGCGCTTCGCTCTCAGACTGCAGGCTTACTTGTAGTTCCTAGGGTTTGTAAGAGTAGAATGGGAGGCAGAGCCTTCAGCTTTCAGGCTCCTCTCCTGTGGAACCAGCTCCCAATTCAGATCAGGGAGACAGACACCCTCTCTACTTTTAAGATTAGGCTTAAAACTTTCCTTTTTGCTAAAGCTTATAGTTAGGGCTGGATCAGGTGACCCTGAACCATCCCTTAGTTATGCTGCTATAGACGTAGACTGCTGGGGGGTTCCCATGATGCACTGTTTCTTTTTCTTTTTGCTCTGTATGCACCACTCTGCATTTAATCATTAGTGATCGATCTCTGCTCCCCTCCACAGCATGTCTTTTTCCTGGTTCTCTCCCTCAGCCCCAACCAGTCCCAGCAGAAGACTGCCCCTCCCTGAGCCTGGTTCTGCTGGAGGTTTCTTCCTGTTAAAAGGGAGTTTTTCCTTCCCACTGTAGCCAAGTGCTTGCTCACAGGGGGTCGTTTTGACCGTTGGGGTTTTACATAATTATTGTATGGCCTTGCCTTACAATATAAAGCGCCTTGGGGCAACTGTTTGTTGTGATTTGGCGCTATATAAAAAAAATTGATTGATTGATTGATATACGAGGTCTGTTAGAAAAGTATCCAACCTTATTATTTTTTTCAAAAACCATATGGATTTGAATCACGTGTGATTGCGTCGAGCGGCTGCACCACGACGCGCCGATCTCCTCCGCACCGAACTCCTCCACACGTCTGTCTTAATGTGCTGGAAAAGTGCTGATGTCCACGTCTTTTCACAATTCCTGTGCTAGTCAGAGGACATACCGGATCAAGACAGTGTCCAGTTTAGAAATGAACGGCACATTTCACTGTTACAGGAGTTTTTGTCATGGAAAGAGGAACAAAGGCGGAGGAATTCCGCGCGTCGCGGCGGAGCTGCATGGTGAAAAGAAACGCCTTGATGAAGCCTCACAGGACATGTTCTGGCATGTCCAGCTCATGCACAATCACAATCGGATATTCACACGACTGGAAAGCAACTGGAATCCGTCTGAAATCCACCTTTAAGCCGTCCTGTGAGACCAACACCGAGGTGGTTTTGTCCCGCGTAATGAACGGCTCTGTGGTGTGTCCCTCCGCTTCTTTTTCCATGAAAAAATTCCTGTAATGGTGGAATGTGCCGGAAAAAGTGCTGATGTCCACATCTTCTGCCTTTTTGTGAAAGTCAGACGAGGCCCCGGATCAACAAAGCTTTCACATTGGAAATGATCTGGTTGTTTGTGCGGGGTGTCAGCCTGTGCATCGGCGCTGGGAGTGCGCTGCGCTCTCAGCAGTTGTGGGCGGTCTTTAAACCGTCTGGATCGCTCCTTAATCTGTTTAATCCCCATAAAATCGTCCCTGAAAGCCATATTAATTTTTCGAACGGTGTCCACCTGGAGGTCTCTCATAGTTTCTGGAAAAAAATTGATGCAGCAAAGATCCAAATCATTCATTTATTTGCAATAAAAAATAGACGAGAGGGGTGGACCACACCTCGCTCACAGGCGAATGAAGCAACCGACAGGCATGAAAAAACTCAAGCATGCGCATGAGGGTTCAAGCTTGTCTGACTCAATCACGTGATTCAAATCCATATGGTTTTTGAAAAAAAATAAAAAGGTCAGATACTTTTCTAACAGACCTAGTACTTTCAGAAGCTTCTAGATTCTTCTTCTTTTGTGGGTTCAAGACAGCATTTTCATTTTACATGAAACACAAGCGCCATCTAGTGTTCATAAAATGTCATAGCTATCAATGTAAATAGATTGTTTAAACCCCAAAAAATGAACACATGCCATAAAAATAGGCTGTTTTTAAACTTATTATTAACTGTACCCTTTTTAATATGAAACATTACAAATCCTTTTCTTATTTATTCAACCTGTAAATATGAACTCATTTTCTTTTAACAAATATTCAACATCCTCCCCCCCCAAAAAAGACAGTTCAAGCATTTACTTCCAAGGGGTACAGTAACTGAACTGGTCTTTTTAACATTGCCCCAGTTGGACTGCGCACAGCGCATGATCGAACAAGTCCATCTCTTCCTGGGAACACTTCTGTGACAAGTCCCATTTTCCATGTCAGGCGTGGCATCTTGTCATCTCCAATGAGAACTAAATCTCCGGGTTTGACTTGCGTTGAATTCAGAGTTTTACGAGTGTGAGCTGATCTCAGGTCAAGCAAATATTCCTTTCTCCATCAAAATTCATTTTCCAGCCTATGACGGAACTTCCATCTTCGGGTCAGCTCTTCTTTGTTTGCATTTGTTGTCTGACCTTGCGTGGAGAAAGGCTTTGGGGGTAAAGAGGTGAGTCTTTTCCTGATCAAAAAATGTGCTGGTGTCAGAGGCTGTGGCTCCTGTGACTCGCTGTGCAGTGGTCCCTCATTTATCGCGGGAGTTACGATCTAAAAATAGCCCGCAATAGGTGAATTCTGCGAAGTAGCAGCGTTATTTTTTACCATTATTATAGATGTTTTAAGGCTGTAAAACCCCTCACTACACACATTTTCTCACTTTTCTCTCCTGTGTAAACACTCTCAAAGTTCAAACCTTAGTAGAAAAATAAGTCCAGTATTATAGAATGAAACCAAAGATCAAAACCTGTTTTCAGGCCCAAACATTTGTTTGAGAAATAAAAATAGAACGTTTTCCTATAAATAATTATGATGGCTTTTAGAACTAACAAATTTAATTTTAACAATCAACCTACGAGGTTGGACACATAAGAAATTATTAATAGTAACTGACCAGTATTCCTCTGATCGCGGCTCTTCATCGTGGCGCCGCTCCGCAGCGTGTTTTTCCACCTCGGTGCAGGTGTCTTTTTCCGAGTGATATGGGTAGTTGTTGGCCCTCTTTTTTTCTTCTGAGTGAGAAGATTCTTATAAACAGACACAAGCAGAACACAATGCGTGTGCTTTTTCTTCGCTGCTGGAGCGCTCTGCATCAAAACAGCGAGTGTAGTATCTGGACCTGTTGCCAGATTTTGGCTGCAACTAAGCACAGCAGACAGTTAAAAAAATTAAAAAAAAAAGAAGCATGCAAAATTGCACAAAAAAAAAAAAATCCGCAAAACAGTGAGACCGCGAAAGTTGAACCGTGATATAGCGAGGGACCACTGTACACAAATGTGAGTGGTCTTGAGTTAACAGTGGCCTCTATTTCTGACAAGAGAGACGTTAACTCTTCGAAACTCAAAGAAGCTCTGCCCATCACTCTTTTGACACACCCCTTTACAGAGCGCACTAATCTCTCCCAATAACCACCCCACCAAGCTGCTCTCTCTGCAATAAATTTCCACTTGATCCCCTTTTCAGAAAAACATTCCAGCAACTCAGGCTACTTCAAGCTTTTCCACAGCTCCTTTAAATCTTGATCTGCTCTCTTGAACGTTTTTGCGTTGTCTGAGTAGATCACACGGCAAAGTACTCTCTGAGAAATTAATCTTCTGAGTGCTAAGAGGAAACTTTCTGTTGTTAGGGTTGAGACTAATTCAAGGTGGACTGCACAGGTGAAAAGTGCAACATACGCCTTTTCTGTAGTATTCTTTGACCTTACAAACAGTGGACCTGCAAAGTCTACTCCAGTGATCTCAAATGCTGGTGCTTCTGTAACTCTGTCTTTAGGAAGTGGTGCAGCGGTTTGCTGTACTGCCTTTACCATAAATCTTTTACAGACAGAACAGCTTGAGATGCATTTTCTGACTAACTGCTTTGCATGTGGACTCCAGTACTTTTCTTGTAGGTGAACAAGAGTGTCTCTCATACCTGAATGTGTGACATTTTCGTGACTGTACTTGATCAGAAGTTGTACAAATCTGTGAGTTGGTGGTAACAACCGCGGGTGCTGCTCAGTGAAACTGGCGCCTGTCTGATGCAGCCTTCCACCTACACAGATAAGACCGTGCTCGTCCAGGAATGGTTTGAAATCTCTGATTGTTGAGTCTTTGTGCACATTTTCTTCAGCCTTCAGTTCTTTTATTTCTCTTTCAAAACTCTGATGTTGTGCCTCGTGAATCCATACCTTCTCCGCCTCTGACATTTCCTCTGCTGTTAATTCTCCTCCTTTCTTTTGCTCGGAGAAGAAACCTTTGAATCCATGCAGTCACTCTTGACACAGTTTGCTGTACTTCTGCAGGTGCAGCAGTGGTTCAGATTGCACTCTTTCACTGTTACTGAGGTGCACTGCAACTTGACTTGCCTTTAGTTCCACTTTTACCTCTTCTTCTGAAAGCATCTCTGTTGCTTCTGCTGAAGTATCTTTAAACTCCTTTTCTTTCAGAAATGCTGGACCTGACCACCAGAGCTCTTCCTCCTTCAACTCTGCAGCAGACTGGCCTCTGGTTGTGAGATCAGCTGGGTTCAGTTTCCCGTTACAATGTGCCCATTGTTCTGGTGGTGTCAAAGTCTGTATCTCCATCACTCTGTTTGCAACAAACTGTTTCCATTTCTTTGATGGACTTTTAATCCAATGAATCACTATCATGGAGTCTGATCACATTTTGAGCTGAGTGATTTGCAAATCCAGCGCCTTTAAAAGGTTTTTTGCAAGTCTTGCTCCAATCAAAGCTCCCATCAGCTCCCAGTGTGGCAGCGTGATCGATTTAATTGGTGCCACTCTTGACTTGGATGCAACCAATGTGGTTACAGTGGCCTCTGTTGTCACTCTTTGCAGGTACGCCACTGCACCACTGGCCTTTTCACTCGCATCTATGAAAACATGGAGTACTTGTGATTGATCCGGCAGGTTTTCTGTTCCATACCACCTTGGAATGATTATTTGGTGGATCTGGGGAAGCTTCATGCACCACTGCTGCCATGCATGTGAAAGGTCAGGAGGCAGCTCATCGTCCCAACTCAAACCTTGCCACCACATTTCCTGAAATAGACATTTTACTCGAATGGTAAATGGCGTCAGGAATCCTATAGGATCACATATTCTGGTGGATGATCTCAGAACACTCCTCTTTGTGTTCTCCTTCCCTCGGAGGATGTTCACCAATTGTTTCAGATCGAATGTGAAGTCATCCGTGTCCGGTCTCCACACCAGTCCAAGTACCTTTAACACACCTCTGTGCATCTCTGTTTCTTGTGTGAAGTCAAGGTCACTGTTTGACCACTTGGTTTTCAGTTCATGGGCGTTTGTTGTCCACTTACACAGGTTCATGTTTGCTGCAGCCAATATCTCCTTTGCTCCTGTGGTGAGTTTGTATACCTCCTCTGCATTACCTGAGCTAGCAATCAGGTCATCAACATAAAGTGAGTCTGTCATCAGTGTTACTGTGTCTGGATGGTGATCTTTGTATTTCTCTAGATGATGTTTGATTGTGGCTGTGAGCAAGAATGGGCTTGACGTTACTCCAAACACAACACGTGTCAGTCTCATTATGCGTGTGTTTGTGTTCTCTGCATTGGGGGGTCCTGTTAGCCACAGAAATCTCAGAACATCTCTATCCTCTTCAGCGATGGCTATCTGCAGGAACGCTTTCGTAATGTCTGCTGTGAAAGCCTGCTGTGACCTGTCAAACCTGTCTTTGGCTTGCTTGTCACTGGGTGTTTCTTCATCCTTGGTGGAGGTGCCCAGTGACTCTATTTCCCAAAATGCTCTCAGCTGGGTTGAAATGTCCACTGGATTTTCACTGACTCCGATGTGTAAGCATGCTGCTTCACTGATACTTGACATGACAACTGGACCTTGCACTGCCCATCCAAACGTCGTTTCTATAGCCACTAAAGCATCTGATAGTCTTTCAGTTTTACCTGTGACTATCCTCCAGTAATAATCTGCTCTGATCAGTACTGACAGCTCCAAGTCGTCTTTGTCTCCTGTTGCCCTTTTTTCTCCAGCTGTTGTTGGATGTGCTTACTGGGAACCTTCATGACTGCAGTACAAAGTTGTGGCATTTGAACAGCTTCAGTCTCAATCTTCTGCCCTTTATCTCTCAAGTTTTCAAGGACTAGTCTTATGACATAGCATTTTGTAGTCACAGGGTTTTTGGAGCCAAACGTGTGGAGGTTCAAGCTCTCTTGTTTCAGCGTTGGCAGCTTTAAATGTTTTACTTGGGTTTCATGAACAAAACTTCATTGACTTCCCCCATCAATCAAACAGCATAGTTTTCACCCCTCCAGGGCCTTCGATCTTTGCTTTCACAGTTTGTAACAGCACTGTTTCACATTTTTCAGTTGGTTTGGCTGCATGTGGTATAACAGAGGAGACAACAGCATCACTTGTGTCCTCAGCAGCACATGGAGTTTCCGTTGGTTGTGCACCCTGTTCACACACTACAGCATGGTGTCTCCTTCCACAATCAGTGCACGTCACATTTTTGGATCTACAGTCTCGTGCAAGATGTCAAGGTTTCAGGCATATAAAACACCTTCCCATTTTCTTTAACTTCTCCTTTCTGATTGCGACTGTGTCTTCAGTGCACTGTTCTGACTTATGGCTTGGACTGTTACAAACATGCAGTTTTGACTGGAGGGGGTGTTTGTGCTGCCCGTGTGGAGAGCTGCAGCTGATGGTGCATTAGCTCCTCTCCACTTTTCTCTGCTTGAATCTGGCTTGTAATGTGGTTTTTGAGCAGAATGGGAATCTTTATCATCATTTCTGGGTCTCGTCAAATGCACGGCACGTTCCCTGCTTTCAACTTCTTGTTGCAAAAACATAAGATCATCAATTTCCCACTCTTGCCCTACATCTGTTTTGCATGTGTACGTGAGAGCAAGGTCTTCAGGAATCATTTGGAGCAGTATAGGACACAATAATCCTCCATAACTGTTGGACACCACACCTAAAGCCTCCAGGCTTCTTATCTGTACGTCCACATCATCATAGAGTTGTCTCAAAGCAACAGTGTCTGAGGATCTCTTAACCGGGCTCAGGTTCAGCAGTTTGACATGTGTGCACTCACAATTAGGTCCTTCCTGCCAAATCTTTGCTTCAGCATGTCAACAGCTGTGTCATAGTTGGTGTCAGTTACTTTCAGCCCTGCGATGGCACGTGCAGCTGGTCCAACGAGGTATGAATTAAGGTAAGTAAACTTTTCAGGTTTAGTCAAATCTGGGTTTTGGTGAATAGCGTTGACAAACTGGTCCCAAAACTCTTGCCACATGCACACGTCTCCACTGTGTTTGCTTATTGAGAGCTTGAGTAGTTTCACTGAAGGTCTGCTTGTTGTCGATCAGGTACTCGCGTCACTCAGTGGTGGGTGTACAGCTGCAGCAGAGTCCTCTTGACTTCTCTGTTACTGCAGTGCAGTCCTTTCAATCACTCTCTCCGCTCGCGTCCGCCTTAGTTAGTATTGTCTTGATATTCCAATGTTCGCTCCATGTCCGCATCGAACTCATCCAACGGAATCTCTTTCTCTATTTCTGGTTCAGTTTCTTGCATGCTTTTCTCCTTGTGCGACAACATGGCTAACAGCTCAAGCAAACGATCGCTGTTCACGGCATCCTTACTTATTTCATCTTGGATCTGTTGCAGCAGCTTTGTAACGGAAGAACGCAGGACAGTCCATTTATGTTTTAATCTTTGTAGTTACTCCGACATGTTTCTCTTTTGTCTCGGTGTCGTCGTTGCAGCTATCGGCGTAATCTCAACAAAGTTCTTTGTTTACTTCCACATCTCCCGGGTTTTGGCACCAAAAAAATGTTGAGATTCCATCTGCAACATCTATTTTTAGAAAGGAAACAGTCCAGACTTTCCTTCTTTTAGTTTTCTGTTCTTTTCTTTTACTAATAAACAAAACAAGCATGACAAAAAAGAACTGCTGCATTGTACATACTTTTAGAAGCTTCTAGATTCTTCTTCTTCTGTGGGTTCAAGACAGCATTTTCATTTTACATGAAACACAAGCGCCATCTAGTGTTCACAAAATGTCAGATATCAATGTAAATAGATTGTTTAAACCCCAAAAAATGAACTCATGCCATAAAAATAGGCTGTTTTTAAATTTATTAACTGTACCCTTTTTAATATGAAACGTTACAAATCCTTTTCTTATTTATTCAACCTGTAAATATGAACTCATTTTCTTTTAACAAATATTCAACAGCCCTTTCTCTTCAGGAGCTGCCCTTTCTTCTTTCTCCACTTCCAAAGAAGTTCAACGAATGAACTGAAATCATGTAAACCCGGTTTTTCTAATTAACACATTAGGACCTGTTTAAAAAAAAAAAAACATTCATCATCCTTGACATCAGAAAAAGTGGTGAGGGAGGGTGGATTTTTTTTTTTTTTTGTCTTAGAAACTGATACATCATTTGGTCGTCATTTGCTGGGCGAAGACGACGAAGAAGAGGAGGAAAACGTTGCCACGAACAGCGGGAGAAGAGGAAAACTAGAAGGGTGGAAATGAGAGTGGGGACTTTGAATGTTGGTAGTATGACTGGTAAAGGGAGAGAGCTGGCTGATATGATGGAGAGGAGAAAGGTAGACATATTGGGCCTCATGTATCAATGTTGCGCACTTGCGGCGTAAATTCACGGCGTAAACTTGAAATACACCAAAGTTGCCGTGACATGTATCAAGCAGTGTGTACCTGCCCATTTCTGGCGTACACCTGACGTGATCTTGATAAATGCGGCGGGTGGAAACGATCGTAATTATAATAAACACGCCCATAAATATTCAGACTCCACTTCAGACACACCCTCATTTTATGACATGGAAGCCGGGAGACGGCAATGAAAAAGAACTCCACCAATCATGACGCGTGCCAATAGAGTGTCAGAAGCGGCCGTCGTATCAATTGTTTTGTAGTATATAATCAATAAAGTGTTACAGTGGTCCCTCATTAATCGCTGGAGTTACGTTCTAAAAAATAGCCCGTAATACGCGAAACCGCAACGTAGTCAGAGTTATTTTTTACAATTATTATAGACGTTTCAAAGCTGTAAAACCCCTCACTACACAGTTTATACACTTTCTCAATCAGGCATGAACATTTTCTCACTTTTCTCTCGTGTGTAAACACTCTCAAAGTTCAAACCTTAGTAGGAAAATAAGACCAAACTGCTTTCAGGCCCAAACATTTGTTTGAGAAATAAAAATAGAACGTTTTCCTATAAATAATTATGATGGCATTTAGAACTAACGAATTAATTTTAACAATCAACGAACGAGGTAGGACACATAAGAAATTATTAATAGTGACTGACCAGTATGTCACAGATTGCGCCTCTGCGTCCTGACGCTGCGCCATTTCCCACTCACACCTCGCTGCAGGTGTCTGTTTCCGAGTGACAAACACATTTATGAGTAGTTGTTGGCGCTCTTTTCTCTTCTGGGCAACAAGATTCTTATAAACAGATACACAGAACACTGTTAAAAAAAAAAAAAAAAAAAAAAAAAAAAAAAGGCATGCAAAATTGGACTAAATACTCTGCGAGACTCCGAGGGCACGACAGGTGAACGGCATTATAGCGAGGGACCACTGTATTCTCTTTTCATATGTCAATAATTCTTGACATGTGGATATTTGCTCGCTCAATTAATAAGACACTCCTAATCTGTCAGATTTCTTTATTTTTTAAATGTATTTCTGTATTTATTTTATTGTGACAACCGAATGGAGACGACAAAACCTGATTGCAGCACGGGCGAATTAAGGGAATGACGAAACTACAGTTGTTATTATCAATTTCATAGTCTAAAACGATCACACCACATGAAGTTAAGCTCAGCGCTGCTCTGGCTCCAGGCTCGAAGTCTGGAGAAAAAGGCGAGCAGCGCTTTCTTTGCAGTCAGCGCTGTGACCACGGATCGTGCTCCATAACAATCCCGCAAAGGCGGGATTTGTATTGATTATTATGTAGTATAATCAGGAAAGTGTTATTTATGTAACATATGCATTGATTTGTATAATGGCACTGTTTATCATGTTGATCATCTTCATTTTTATGTGGATTCCAGCGCTGGTTCATTTTGGTGTATAATTTACGCCACCTCTCGACCTGGTGTATATTTTCAGCGCAGCGTACGACAACGACCACATTGATAAATGCCAAGCAGCGCAGCCGTTTTGGCGTACACCCCATATACGCTCAAATATCGCTGTACGCAACGATACATGAGGCCCATTGTGTGTGCAAGAGACCAAGTGGAAGGGAAGTAAGAGCAGGAGTATCGGCAGTGGGTAGAAGTTGTTGTACCATGGTGAGGACAGGAAGAGAAATGGTGTTGGGGTCATTTTAAAGGAAGAGTATGTTAAAGGTGTGTTGGAGGTTAAGCGAGTGTCTGACAGGGTGATGAGTGTGAAGTTGGAAATTGAAGGGGTGATGATGAATATCATCAGTGCATATGCCCCACAGGTAGGTTGTGAGATGAAGGAGAAAGAAGATTT
Organism: Thalassophryne amazonica; assembly: GCF_902500255.1. NCBI lineage: Eukaryota > Metazoa > Chordata > Actinopteri > Batrachoidiformes > Batrachoididae > Thalassophryne > Thalassophryne amazonica. The sequence continues at coordinate 116,292,258 of NC_047110.1, forward strand.
CTGGAGTGTATTAGATGAGGTGGTGGAGAGTGTGCCCAAGCATGAAAGAGTGGTGATAGGAGCAGACTTCAATGGGCATGTTGGTGAAGGGAACAGAGGTGATGAGGAAGTAATGGGTAGATATGGTATCAAGGATAGGAATGAGGAAGGACAGATGGTAGTTGATTTTGCAAAAAGGATGGAAATGGCTGTGGTGAATACCTACTTTAAGAAAAGGGAGGAGCACAGGGTAACATATAAGAGTGGAGGAAGGTGCACACAGGTGGACTACATTCTTTATAGGAGATGCAAGCTAAAAGAAATCAGAGACTGTAAGGTGGTAGCAGGAGAGAGTGTCACTAGCCAGCATAGGATGGTTGTTTGTAGGATGACTTTAGAGGTAAAGAAGAAGCAGAGAGTGAGAGCTCAAGAAAGGATCAGATGGTGGAAGCTGAAGGAGGAAGACTGTTGTGTGAAATTTAGCGAGCAGGTGAGAGAAGCAATAGTTGGAGGGGAAGCAGTTTTGGACAACTGGAAAAGTACTGCAGATGTGGTGAGGGAGACAGCTAGGACAGTACTGGGTATGACATCTGGACAGTGGAAGGAAGACAAGGAGACTTGGTGGTGGAATGAAGAGGTCCAGGAGAGCATAAGGAGAAAGAGGTTGGCGAAAACGTTTTGGGATAGTCGGAGAGATGAAGAAAGTAGACAGGAGTCTTCTTACTTATAAGGTTTTGAATAATCAGGTCCCATCTTATCTTAGGGACCTCTTAGTACCATATCACCCCAATAGAGCGCTTCGCTCTCAGACTGCAGGCTTACTTGTAGTTCCTAGGGTTTGTAAGAGTAGAATGGGAGGCAGAGCCTTCAGCTTTCAGGCTCCTCTCCTGTGGAACCAGCTCCCAATTCAGATCAGGGAGACAGACACCCTCTCTACTTTTAAGATTAGGCTTAAAACTTTCCTTTTTGCTAAAGCTTATAGTTAGGGCTGGATCAGGTGACCCTGAACCATCCCTTAGTTATGCTGCTATAGACTTAGACTGCTGGGGGGTTCCCATGATGCACTGAGTGTTTCTTTCTCTTTTTGCTCTGTATGCACCACTCTGCATTTAATCATTAGTGATCGATCTCTGCTCCCCTCCACAGCATGTCTTTTTCCTGGTTCTCTCCCTCAGCCCCAACCAGTCCCAGCAGAAGACTGCCCCTCCCTGGGCCTGGTTCTGCTGGAGGTTTCTTCCTGTTAAAAGGGAGTTTTTCCTTCCCACTGTAGCCAAGTGCTTGCTCACAGGGGGTCGTTTTGACCGTTGGGGTTTTTACATAATTATTGTATGGCCTTGCCTTACAATATAAAGCGCCTTGGGGCAACTGTTTGTTGTGATTTGGCGCTATATAAAAAAATTGATTGATTGATTGATTTTCTTGTTTAATGCTGGCAAATTATACTGTATTTTTTGTCTTTCTGATGTCTGATCCTGTTTTTTCTCTCTGTTTGAGGTGCAGCTCCATCCAGAGATGGGTGTGGTATTTGTGCTGGAGACCCTCCTGTCCTGTGCACCAACAACATTTCCTGTATGTTCGTTTTGTGAGTTGTTTTGTAATTTGTGTCTGTATCATGGCCCAAGCAGAGGGTCACCCCTTTGAGTCTGGTCTGCTTGAGGTTTCTTCCTCAGAGGGAGTTTTTTCTTACCACTGTTGCTCTGGGGTTTAGTAAGGTTAGACCTTACTTGTGTGAAGCGCCTTGAGGCAACTCTGTTGGGATTTGGTGCTATAGAAATGAAAATAAATTGAAATTGAAATGAGGCTTGAAACGGAGGAAAAAAAGGATTTCATGCCACTTTTAACTTTCATCATAAAATCAGATTCAAATTGGATATGCACAAAGATCAGATTTTTACTGGCAGTCCAGGGACCTGGAGGGTTTTGAATGGTTCCTCAACAAACCCTTATAAATTGATCTTGTTTTTGTAACACGGTGTAGGGCCCAGGGGGAGAAGGCCCAGATTCCTGAGCAGGTTAAGATTGTGGCAGTGGATCTGCAGGCCATGGCGCCTCTGCCCGGAGTGACCCAGATCCAAGGAGACATCACCAAGGTCAGACTAGAGACTGGTGTTGATGGCTGTTCATTATCAGGCTGCTGAAAGTAGATTTGGACTTTCAGACTTTCATGCTCAAAGGTCTGAGTATTGGGGCGGAGCCTCAGTCTTTTTGTTGGTACCTTCCTGTTCTCAGGTGACCACTGCACAGGAGATAATCCGCCATTTCGAGGGTAAGCCGGCAGACCTGGTGGTGTGCGACGGCGCCCCTGACGGTGAGACATGACCTGCTTTACACTCTTCCCTCCCTGTAATGGTCCTAATGGTGTTGTGTTTCCACAGTAACTGGCCTCCATGATGTGGATGAGTATATCCAAGCTCAACTCCTATTGGCTGTGAGTACGGAGTCAGTTTGGAAGTTCCCATTATGCTTTGAACTCATGAGCTTCTGATGTCTGTTTTCAGGCTCTGAATATCACTACTCACGTTCTCAAGCCTGGAGGAACGTTTGTGGCTAAGGTAACCTTTTCTCCGTGACGTAAACGACCAGACATGGGACACACATGAAAAGACATGAACACGCAGGACGGCAGACATGATCACACATTTTACGGATGAGACCAAACACATTAACGACAGGTGCACCACAGAATCACACTGGGGCGTGGTCACATGCAAACACACAGACAAGCACACAAAGCACAGAGACGAAATGCACACAGGTAGAGAGACGCACCCGAGCACATCAAGAACACGGGAAATGCACACAGCAACACAGACAGATCCGCGCACGGGAAACACACACAGGTATCAGGTTTCAAATATGCAGTGATTAAACCATTACTTAAGAAACCTAATCTTGACCCTAGTGTATTGATAAACTATGGTCCGATATCAAATCTATCATTTTGCTCTAAAAAGTGGTGTCACGGCAGCTCGTAGACTATCTTACTGAGAATAATCTCTTTGAGCCACTTCAGTCTGCTTTTAGAAAATATCATTCCACAGAGACGGCTCTTACTAAAGTGGTGAATGATCTTCTGCTTACAATGGACTCAGACACCACTACAGTTCTGGTGCTGTTAGATCTCAGTGCTACATTTGATACAGTGGATCATCATATTCTACTTGATAGGCTGGAAAATCATTTTGGGATTACTGGGAGTGTCCTTGCATGGTTGACGTCATACTTGACCAGTACCTCACTGTGTTTTGTACAGTAACACGACCTCTAACCTTAGTGACATGAAATTTGGGGTTCCACAGGGGTCTGTCTTAGGCCCCATGCTTTTCTCCCTTTATGTAGCACCCCTTGGGCACATATTGCGGCATTTTGGGATTACCTTTCACTGCTATGCTGATGATACTCAGTTATACATGCTGATAACTGCTGGTAATCTCATCCACATAAAATCCTTAGAAGATTGCCTTGCATCAGTGAAAAGCTAGATGTCAAGCAACTTCCTACTTTTAAACTCTGATAAGATTGAAATGATGGTTCTTGGTCCAGAGAGACATCGGCATCAATTTGACCAGTTAACACTTAGCCTAGGCTCATGTGTCATACATCACACTGACAAAGTTAGGAACCTTGGGGTAATTTTTAATCCTACATTGTCCTTTGACCACATTTGAGATATTACTAGGACTGCTTTCTTCCACCTACAAAATATAATGAAGATTCGTCTCATCCTGTCTATGGCTGATGCTGAGACCCTGATCCATGTGTTTATCACTTCTAGATTGGACTACTGCAATGTTCTATTTTCTGATTTACCGCAGTCCAGCATTAGGGCTCTCCAATTGGTTTAAAGTACTGCAGCCAGACTTTTGACACAAAGCAGAACGTTTGACCACATTACACCCATTTTGGCATCTCTTCACTGGCTTCCTGTCCCAGTGAGATCAGATTTTAAGGTTCTGCCACTAGCCTATAAAATTGTTCATGGACTGGCACCTCCCTACTTAGCTGACCTAAATAAACCCTACGTACCGGCCCAGGTTTTGTGTTCTCAGGTGTAGCGCGATGGCCTTGATTAGACCTGATTAAATAAAATATATTAATCCTCTCTCAACCACAAAAACACACTGGGACAGAGACTGCGTTTCCACCCTAGTTGGGAAATTCCTAAGTCATCTGGAGATCTTCAGATAAGTTTTGGAGACATCACCCCATGGGCCAACACTACCTTCCAGAGAAAAACAAGGTTGTAATTCGTGAACTACATGACATGATAATGGCTTAACGTCAGAATCTGAGCTCCTCCAGGACAGGAGAACCCGAAACTTTTATGGTCAAACTAAGACAGGACCTCTCCTCATCCAGGGTGGGGACCCTTCCCCCACAACCAGATGGGCCATAAATTGTTCATTCTTCACAACTAACTTTTATCTTGAGTAAAACAACGAAAAGACCTTCGGTTTGAAATAAGAATTTACATCAGTATGTCTCTCATTTATATTTAAAGACTTATAATGTTGCATTTATTATTCAAACGAAATGCTTTGCATGTAGTCATTCCATTAACTGGTGTGTGTGTGTGACCTTTCTGCAGTATCTAAAATGCTGATGTTGAAGTACTCTGTTTATCCAAAGGATGTGTTTAAATGTCTCGTGATAATGTGTCCATTTGAGTGTCTTAGAACAAATAGTATTTCAAATTAATTAATGTGTTTAAATAGTTGAATCATTTCTGCCTGCTCTAAGACATGAAGTGTCTGTGAGATCACACACCCTAAATGGGCGGAGTTTGGTGACGTAAGTCTCCTTTAAAAGTTAGAACACTCTTCTCTCTGCCCTTCTGCTCTCGCTCTTCCTCTTCTGCAACTTTTTCCTCTCTTTTGCTTAACGCTTAATTCTATTTTGGGCCAAGAGCCATTGCTAAGCTAAGCTACTACGTGGCATTCATTCATTCTTTACCTTTGGGACAAACTCAAAGTTTAACCTGACGCGTTTAAGGTGCGTCAAGCTTTTGAATTTTTAAGAGAACTTCCAAGCTGAGCTTTTCAAATTAAGAGTGAATTTACAGAAAAAGCGACTTTTCCTTTTTCATTCAATTTTCAACGCTCTTATTAAAGTTTTACTTTTTCTAAAGTCACAAAGACTTTAATTTGACAGAGATTGATTAAACCAAATCGAGACTAATTAATTCATTTGAGACTGATAAATTAATGTTTAAATTATGGTACTTATGCCATATAAAAAAAGAATAAGTGGTGCCCCATTAATACTTAAATAATAAGTATTAATCCCTAAATCAATTATTTTGGTGACCCGTTATTTTGGGGCCTAATACAGTCTCATTCAATTTGGGAGTTTAATTACTTATTCACTATAACTAAATGCTACATATCAAGGGTCCCCGTAGGGAGGCCTGAATATATGTAAAGCGAAGTGTCTCCACTCAAATCACCAATAATCACTACTTTCTACATTTTATAAGTGCTCCGTGAGCGCGATTCAGTAAATTATTAATAAATTTATTCCAATAAATTTATTAATATTCATTACAGTTTTATTGGTGCCTCCGTGTGAGGTTTAACCTATGTTTGTTCCATTTTTATTGGTGCCCTATGTGGAGGCTTTATTAATATTCACTACACAGGGTGCAGGACTACTTTGTGTCCCTAGGGTGAGTAAGAAGTCTGCAGGTCACAGAGCTTTCTCTTATCGTGCCCGTTCTGTGGAATGATCTCCCTGCTTCAATAAAACAGTCAGATTCTGTGGAGACTTTCAAATCCAAACTTAAGACGCACTTCTTTTCCCTTTCTTATGGCTAACATACTGGTACAGTATGTTACTATGCTTTTTACTCTTTTAATTCATGTTATTAGTAAACGGAGCGTGCCACTTTCTCAACTTTATCTCAATTCTGGGTCTTTTAGTGAAGTTTAGGGCTAGTGGCCGGCAATCACCTTAGTATTTCTCAGTGGTGGGCACACTTCCGATAATCCAATAACAGATAATTATCGAAGATAATGTTTTCTTTATTGGATTATCTTTTTAGATAACTTTAAAAACCATTATCTGACCAATTATCTTCCGATTAATCTTTGTCCGAATAAACAAAGCTGAACAGCGACAAGCATTTTTAAAATTAGTTTAGCACTCACCTATTAAAAGTTTTGTAACAGACGCACAGCTACAACCTTTGCAAACAGAAGAGAGCCATTTGTATAAAAAGCATCATCAATCCTCTGCAGACAAAGGAGAAACAGCCCCAAAAGAAAAAAAAACCATTTCCTTTAACACCATACCAATAGGCTGGCGATATCACCTAAGTCATCCAGAGGCATATATTTTTAACTTATGGTTCAAATTTTAACCAAACAAATTTTGGACAAGTTATTTAAAATTACCATCATGTCTGAAGTTTTATTAAGTGAAAATATCAGATATATGTTTTAGTTTTAAAGTAATGTGCTAATTTTTAAGGTTTTGTGAGCACATCCTGTGACCCGCAATGCATTTTGGGTAGGATGATGTAATCTCAGTACATCACGACAGGACAAATGCATTTCAGACACTCTGTTCAGGCTCCACGGACAACAGCATTAAACTCTAGTGCCTAAAACTCTCTTGAATATATTCTCTGCGTTTATAGATGTTGGTTTTATTTGCGTTTATTAAATTCCACGCATTTTAAATGTAGCAGACAGGGATTACTGTATCTGGAATTTTGTTTTCAAGGCCTCTACTGCCATCTACTGGTCAGTAGTGTTCACTAAGAGTGTGGGAACCAGTAGATAGCAGTGTTCTATTTATTTTGACCTCAGTTATGTCAGATGATTGTCAAATCAACTTTTTGGCTTTGCAAATGGCTTTTTTTTGTGTGCAATGAATGTATACATTATACAAGTTTCACTTTTTTAATGGAATTACAACCTTATTTCTTTTTCAAATTCTCCCATTTTTTGCATCCAGCCTTATTTCCTTTAGAAATTTCCTTGACAAATAATATCAGTCTATTTATGTGGTCAGGTTATGTGTTACACATATACATGTGTGTGTATATATTTTCCAACTTATTCCCATTGATGTAACTTTTCATTTTCTGCCTGAAATCTTATTAGATGAGTGTGTCCAGGGCTCCGTTTGTTTACAAAATACACACACGTTACAGACCTTGAAATCCAACAGCAGGGATTGATATTATCCAAAGATTTATGAACATACAAATTAACGTGCTTACACTTTATCATGATTTTCTCCGTTGTGAGATATATAAAAGTGTCTTATCGTAGCGTTCGTGTGTATATGCATTATAACGCAGCGCACGAGCGACGTTACGATATGCTTCAGAACGACAACATACGCAACATGCATCCAGCAGCAGACACGCTGCTGTCATAGACAACTGCCTGTAAAGTTTTTTGGCAAGTTAGAATGTTCTAAACAGCGTAATTTGTAATGAAAGCCGCTTCATTTGTGCAGCTCTTTCGGCGCCATGTTTGTTTTTTCAGAGACAGCAGTAAGCTCCTCCTACCCCTCCAAACGGAGGGATTTGTAGCCCTTCGCCTTCCCCTCCGCCTCGCTCCAAAAAGAGAGACTCAGCCAGTGTTTAGCAGAGGCACTTTTACCCAGAATCCTTTGCAGTCTGTCTGTTACAAAACCTCAGAATTAGTGCATTATTCAACATTAAAAGATATATGTTATATTTTAACTTTGTACAAATGACATAATTGACATTAATGGAGTTATTCTATCGGTATTAATGTTATTTATAATCAAAACCATAAGTCAGCATGACTTTATTTTTCAAGACCTGCGCCTGACCGGAGCATCGTAATTGATAGAGAGTTGGTTTTATGGCTGCTCTGAGTGCCTCTGTGCTGGGAGCTCTGTAGTAAACAAGAGCTTCCAGCAGGGGCCAAATGTTGAAAGAAAAGTTTGGTCTCATTGTTGGGGTCTGTTGTTGTTTTAATATTATTATAAGCTATTAAATTTGTTCTACTACTAGTTGTAGATGTGTCAGAGGTAATATTGGAATTTATCTGTTATCGGTTATCTTTAACTTCCAAAACATTTTTGGGTGGTTTATTGTTTTATCTTTATCGAAGATAACTTTTCAGTTATCTTATTATCTGTTATCGAAGTTAATTTTTTTGGTTATCTGTGCCCACCACTGGTATTTCTTCTGTTTTTCTTGTTGTTTAATGCTGACAAATTAAACTGTATTTCTTGTCTTTCTGATGTCTGATTCTGTTTTTTCTCTCTGTTTGAGGTGCAGCTCCATCCAGAGATGGGGGTGGTATCTGTTTCTGTAACCCTCCTCTCCTGTGCAGTGACAAGATTTCCTGTATATTTGTTTTGTTAAGTGTGTCTGTATCATGGCCCAAGCAGAGGGTCACCCCTTTTGAGTCTGGTCTGCTTGAGGTTTCTTCCTCAAATCATCAGAGGGAGTTTTTTCTTACCACTGTCGCCTGTGTTCTTGCTCTGGGGGTTGGTAAGGTTAGACCTTACTTGTGTGAAGTGCCTTGAGGCAACTTTGTTGTATTTTGGCGCTATATAAATGAAAATAAATTGAAAATTGACAGGTACAGAAACACACCCGCGCACATCAGGAGCGTAGGGAGACAATCACAGACATGACTGAATTCAAGCATAGACGTCTCTACAGGCCACAACACAGATGTTCTTTCAGTCTCAGCTTTCAGCTTTAATTCAGAAATGTCACATTAACAATTTAGGAAGGACAGACATTTTTATGAACAGCCCCCCCAATTTCAAAGACCAAAAGTATTTAGACACTTAACATCTGGATTATTGTGAATAGGAATCATCACTTTCCCAGACAGTTTCCATCAGAAGCAAACACACAAGATGAGCTTCAGTCAGTCTGTTTGTGCTGCTGAAGCTGGTGAGTGATAGTGAAGCTGCAGTGCTCTGTGGGACATAGTTGTCAAGGTGACCGTCTCCTGTGTGTGCAGATCTTTCGGGGGAAGGATGTGACGCTGCTGTACTCTCAGCTGAAGATCTTCTTCAGCAGTGTGACCTGTGCTAAACCTCGCAGCAGCAGAAACTCCAGCATTGGTCAGCTCGTGCTTTCATCCATGGGAGGACTGTCTCATCAGGAGTCCCGTTTGAATTTCATTTAGTCTCATCTGTCAGATTGCCTCACTGTCACCACATATTGTGCACACATTCCAGAGAGCCCAAAATTGACATATTAAGGACTCATCAACTCTAATGGACCTTAGACCAGGGCCCATATCCATGAAGTCCTCTCAAAGAGCTCCTAACTTAGCCTAAGAGAGATCCGGGAGGTGTCTGAGAGCAACTCTGAGCAAGGAGGAGACAGAAACTCCCATCTTTGTGAGGAGGCGGGGTTGATCCCGTTGCTTGATATGATGCAGTCCTCTAAGGGCTGTGGTTGGTTGTTGCGGAAAGGGGAGGAGAAATAAAAAACAAATGCTCTCTGCGCTCCTGTTTATGAATGGACAGTAAAATCAACCAATCGTATAACCTGAACTGCATTAAGACGTGTAATTTTGAAAATAATTTAATGTCATGATGATGAAACTCAGCAAAACTAAATGAATTGTTACACAGCTTGAAAATGTTTGAACAGACCTCATTCACACACTGATTGTCTATAAAAAGGATGTGTGTGTGATTTTATTAAGTACATAATATATTTGTAAATATGCTAAAAATACACAGATGACACAAGAATGTGAAAACAATTAATTCCATTGTGGTAATAATAACAATGATAATAGTATCAGCTGAGTTTTGGCTGCCGACATCACTTACTCTGATATTAATAATTGTATAAATCTATAGAGTTTAGAATAGAATGCCATTTATTGTCATAGAAAATATACAGACATTGGTGGGAGCTTCTCCTGTGTCAGTGCAAACAGATGAAGTAAAAAAAACAAAAGGTATAAATAGTTATAAGTATAAAATCCTACAGGACAGTGCAATGAAAATCTTTATGTATAAATATAAGAATATACTCGTACAACCCCAATTCCAGTGAAGTTGGGATGTTGTGTGAAATGTAAATATACAGAATACAATGATTTTCAAATCCTCTTCAACCTATATTCAATTGAATATACCACAAAGACAAGTTATTTAATGTTCAAAATGATAAACTTTATTTTTGTGCAAATATTTGCTCATTTTGAAATGGATGCCTGTAACACGTTTAAAAAAAGCTGGGACAGTGGTATGTTTACCGCTGTCCCAAACACTCAGTAAGTGTTTGGGAACTGAGAACACTCATGATTGGGTATAAAAGGAGCATCCCCAAAAGTCTCAGTCGTTCACAAGCAAAGATGGGGTGAGGATCACCACTTTGTGAACAACTGCATGAAGAAATAGTCCAACAGTTTAAGAACAATGTTTCTCAACCTTCAATTGCAAGGAATTTAGGTATTCCATCATCTACAGTTCATAATGTAATCAGAAGATTCAAAGAATCTGGAGAACTTTCTACACGTAAGCAGTAAGGCTGAAGACCAACATTGAATGCCTGTGACCTTCGATCCCTCAGGCGGCACTGCATTAAAACTGACATCATTGTGTAAAGGATCTTACCGCGTGGGCTCAGGAACACTTCAGAAAACCATTGTCAGTTAACACAGTTCGTCACTACATCTACAAGTGCAAGTTAAAACATCAACAACATCCAGAAACACTGCCGCCTTCTCAGAACCCGAGCTCATTTGAAATGGACAGACACAAAGTGGAAAAGTGTGCTGTGGTCTGATGAGTCCACATTTCAAATTGTTTTTGGAAATCATGGATGTCATGTCCTCTGGACAAAAGAGGAAAAAGACCATCCAGATTGTTACCAGTGCAAAGTTCAAAAGCCAGCATCTGCGATGGTATGGGGGTGTGTTAGTGCCCATGGCATGGACAACTTACACATCTGTGATGGCACCATCAATGCTGAAAGGTACATCCAGGTTTTGGAGCAACACATGCTGCCATCCAAGCAACGTCTTTTTCAGGGACGTCCCTGCTTATTTCAGCAAGACAATGCCAAGACACATTCTGCAGTGTTACAACAGCGTGGCTTCGTAGTAAAAGAGTGCGGGTACTAGACTGGCCTGCCTGCAGTCCAGACCTGTCGCCCATTGAAAATGTGTGGCGCATTATGAAGCGCAAAATACGACAACGGAGACCCCGGACTTTTGAACAACTGAAGTCGTACATCAAGCAAGAATGGGAAAGAATTCCACCTACAAAGCTTCAACAATTAGTGTCCTCAGTTCCCAAACACTTAATGAGTGTTGTTAGAAGGAAAGGTGATGTAACACAGTAGGAAACATACCACTGTCCCAGCTTTTTGAAACATGTTGCAGGCATCCATTTCAAAATGACTCTGTTTATCAGTTTAGGACAACTTTATCTAAATTCTGGGTCTTTTAGTGAAGCTTAGGGCTATTGGCCGGTGATCACCTTAGTATTTCCTGTTTTTCTTGTTGTTTATTGCTGACAAATTATACTGTATTTCTTGTCTTTCTGATGCCTGATTCTGTTTTTTTTTTTCTCTCTGTTTAAGGTGCAGCTCCATCCAGAGATGGGTGTGGTATTTGTGCTGGAGACCCTCCTGTCCTGTGCACCAACAGCATTTCCTGTATATTCGTTTTGTGAATTGTTATGTAATTTGTGTCTGTATCATGGCCCAAGCAGAGGGTCACCCCTTTGAGTCTGGTCTGCTTGGGGTTTCTTCCTCAGAGGGAGTTTTTCTTACCACTGTTACTCTGGGGGTCGGTAAGGTTAGACCTTACTTGTGTGAAGCACCTTGAGGAAACTCTGTTTGGTGATGTGGTGCTATATAAATAAAAATAAATTGAAATGAATTTGAACTCCTGTGACGCTGCCACTGCCAAACTGCGCTGGCTTCTGCCTTTCCTTTGGACCACAGTGATGGTGTGGACAGGGGGGATCTGCTGACAATGACAATGCATGTTCAACAGCGGATATTCCATATTAGCCTTCCCAGGCTTTGTAGCTCCACTGGAGAGGACACTCGAGTGTCATCGCAAGATGCTGGCACAACACGAGAAGTGGCAGTTTCTGGTTATAAGCTCATGTTTGGCGAAGGAAACGAGCACCAGGGGTCACTTCTATTGGTGGGAGAGATCATCGCATCTCATTAGACAGCTGCCGCCCGCCTCAAGCCGGGCAGCCCCCAGCAAGTAAGGTGCTGTCTCACCATGGCCTACTTTCTCCACTGGGTGCATGAAACTTAGAGTAAACTTCGAAAGGCAGGCCACAAATTCTGCACCAGAAAACAAGAACAAAAGAAGAAAGAAGACTCCAGCTCTTCATTTTGCAAGCTGGAATGTCAGGACCATGTGCCCTGGTCTCTCTGCTGATCTGCAGCAAATTGACGATGCCTGCAAAACTGCTGTCATTGACAGGGAACTCTCATGAATAAATGTTGACATTGCCTGCCTCCAGGAAACTCGGCTGGCAGACAGCAGTACCATCAAGGAAGCAACTTACACCTTCTTTTGGCAAAGGAAGTCCTTGGATGAATCCCGTCAGCATGGTGTCTTGCTGTGAAGAACACCCTGGTCACATGCATTGAGCCACCGTCAGCTGGCAGTGACAGAATCCTTGCCCTCCAGCTGTCAACATCTTCAGGCCCAGCCCCCATCGTCAGTGCGTACGCTCCAACCCAGAGGAAAAAGACCAGTTCTACGAGTCCCTAGACCAGGGGCAGGCAATCATGCGCCATAAAGAGCCGAGACACTGCAGGTTTTCCTGGCAACAGATCACCTCAGCAGGTGATTTCATTAATCATCAGGTGTTTATGCTCAGGGGAGAAGCTCATCAGCAAACCACCTGCTGAGGCGGTCCCGGCACTGGCACCAGATGGATCTACTCATCACCAGGCATGCAGACCATGCCAGTGTTCTCCTCACCCGCAGCTACCATAGTGCAGACTGATTTGGACCACTTCCTCGTGACCAGCAAGGTGTGCGTAGCTCCAAGGAAGCTGCATCATGCCAAGAAGAAGGGTAGCCCACACATCAACACCTGCTGTGTTGGCAGCTCAGAGAAAACGCAGCAGGAAGGTGAGGAGTGTGTCATTGATGCCAAATGGTCCCACCTCCAAGATGCTGTGTATAACGTGGCCATTAACGCCTATGGGAAAAAGGAGCACAAAAACACAGATTGGTATGAGGCCCACTGGGAGGTAATGGAGCCTGTGACTGAGGCCAAGAGGAGAGCCCTCCTGGCCTACAAGGCAGCGCCCAGTCCCAGCACATTAAAAGCTGCCAACAGAAAAGCCCAGCAAACCATCCGCCAATGCATTAACTCATACTGGCTGAACTTCTGCAGCAGTATACAGACAGCTGCCGACACTGCGGATGCAAGAGGCATGTATGACGGGAATCAAGAAGGCAACAGGCCCATCCACCTCCAAGTCTGCCCCACTTACATCAAAGACAAGTGAAGTCATCACAGACCAGGGGAAGCAGCAACGCTGGGTTGAGTACTGTCTCAAGCTATATGCAACCCAGAACATTGTCACAGTCACAGCCCTCGAGGATATCCCAAATCTGCCGGTCATGGAAGAGCAAGACATGCCACCAACCATGGAAGAGCTCGGAAAAGCCATTGACTGCCTTGCTAGTGGGAACGTCCCAGGGAGTGACGATATCCTATCAGAAGTCTTAAAGAGTGGGAAACCTGTGCTGCTAAAACACCTGCACAATCTTCTCTGCCTCTGCTGGGAACAGGGACACATTCCCCAGTATATGCGATATGTGAGCACCGTCACCTTGTATAAGAACAAAGGAGACAGAAGCAACTGCAATAATTATCATGGCATCTCCCTTCTCAGCACTGTTGGGAAGGCCTTCGCCCATGTAGCCTTAGCGTGTCTACAGACCTTGGCCTCTCATGTTTACCCAAAGTCTCAGTGCGGCTTTCGAACTGGGAGGTCTACCGTGAACATGAACTTTTCAATTTGCCAGCTGCAGGAGTAGTGTCAAGAGCAGCAAATGCCACTCTACATTGCCTTCATGGACCTTGAAACAGACTCATCAGGCTCCTGCAGAAGATCAGCTGTCCCCAAAACTCCTCACAGTGGTCTCTTCATTCCATGAGAATATGCACGGTACATTTCTTTTTCTTTTCTTTATTTATTTCATTCATAAAATAAAAACAAAAACACAAGAGTAATTACAATTACCAAGTTACCATGAATGAAAAGGAGCAGAAAGAAGTAATAACTTATAACATCTGCCCCCATCATGCACAAGAAAATATAACACTTCCATCAAACTTTTAACAGCCATATGGCTTTTTTTAAGACAGTAGTCATAACGCATAGCACAGAGCAGTTTAAACAGCGCTACTCTGAAATTTCATATTTTTTCAACACAGACAATTTCATGTTCTTTTTAAACACATGTATTGACTTAGAATTTTTTGTTTCATTGTCAAGACTGTTCCATAAACCAACATCTCTGACTGAAATACACTTTTCTTTAGTTGTAGTTCTATACCTGGGTTTTACGAAAACTTCAGTTCCTTTCAATTCATATTTACTTTCTCTTTTGGTGAATCTATTTTGTAGATTAATAGGTAATTTTTTAAAATGAGCTTTGTACATAGTTTTTAAAATATTCATTTCTACCAATTCAGTAAATTTCAAGATTTTCAACTGTATAAAAATTGGGTTTGTTGGACTTCTGTATCGATTTCCACTCACAATTCTCACAACTCTTTTCTGTAAAATACTAACTGGATTAATGTAGGCTTTACAAGCACTTCCCCACACTTAAGTACAGTAGGTCAGATATGGAACAGTCATTGAGTTATACAACATAAGCAAGGCATCCTTATTTAGAAAGTGTTTAACTCTATGTAACACAGCTATTATTTGTGTTACCTTAATTTTCACATAGTCAGTATGTGATTTCCAGGTCAAATGTTCATCTATAGTAACACCCAAAAAAGTTTACTACTTGTGCTCTTTCAATCTGTAATCCTTCAGTAAATGACATATCTATATGTTTTCTTCTACTGCAAAAGATCATAAATTTTGTCTTGTCTATATTTACAGATAAATGATTTGAATTAAACCATGTTAATATTTTTTTTAATTCTTTCACTACAGTTCCAAAAACATCTTTAATATTTTCAACGGAAAAAATATAGTTGTGTCATCTGCAAATAATAGTCTTTAGTAATGGAGACACTACACTAATATCATTTACATAAATTAGGAAAAGTATGGGTCCAAGGACCGACCCTTGGGGCACTCCACAAACTATATTACAATATTTTGATTTAATGTTGTTTATTTCAACATACTGTTGTCTATCTTTTAAATAACTTGTAACCCACTGGTGTGCCACACCTCGAATACCATACTTCTGTAGTTTTTTCAATAATATTTTATGATTCAGTGTGTCAAAAGCTTTTTGAAGGTCGACAAATATACTTACTAAATACTGTTTTTCCTCAAAGGCATTTGCAATTTCTTCCGTTAATTCCATGATTGCTGTAGCAGTTGAATAATTTTGGCAGAATCCGTGTTGACTGTTCGTTAAAGCATTATGTTTACTGATAAATTTAGTATGTCTTACTACAAATAATTTCTCTAAAATCTTTGATAACTGTGGTAGAAGCAATATAGGTCTATAATTTGTGAATTCATGTTTATTTCCTTTTTTTATAAAGCAGAATTATTTAAGCTATTTTCATGCAGTGTGGAAATACCCCTTTCCTAAATGATAAATTTATAATTTTCTTAATTACCAACATGTTCATATCTGTATAGTCATTAGATTTTTTATTTGCACATTGCTGGACATTGTTTAATATTTCATTCATTTCTATTTTTTCAAGAAAATACTGTTGACATTGTCTTTAATAGTTTCAAGATCAATGTTATCATTTGGAATTTGTTGGGCCAAGGTGGGACCAATATTTTTAAAAATATTTATTGAATTCATTTGCTATTAATTTCAACTTTATCTTTAATAAAATGATTTGGAATATTCAGCTTTGTCTTGCCTTTTTGCAAGACTGTGTTTATTACACCCCAAGTAGCTTTTGTGCTTTCTTTATTTTGAGCTAACAATTTGCTGTAATAATCCCTCTTTTGTCTTCTTATAATTCCTAATAGTTTGTTTTTATATGTTTTATACTTAGTTTCAGCATCTTTCATTCTTAGTTTAAGAAACATTCTATAAAGGAAGTTTTTTTTTTCTTGCAGGCATTTTTCAGCCCATTTGTCATCCATGGATTATTGATACTTTTTTCTATTGCTTGAGCACTTATTTTTTACTTTTTTACAGTGTTTGTCATAAAGGTTAACAAGTATGTTCATAAATATGTTGTGAGATGTATCAACATTGTCAGTATATACCAAATCCCAATTCTGAATTCTAAGAGCTTCTCTAAATGCTTCCACTGCCTTGGTTGATCTATCTCTTACAAATATTATACCTTCATCCTGGGCAGTAGTGCAAAAGGTATTTTTAAAAATTGCAAATACTGGAAGATGATCACTCACATCTGTCATGAAAATACCGCATTTTAAATTACTTAATGTATTTGTAAATATATTATCAATATTTGTTTCACTATGTGTGGTGATCCTAGTTGCTTGGTTATCAAGGGATTTAAGCCAACACTTTTCATATTATTTGAAAATTCATTAGATGCAGTTGAGTTTCTCAAATCTATGTTGAAGTCCCCACATAGAAACTGTTGTGTGGGCCGCTGAAGAGGAGGTACTGCTGGCCCACCACCAGAAGGCGCCCTGCCTGAAGTGCGGGCTTCAGGCACGAGAGGGCGCTGCCGCCTCAGGAACAAGCCGTGGTGACAGCTGTCACCCATCATCCGTGACAGCTGTCACTAATCATCACATCTGGTATAAAAGCAGGAAGACACCTCCACCAAACTGCCGAGATATCATCTTCATCTGGAGGTAATACTCTCAGCCTTTTTGTGAGATTTATAAATCTGTTATTGTGAGTGTTTGCAGGAGAACCGGTCGTTTTTGCGGAGGCTGTGCAAGACGGCGCTCCTTTTCATCTGAGACCGCTGCAACGTGTTGAGTGAGAGGTGGAGGTGGCATTCCCACCATTGTTACTGGGTGTTCACACACCCACCCTTTGACTGTCTTTTGCTTTCTGCCAGCAGTACCAGATCCGACACGCCGGGAAGGTGGCCACCTGGGGACTCCGGGACTTGGCGGCTCCAGTATTCCTCGGGTTCAGGTGGTGGTGGAAATCGTGTGGTTCCGGTTCGTTTCCAGACGGGCGTCTCCTATCGTCGAGCCTGCCCACACGACACCTTTATTAATTGACTGTTGCACATTCTGAATCTGCTGTGTTTGGTTGTGACATTCACAACAGTAAAGTGTTATAATTTGTCTCCTTCCATTGTCCGTTCATTTACGCCCCCTGTTGTGGGTCCGTGTCACTACACTTTCCCAACAGGATATCTCGGCCAGCGTCATGGACTCCGAGGGGCGTCACCAGGCTGTTGAACAGCCAATGGGAGAGCAGGGAGCGCAGGCATCTGCAGGAGGCGTGATTGGTGAGCTACAGCATATTCTCACCGCCTTTACGGCTCGAATGGATCAAATAGCCGAGCAAAACATCCTCCTGAACCGCAGGGTGGAGGCTCTCTCCGCGCAGGTGGCGGCGAGCGCTCAGGGCGCTGCTGCAGCTCCTCCTCCTGTCGATCCTGTGCTAGATATTAATGTTCCAGTGGTGGTTCAACAACCCCTCCCACCATCCCCTGAAGCATACATAAGCCCTCCTGAGCCGTACGGAGGTTGTGTGGAGACATGCGCGGACTTTCTTATGCAGTGTTCGCTCGTCTTCGCACAACGTCCCGTCATGTACGCGTCAGACGCAAGCAAAATAGCTTATGTGATCACTCTGCTTCGGGGAGAGGCACGCGCTTGGGCTACGGTGCTTTGGGAGCAAAATTCACGGCTCCTTCACACATACACTGGGTTTGTGAGGGAGTTCAGAACTGTGTTTGATCACCCTAACAGGGGAGAGACCGCTTCAACCGTGCTGCTGTCGATGAGACAGGGACGCCGGAGCGCAGCCGCTTATGCAGTCGACTTCCGCATCGCAGCTGCGAGGTCCGGCTGGAATAACGCTGCGCTCCGCGCCGCCTTTGTAAACAGACTGTCGTCAGTCCTAAAGGAGCACCTAGTGGCCAAGGATGAACCGCGGGAATTAGATGGGCTTATTGATCTCGTTATACGGTTAGACAATCGGTTGGAGGAACGCCGTCGGGAACGAGACGAAGGACGTGGCCGGGCGCGTGCCGTCCCTCTTCCTTCCGGGTCCGAGAAAGGTCCGCCCTTCCCACGCTCCCTGGCCTCTACGTCCCGTGGGGCGACAGCTCCCCCTGCTGACGAAGCTATGGACACGAGCAGGGCCACATTTAGACCACCTAATAGACAGAGGAGGTTTCCACGCGGGGCGTGTTTTGTTTGTGGCTCAGTGGAGCATCAATTGAGCGATTGCCCCGAACGGTTAAACACCAACGCCCGCCCCTAGAGACTGGGCTTAGGGTGGGCCAAAAAATTCACGTGGGACACACACATATTGCCGCACGACTCCCAGTTACAATCCTTAGTGGGGATTTAACCCTTCAGGCCCCAGCACTGGTAGACACAGGGTCAGAAGGGAATCTGTTAGACAGCAGATGGGCCAGGGAGGTAGGGCTCCCTCTGGTGGCGCTACCTACACCATTGCAGGTGCGAGCACTAGATGGCACCCTACTCCCTTTAATCACACACAAGACACCACCAGTAACTCTGGTAGTGTCAGGGAATCATAGGGAGGAGATTGAGTTTTTTATGACTCCTTCTACCTCCCGTGTGATTCTGGGGTTCCCCTGGATGATGAAACACAATCCCCGGATTGATTGGCCGTCTGGGGTGGTGGTACAGTGGAGCGAAACCTGCCATCGGATGTGTTTGGGATCCTCGGTTCCTCCTGGTTCCCAGGCTAAGGAGCAGGTCCAAGTTCCCCCCAATCTGTCGGCGGTGCCGGTTGAGTACCACGATCTTGCTGACGTCTTTAGCAAGGATCGGGCACTCACTCTTCCCCTGCACCGTCCATATGATTGTGCCATCGATTTGTTGCCAGGCGTGGAGTTCCCGTCCAGCAGGCTGTAAAACCTCTCCCGACCTGAGCGCGAATCGATGGAGACCTACATCCGGGACTCCTTAGCTGCCGGGCTGATCCGTAACTCCACCTCTCCGATGGGAGCAGGTTTCTTTTTTGTGGGAAAAAAAGATGGCGGTCTTCGTCCATGCATTGATTATCGGGGGCTGAACGAGATCACGGTTCGCAACCGATACCCGTTGCCTTTGTTGGATTCAGTGTTCACCCCCCTGCATGGAGCCAAAATCTTCACAAAGTTGGATCTTAGGAACGCATACCACCTAGTCCGGATCCGGAAGGGAGACGAATGGAAGACGGCATTTAACACCCCTTTAGGTCATTTTGAGTACCTGGTCATGCCGTTCGGCCTCACTAACGCCCCCGCGACGTTCCAAGCTTTGGTTAATGACGTCTTGCGGGACTTCCTGCACCGATTCGTCTTCGTATATCTGGATGATATACTCATCTTTTCTCCGGACCCTGAGACCCATGTACGGCATGTACGTCAGGTCCTGCAGCGGTTGTTGGAGAACCGGTTGTTTGTGAAGGGCGAGAAGTGTGAGTTTCACCGCACTTCTTTGTCCTTCCTGGGGTTTATCATCTCCTCCAACTCCGTCGCCCAGGATCCGGCCAAGGTCGCAGCGGTGAGAGACTGGCCCCAACCTACAAGCCGTAGGAAGCTGCAACAGTTCCTCGGCTTCGCAAATTTCTACAGGAGGTTCATTAAGGGGTATAGTCAGGTAGTTAGCCCCCTGACGGCCCTGACCTCACCAAAAGTTCCCTTCACCTGGTCGGATCAGTGCGAAGCCGCGTTTAGGGAGTTGAAACGCCGGTTCTCGACTGCACCGGTCTTGGTGCAGCCCGATCCTGGTCGCCAGTTTGTGGTTGAAGTGGACGCCTCTGACTCAGGGATAGGAGCCGTGCTATCCCAGAGCGGAGAAACCGATAAGGTTCTTCACCCGTGTGCCTATTTTTCCCGCAGGTTGACCCCAGCAGAGCGGAACTATGACGTGGGCAATCGAGAGCTCCTTGCGGTGAAAGAGGCCCTTGAGGAGTGGAGACACCTGCTGGAGGGAGCGTCAGTGCCTTTCACGGTTTTCACTGACCACCGGAACCTGGAGTATATCAGGACCGCCAAGCAACTGAACCCCAGGCAAGCCCGCTGGTCACTGTTTTTCGGCCGTTTTGTCTTCCGGATCACCTACTGCCCCGGGACCAAAAACCAAAGATCGGATGCCCTGTCCCGGGTGCATGAACAGGAAGTCAAGACCGAGCTGTCGGATCCACCGGAACCCATTCTCCCGGAGTCCACTATCGTGGCTGCTCTGACCTGGGACGTGGAGAAGACCGTCCGGGAGGCCCTGGCACGGAGCCCGGATCCCGGAACAGGGCCGAAGAACAGACTATACGTCCCACCAGAAGCCAGAGCTGCCGTTCTGGACTTCTGTCACGGGTCCAAGCTCTCCTGCCACCCAGGGGTGCGGAGGACCGTGGCAGTAGTCCGGCAGCGCTTCTGGTGGGCGTCCCTGGAGACTGATGTCCGGGCTTACATCCAGGCCTGCACCACCTGCGCCAGGGGCAAGGCTGACCACCAGAAGGCACAGGGACTTCTACAGCCACTTCCTGTGCCTCACCGCCCCTGGTCCCACATCGGTCTGGATTTTGTCACCGGCCTCCCGCCGTCCCGGGGACACACCACCATACTCACGATAGTGGACCGTTTCTCCAAGGCGGCCCACTTTGTGGCCCTCCCGAAGCTCCCGTCGGCCCAGGAGACGGCGGATCTCCTCGTCCACCATGTTGTCCGGCTGCATGGGATACCAACAGACATCGTTTCGGATCGCGGTCCCCAGTTCTCCTCGCAGGTGTGGAGAAGTTTCTGCCGGGAACGGGGGGCCACTGTAAGCCTCTCGTCTGGGTATCACCCGCAGACTAACGGACAGGTCGAACGGGCCAACCAGGAGTTGGAGCAGGCCCTCAGGTGCACGACCTCCGCGCACCCGACGGCTTGGAGTGAACATCTGGCCTGGATCGAGTACGCTCATAACAGCCAGGTGTCCTCTGCCACCGGCCTCTCCCCGTTCGAGGTGTGTCTGGGGTACCAGCCCCCTTTGTTTCCTTTGGTGGAGGGAGAGGTCGGTGTGCCCTCGGTCCAGGCCCACCTGCGGAGATGCCGTCGGGTGTGGCGCACCGCCCGTTCGGCCTTGTTGAGGGCCCGGACGAGGGCTAAAGCCCATGCAGACCGTTGACGGTCACCCACTTACCAGCCCGGGCAGGAGGTGTGGCTTTCCACCAAGGACATTCCACTCCAGGTCGAGTCCCCCAAGTTGAAAGACCGATTCATTGGACCCTTCCCCATCCTCAAGGTCCTCAGTCCTACCGCAGTGAGGCTCCAACTCCCGGCCTCACTGCGGATCCATCCGGTCTTTCATGTCTCCAGGATAAAACCGCATCACACCTCGCCCCTCTGTGCACCCGGTCCAGCGCCGCCTCCTGCCCGTATTATCGACGGGGAGCCAGCTTGGACAGTTTGCCGGCTCTTGGACGTCCGTCGAATGGGCCGGGGTTTCCAGTATTTGGTGGACTGGGAGGGGTATGGACCCGAAGAACGCTCCTGGGTGAAGAGGAGCTTCATCCTGGACCCGGCCCTCCTGGCCGATTTCTATCGTCGCCACCCGGACAAGCCTGGTCGGGCGCCAGGAGGCGCCCGTTGAGGGGGGGGGTCCTGTTGTGTGGGCCGCTGAAGAGGAGGTACTGCTGGCCCACCACCAGAAGGCGCCCTGCCTGAAGTGCGGGCTTCAGGCACGAGAGGGCGCTGCCGCCTCAGGAACAAGCCGTGGTGACAGCTGTCACCCATCATCCGTGACAGCTGTCACTAATCATCACATCTGGTATAAAAGCAGGAAGACACCTCCACCAAACTGCCGAGATATCATCTTCATCTGGAGGTAATACTCAGCCTTTTTGTGAGATTTATAAATCTGTTATTGTGAGTGTTTGCAGGAGAACCGGTCGTTTTTGCGGAGGCTGTGCAAGACGGCGCTCCTTTTCATCTGAGACCGCTGCAACGTGTTGAGTGAGAGGTGGAGGTGGCATTCCCACCATTGTTACTGGGTGTTCACACACCCACCCTTTGACTGTCTTTTGCTTTCTGCCAGCAGTACCAGATCCGACACGCCGGGAAGGTGGCCACCTGGGGACTCCGGGACTTGGCGGCTCCAGTATTCCTCGGGTTCAGGTGGTGGTGGAAATCGTGTGGTTCCGGTTCGTTTCCAGACGGGCGTCTCCTATCGTCGAGCCTGCCCACACGACACCTTTATTAATTGACTGTTGCACATTCTGAATCTGCTGTGTTTGGTTGTGACATTCACAACAGTAAAGTGTTATAATTTGTCTCCTTCCATTGTCCGTTCATTTACGCCCCCTGTTGTGGGTCCGTGTCACTACACTTTCCCAACAGAAACACTGATTTGTTGTTGAATTGGTCAAACATCTCTAGTATCTTATCTGTAATTATATTCACACAAGGTCCAGGCGTTCTATAAAAAGCATGTGTGTGTGATTTTATTTAGTAAGTACATAATATATTTGTAAATACGCTAAAAATACACCGATTCAATTCAATTCAATTTTTTTTTTATATAGCGCCAAATCACAACAAACAGTTGCCCCAAGGCGCTTTATATTGTAAGGCAAGGCCATACAATAATGATGTAAAACCCCAACGGTCAAAACGACCCCCTGTGAGCAAGCACTTGGCTACAGTGGGAAGGAAAAACTCCCTTTTAACAGGAAGAAACCTCCAGCAGAACCAGGCTCAGGGAGGGGCAGTCTTCTGCTGGGACTGGTTGGGGCTGAGGGAGAGAACCAGGAAAAAGACATGCTGTGGAGGGGAGCAGAGATCGATCACTAATGATTAAATGCAGAGTGGTGCATACAGAGCAAAAAGAGAAAGAAACAGTGCATCATGGGAACCCCCCAGCAGTCTACGTCTATAGCAGCATAACTAAGGGATGGTTCAGGGTCACCTGATCCAGCCCTAACTATAAGCTTTAGCAAAAAGGAAAGTTTTAAGCCTAATCTTAAAAGTAGAGAGGGTGTCTGTCTCCCTGATCTGAATTGGGAGCTGGTTCCACAGGAGAGGAGCCTGAAAGCTGAAGGCTCTGCCTCCCATTCTACTCTTACAAACCCTAGGAACTACAAGTAAGCCTGCAGTCTGAGAGCGAAGCGCTCTATTGGGGTGATATGGTACTACGAGGTCCCTAAGATAAGATGGGACCTAATTATTCAAAACCTTATAAGTAAGAAGAAGAATTTTAAATTCTATTCTAGAATTAACAGGAAGCCAATGAAGAGAGGCCAATATGGGTGAGATATGCTCTCTCCTTCTAGTCCCCGTCAGCACTCTAGCTGCAGCATTTTGAATTAACTGAAGGCTTTTTAGGGAACTTTTAGGACAACCTGATAATAATGAATTACAATAGTCCAGCCTAGAGGAAATAAATGCATGAATTAGTTTTTCAGCATCACTCTGAGACAAGACCTTTCTGATTTTAGAGATATTGCGTAAATGCAAAAAAGCAGTCCTACATGTTTAATATGCGCTTTGAATGACATATCCTGATCAAAAATGACTCCAAGATTTCTCACAGTATTACTAGAGGTCAGGGTAATGCCATCCACAGTAAGGATCTGGTTAGACACCATGTTTCTAAGATTTGTGGGGCCAAGTACAATAACTTCAGTTTTATCTGAGTTTAAAAGCAGGAAATTAGAGGTCATCCATGTCTTTATGTCTGTAAGACAATCCTGCAGTTTAGCTAATTGGTGTGTGTCGTCTGGCTTCATGGATAGATAAAGCTGGGTATCATCTGCGTAACAATGAAAATTTAAGCAATACCGTCTAATAATACTGCCTAAGGGAAGCATATATAAAGTGAATAAAATTGGTCCTAGCACAGAACCTTGTGGAACTCCATAATTAACTTTAGTCTGTGAAGAAGATTCCCCATTTACATGAACAAATTGTAATCTATTAGACAAATATGATTCAAACCACCGCAGCGCAGTGCCTTTAATACCTATGGCATGCTCTAATCTCTGTAATAAAATTTTATGGTCAACAGTATCAAAAGCAGCACTGAGGTCTAACAGAACAAGCACAGAGATGAGTCCACTGTCCGAGGCCATAAGAAGATCATTTGTAACCTTCACTAATGCTGTTTCTGTACTATGATGAATTCTAAAACCTGACTGAAACTCTTCAAATAGACCATTCCTCTGCAGATGATCAGTTAGCTGTTTTACAACTACCCTTTCAAGAATTTTTGAGAGAAAAGGAAGGTTGGAGATTGGCCTATAATTAGCTAAGATAGCTGGGTCAAGTGATGGCTTTTTAAGTAATGGTTTAATTACTGCCACCTTAAAAGCCTGTGGTACATAGCCAACTAACAAAGATAGATTGATCATATTTAAGATCGAAGCATTAAATAATGGTAGGGCTTCCTTGAGCAGCCTGGTAGGAATGGGGTCTAATAAACATGTTGATGGTTTGGATGAAGTAACTAATGAAAATAACTCAGACAGAACAATCGGAGAGAAAGAGTCTAACCAAATACCGGCATCACTGAAAGCAGCCAAAGATAACGATACGTCTTTGGGATGGTTATGAGTAATTTTTTCTCTAATAGTTAAAATTTTGTTAGCAAAGAAAGTCATGAAGTCATTACTAGTTAAAGTTAATGGAATACTCAGCTCAATAGAGCTCTGACTCTTTGTCAGCCTGGCTACAGTGCTGAAAAGAAACCTGGGGTTCTTATTTTCTTCAATTAGTGATGAGTAGAAAGATGTCCTAGCTTTACGGAGGGCTTTTTTATAGAGCAACAGACTCTTTTTCCAGGCTAAGTGAAGATCTTCTAAATTAGTGAGACGCCATTTCCTCTCCAACTTACGGGTTATCTGCTTTAAGCTACGAGTTTGAGAGTTATACCATGGAGTCAGACACTTCTGATTTAAAGCTCTCTTTTTCAGAGGAGCTACAGCATCCAAAGCTGTCTTCAATGAGGATGTAAAACTATTGACGAGATACTCTATCTCCCTTACAGAGTTTAGGTAGCTACTCTGCACCGTGTTGTTATATGGCACTAGAGAACACAAAGAAGGAATCATATCCTTAAACCTAGTTACAGCGCTTTCTGAAAGACTTCTAGTGTAATGAAACTTATGAAACCGATGACACAAGAATGTGAAAACACTTCATTCTATTGTGGTCCATTTAAAAAGCAAATAACAAAAGAGAAGTAATCATCAAATAATAATTTTTGCTTCATTGGTGCAACATCAGAGGCCTTCCCAGTTAGCAGTGGGGTGAAACAGGGCTGTGTCCTTGCACCGAAGCTCTTCAGAATCTTCCCCAATTCAGTTTCAATTTATTTAATTTATATAGTGCCAAATCACAACAAAATTGCCTCAAGGCGCTTCACACAAATAAAGTTTAACCTTACTAACCCCCTTCTCCATGCTCTTCCAGTACACCTTGAAGGATTGCAGCAATGGAGTGTATATTCACAACAGGGCCAACAGCAAGCTCTTCAACATCGCCCGACTTCGCGCCAAGACCAAGGTTGTGTAGGTACTCATCTGTGAGATGCTCTTTGCTGATGATGTAGCCTTGATATCACACTCAAAGGATGGTCTGCAACAGCTTGTTGATCGCCTCTTTCACACCTGCATGGAGTTCGGACTGACCATCAGTCTGAAGAAGACAAACAGCATGGCGCAGGGCACAGTTGCTCCCCCTAACATTGACATTGATGGGTACAGCCTGGATGCCGTGGAGCACTTCACATACTTTGGGTCAACCATGTCTAACTCACTCTGCATTGATGCAGAGATGAATAGCAGGATTGCGAAGGCAGCAGCAGCTATGGCAAGACTAAGCCACAGAGGCTGGAACAACCCCTGCCTCACTGAGAAGACAATATTGCACGTCGACCAGACCTGCGTGCTCAGCACACTCCTCTGCGGTAGCGAGGCATAGACCGCCTATGCCAGACATGAGAAAAAGCTCAACAGCTACCATCTGAGGTGCCTCAGACAAATTCTGCACATCAGATGGCAGGACAAGGTGCCGAACACAGAGGTCTTGGAATGCGACAACATGAGCAGCATGTTCACCATTCTTGGCAAAAGTTGCCATCGTTGGCTTGGCCCTGTCAGGAGAATGGATCCGGGTCGCATTCCTAAAGATCTACTGTACGGTGAGCTGGCAGAGGGCTGGTTGACCACGCTTGCACTTCAAGGATGTCTGCAAGAAGAACATGAAAATGTGCAGCATCAATGTCAACACATGGGAGCAGTGTGCAGAGGACCGTGCAGCCTGGCACCTTACTGTCAGAACAGGTGCACAGAGGAGCAGGAGAGGAACCAAGGCCTCGCTGAGCAGCGAGCACGGAGGAAGCAGCGACAGCGGCGGCCTCAGCAGGCATCACAGCACGCGTGCACCAAATATAGCACAGATTGTCACTCGTGCATTGGAGTGATAAGTCATTCGCACAGGTTCAAGTAGAAACAAAAGACAAAAATTTACTGTATTTTTGTATTGTAATTTGTGCCTGTATCATGGCCCACGCAGAGGGTCACCCCTTTGAGTCTGGTCTGCTTGAGGTTTCTTCCTCAAATCATCAGAGCGAGTTTTTCTTACCACTGTCGCCTGTGTTCTTACTCTGGGGGTTGGTGAAGTTAGACCTTACTTGTGTGAAGCGCCTTGAGGCAACTTTGTTGTGATTTGGCGCTATATAAATAAAATAAATTGAAATCAAATTGAAAAAGTGTAGCCAGGTATCACAGTGTTGTGATGACCTTCATCTCAGGTGTTATTACGTTACTACGCTGGGTGGGAAAAGTCAGCTCATTCCTGATGAGGCCAACCACAAACATGATTCCTGCACCATCAAGCCAGCCGCGTGTTACTGAATCACTGTCATTCAACATACGGAGAATGTCTCTCCTTCCTCTCTGTCTTTCTGCCGTCTTATCTGTTTAAGACACTCTTAGGCTTCTTAAAAGTCCTCATCCCTCCTCTTCGCAGTTTGGCACTTTAGGAGCTCTTAAGGTGCTTTGTGACCAACTTTCATCTTACCAAGGGAAAATTCGAAGACATTTCTTAAGAATTCAAAGAATTTTAAGATCTTTCTTAGAATGACGTCACTTGGAGCTACTTTTAGCCTTAAGCTGCCCTTAAGCTGCCCTGATCCACGCACTTGCACGCGCTCTGCCGTGAAGGAGAGTGAACTCATCGCAAACTGTTATAAACTGTGGACAGCTTTGTGCAAGTGTGTCAAGAACATTTTTAAATGTTCAAAATCTCTATCATGCGTTAATTACGTAAACTTCACATGAACATTTAGCAAATACTTAAAAACACTGTGAGTGCAAGTGATTGCGTCAGTGCACCGCATCACAGCGCAGCTCATCTGAACGATTATGACGAGATGTTAAATCTATCAAAAACATAATTTTACAGATAATCATAAGAAGGAATGAACATGCAGCTGTTTTACCAAGGCATTACAATTTAAACATTTCAAATAATTACCTTTTAGGCTGTTCCAAATGCGTTCCCCACCTCATGAAGCGCAGGAGAGAGAGAGAGAGAAAAAAGTTCCAGATGAAACAGTCCTCTGTGATTCCGGAAGCGATTAGAGGCATTTTCAGCAGACAACTCTGAAAGAAAATGATTAATCCACCATGAAATAATTACATACACAGCGTCCAGCACACAAAGCGCGGCATCCAGCTGGGAACACAGCGGGTGGGATCGTCATGACGAAGTGAGCAAGAGTATGGAGCCAAACTGGGTGAAAGTGTCAAGGCACCTTTACGATGCTTGGCGGATACGGGACCTGGTCTCTGATGGACACAAATATACAATTACACTGTTCAGTTGATAATTTATGAAAATAGTTGAATCTGTCAATATTTTTTAATGGTGTTTGTGTGTGTGTGTGTGTGTGTGTGTGTGTGTGTGTGTGTGTGTGTGTGTGTGTGTGTGCGTGCGCGCAGAGGCGTTTGTCATCTGTCAAAGTTACTCTCCACCTGAAGGTTACGTCCCCAACATGTCCAACCCCCTGCTGGATCATTGCTATGGTAACCACAGACATGAGCCATTACTCACATAACCTGTGGAGTCAACAGGGAGGGGAGGGTGAGGAGGAGAAGGAGCAGAGAGGGGAGGGTGAGGAGGAGAAGGAGCAGGGAGGGGAGGAAGGGGAGGACATTTGAATATGGTCTTTATATCAGCAGTTGAGATGTTGTTTGATAAGAACAAGTAGCTTGTGAAGTACTGAGTTGCAGGAACATCCTGAAGAAAAGATCTTCATGGATGAAGTGTGAATGAAGGTCTGAAAGATGTGTCTGAGAAGCTGTTTGAGAATGTGAAGGAATGAGAGAGGGGGAGAGATGGTGAAGAAGTGTTGGGTCAGAGGACAGGAAGTCAACCACCTGTGGACGAGGGGACATGGTGGACCAATGGATTGAAGCCGGTAGTGGGAGGAGCTAAGCAGTGTCACCACAGTTACTTTGACAATTTACTGTATTAGTTGATTTTTACAGTTACATTATACAGTTGCTTCATTTGCAGTTACTTCATAATCAGCAAAGTAACTATTACTTTGCTAGTTACAAGTTGTCACCAGCTGCTAATAAAATAACTTTTCAAAGTAACTGTGGCTCCTGAGGCACTAAGGCACAGACACTGGAACCAAACCTGGAGAGTCTTTGAAAGGCTTTTGTCTGGTGTTTGTAGATATGGAGAAGGTCCATGACAGAAGGATCCGTCAAGACAGTTGGAGGTGCCTGAGGAGGAAAGGAGGACCAGAGAACTCTGTAAGGATTGTTCTGGTTCTTGGTCCAGTGAGACATTGGCAACAATTTGACCAGTTAATGCTTAGCCTAGGCTCGTGTGTCATACGTCACACTGACAAACTGAGGAACCTTGGAGTAATTTTTGCTCCTATGTTGTCCTTTGACCTCCAGATTAGAGGTATTGCTAAGACTGCTTTCTTCCACCTGTGAAATATAGTGAAGATTCGTCCCATCCTGTCTGTGGCTGATGCTGAGACCCTGATCCATACATTTATCTCTTCTAGATTGGACTACTGCAATGTTCTATTTTCTGGTTTACCGCAGTCCAGCATTAGGGGTCTCCAATTGGTTCAAAATGCTGCTGCCAGACTTTTGACACGAAGCAGAAAGTTTGACCACATTACACCTATTTTGGCGTCTCTTCACTGGCTTCCTGTCTCTGTGAGATCGAATTTTAATGTTGGGAAAGTGTAGTGACACGGACCCACAACAGGGGGCAACAACGGCTGAGAGTTTACCGTATAGGTAGACGATATCTCGGCGATGAGGTGGAGATGTCGTCCGGCTTTTGTGTGTGTGTTGAAGACCTAGTGATTGGTGACAGCTGTCATAGTTGATGAGTGACAGCTGTCACCCCGGCTGTTCCTGTGAGGCGGCAGCGCCCTCTCGTGCCTGAAGCCCGCACTTCAGGCAGGGCGCTCTTTGGTAGTGGGCCAGCAGTACCTCCTCTTCAGCGGCCCACACAAGAGGACCCCCCCCCCCCCCCCGACCCGGCTTGTCAGGATGGCGATGGTAGAAATCGGCCAGGAGGGCCGGATCCAGGATGAAGCTCCTCTTCACCCAGGAGCGTTCTTCAGGTCCATAACCCTCCCAGTCCACCAAGTACTGGAACCCCCGGCCCTTACGGCGGACGTCCAGGAGCCGACGCACAGTCCAAGCTGGCTCCCCGTCGATGATCCGGGCAGGGGGCGGCGCCGGTCCGGGAGCAAAGAGGGGTGAGGTGTGATAGGGTTTCAACCTGGAGACATGGAAAACCGGGTGGAACCGCAGTGAAGCTGGGAGTTGTAGCTTCACTGCGGCAGGACTGATGACCTTGAGGATCTTAAATGGTCCAATGTATCTGTCTTTTAGTTTTGGGGAGTCCACTTGTAACGGAACGTCCTTTGTGGAAAGCCATACCTCCTGCCCGGGCTGGTATGCAGGGGCCGGGGAACGTCGGCGATCTGCATGGGCTTTGGCCCTCATCTGGGCTTTCAACAAGGCAGAACGGGCGGTGCACCACACCCGACGGCACCTCCGCAGGTGGGCCTGGACCGAGGGCACACCGACCTCTCCCCCCACCACAGGAAACAATGGGGGCTGGTACCCCAGACACACCTCAAACTGGGAGAGGCCGGTGGCAGAGGACACCTGGCTGTTATGCGCATACTCGATCCAGGCCAGATGGTCACTCCAGGCCGTCGGGTGCGCGGACGTCACACAGCGCAGGGCTTGCTCCAGTTCCTGGTTGGCCCGTTCTACCTGTCCGTTGGTCCGCGGATGATACCCGGACGAGAGGCTCACGGTGGCCCCCAGTTCTCGGCAGAAACTCCTCCAGACTTGAGAGGAGAACTGGGGAGCACAATCTGAGACAATGTCTGTTGGTATCCCATGCAGACGCACGACGTGGTGGACCAGGAGGTCTGCTGTCTCCTGGGCCGTAGGGAGCTTCTGGAGGGCCACGAAGTGGGCCGCCTTGGAGAATCGGTCCACTATCGTGAGGATGGTAGTCATGTCCCGGGACGGCGGGAGGCCCGTGACGAAGTCCAGGCCGATGTGGGACCAGGGGCGATGGGGCACAGGTAACGGTTGGAGATGTTCCTGTGCCCGTTGGTGGTCAGTTTTTCCCCTGGCGCAGGTGGTGCAGGCCTGGACATAGTCCCGGACGTCGGCTTCCATGGACGCCCACCAGAAGCGCTGCCGTTCCACTGCCACAGTCCTTCGCACCCCCGGATGGCAGGAGAGTTTGGAACCATGACAGAAGTCCAGGACGGCAGCTCTGGCCTCCGGTGGGACATAGAGGTGGTTCTTCGGTCCGTTACCAGGGTCCGGGTTCCGTGCCAGGGCCTCCCGGATGGTCTCCTCCACGTCCCAGGTGAGGGTGGCCACGATAGTGGACTCAGGTAGAATGGATTCCGGCGGATCCGACAGCTCGGTTTTGACTTCGACTTCGTGAACCCGGGACAGAGCATCCGATCTTTGGTTCTTGGTCCCGGGGCGGTAGGTGATCCGGAAGTCAAAATGCCCGAAGAACAATGACCAGCGGGCTTGCCTGGGGTTCAGCCGCTTGGCGGTCCTGATATACTCCAGGTTCCGGTGGTCCGTGAAAACCGTAAATGGTACCGCGGCTCCCTCTAACAGATGTCTCCACTCCTCAAGAGCCTCCTTCACCGCGAGGAGTTCCCGATTGCCCACGTCATAGTTCCGCTCAGCTGGGGTCAACCTGCGTGAAAAATAGGCACAAGGATGGAGAATCTGATTGGACTCCCCGCTCTGGGACAGCACGGCTCCTATCCCTGAGTCCGAGGCATCCACTTCTACCACAAACTGGCGGCTAGGATCGGGCTGCACCAGAACTGGTGCAGTCGAAAACCGGCGTTTCAACTCCCTAAACGCGGCCTCGCACCGATCCGACCAAGTAAATGGTACTTTGGAGGAGGTCAGAGCTGTCAGGGGGCTAACTACCTGACTGTAGCCCTTTATGAACCTCCTGTAGAAATTCGCAAAGCCGAGGAACTGTTGCAGCTTCCTACGGCTTGTCGGTTGGGGCCAGTCTGTCACCGCCGCGACCTTGGCCGGATCAGGGACGACGGAGTTGGAGGAGATTATGAACCCCAGGAAGGACAAAGAAGTGCGGTGAAACTCACACTTCTCACCCTTCACAAACAGCCGGTTCTCCAACAACCGCTGCAGGACCTGACGTACATGCTGGACATGAGTCTCAGGATCCGGGGAAAAAAAGAGAATATTGTCTAGGTATACGAAGACGAATCGGTGCAGGAAGTCCCGCAAGATGTCATTTACCAAAGCCTGAAACGTTGCGGGGGCATTGGTGAGGCCGAACGGCAGGTACTCAAAGTGACCTAATTGGGTGTTGAATGCCGTCTTCCACTCGTCTCCCTTCCGGATCCGAACCAGGTGGTACGCGTTCCTAAGATTGAGTTTTGTGAATATTTGGGTTCCATACAGGGGCGTGAACACCGAATCTAACAGGGGTAGAGGGTACCGGTGGCGGACCGTGATCTCGTTCAGTCCCCTGTAGTCAATGCATGGACAGAGGCCGCCGTCTTTCTTGCCCACAAAAAAGAAACCTGCACCCATCGGGGAGGTGGAGTTCTGGATCAGCCTGGCAGCTAACGAGTCCCGGATGTAGGTCTCCATTGATTCGCGTTCCGGACGTGAGAGGTTGTACAGCCGGCTGGACGGATACTCAGTGCCCGGGATCAAATCAATGGCGCAATCGTACGGACAGTGGGGGAAGAGTGAGTGCCAGATCTTTGCTGAAGACGTCAGCGAGATCGTGGTACTCTTCAGGCACCGCCGCAAGATTGGGGGGGACTTTAACCTCCTCATTAGCGGTCAAACCGGGCGGAACCGAGGATCCAAGACATTCCCGGTGACAGGTTTCGCTCCACTGTGCCACAACCCCAGACAGCCAATCAATCCGGGGGTTGTGTTTGATCATCCAAGGGAAGCCCAAAATCACGCGGGAGGTAGAAGGAGTCACAAAAAACTCAATCTCCTCCCGATGATTCCCAGACACTAACAGAGTTACTGGCAGTGTCTTGTGTGTGATTAAAGGGAGAAGGGTGCCATCTAGTTCCCGCACCTTCAGTGGCGAAGGAAGCACCACCAGAGGGAGCCCTACCTCCCTTGCCCATCTGCTGTCCAGCAGATTCCCTTCTGACCCCGTGTCCACCAGTGCGGGGGCCTGAAGGGTTAGATCCCCACTCAGGATCGTAACTGGGAGTCGTGCAGAAAGACGGGTTTGTCCCACGTGTATTTCTTGGCCCACTCTTAGCCCAGTTTCTAAGAGCGGGCGTTGGTGTTTTAACCGTTTGGGGCAGTCTCTCTGCTGATGCTCGTTTGAGCCGCAGATAAAGCACTCTCCGCGGACCAGTCTCCTTTGTCTGTTAGTGGCTCTGACTTTAGCCCTGCTCGTGTCCATAGCATCGTCAGCAGGGGGAGCTGTCACCAAACGGAGCGCTGAGGCAGTGGAGCGTGGAGAGGGCGGTACCTTTTTCGGATCCGGAAGGGAGAGGGACGGCGCGTACCCGACCACGCCCTTCATCTCGCTCCCGGCGGCGTTCCTCTAACCGATTGTCTAATCGTATGACCAGATCGATAAGCCCATCTAAATCCCACGGCTCATCCTTAGCCACCAGATGCTCCTTCAGGACTGACGACAGTCCGTTTACGAAGGCGGCGTGGAGTGCAGCGGTATTCCAGCCAGACCTCGCAGCCGCGATGCGGAAGTCGACCGCATACTCTGCTGCACTCCGACGCCCCTGTCTCATTGACAGCAGCGCTGTTGAAGCAGTCTCGCCTCTCTTTGGGTGATCAAATACTGTTCTGAACTCCCTCACAAACCCAGTATAAGAGGTAAGGAGCCGTGAATTCTGCTCCCAGAGCGCCGTAGCCCAGGCGCGTGCCTCACCTCGAAGCAAATTAACCACATAAGCCACCCTACTGGCGTCGGACGCGTACATCACGGGACGCTGTGAAAAGACGAGCGAACACTGCATTAAAAAGTCTGCGCACGTCTCCACACAACCTCCGTACGGCTCAGGGGGACTTATGTATGCTTCAGGGGATGGTGGGGGGGTTCGTTGAATGACCAGTGGAATGTCTATATTCGGTACCGGGTCAGCAGGAGGAGCTGCAGCAGCGCCCTGAGCGCGCGCTTCCACCTGCGCGGTGAGAGCCTCCATCCGGCGATTGAGGATGATGTTCTGCTCGGTCATTAGATCCAACTGAGCAGTAAAGGCGGTGAGGATTTGCTGCAACTCACCTAACATGCCTCCTGCAGACGCCTGTGCACCTTGCTCTTCCATTGGCTGTTCAACGGATGGTTGACACCCCTCGGGATCCATGACGTTGGCCGAGATATCCTGTTGGGAAAGTGTAGTGACACGGACCCACAACAGGGGGCGTAAATGAGCGGACAATAGATGAGCCAAAAATACTATACTTTACTGTTGTGAAAAATGCACAACGAGAATACAGACAAATGCAGAATTTGGATCACAATCAAACTATACAAGGTGATGTGTGGGTAGGCTCGAGGATAGAAGACGTCCGTCCCGATTCCACTGCCACCAAACCCGAAGGATACTGGAGCCGCCAAGTTCCGAGTCCCCAGGTGATCACCGTCTCTGACTGTCGAATCTGGTACTGCTGGCAGAAGAACAGATGTGATGAGTGTGTGACAATACACTCGGTAAACAGTCAGCAAGTTGTTATTCCAGGTGGGAAACAACACCTCCACCTTTAACACAGAACACTGTTAAGCAGAGCCAAAGAGCTACTTAGCGTTTTGGCGTGAGGGTGAAGAACGTCACTCTGTCACGGAACCACAAAACACCGCACCCAGCTGACAGCAGCTACAGCAACTCCTGCAAACACTCAGAAAAGGAATCACGTGCGTAACGGCACAGTCAAACGGCTGAGAGTTTACCGTATAGGTAGACGATATCTCGGCGATGAGGTGGAGATGTCGTCCGGCTTTTGTGTGTGTGTTGAAGACCTGGTGATTGGTGACAGCTGTCATAGTTGAAGAGTGACAGCTGTCACCCCGGCTGTTCCTGTGAGGCAGCAGCGCCCTCTCGTGCCTGAAGCCCGCACTTCAGGCAGGGCGCTCTTTGGTAGTGGGCCAGCAGTACCTCCTCTTCAGCAGCCCACACAACATTTAAGTTTCTGCTACTATCCTATAATATTGTTCATGGACTGGCACCTCCCTACCTAGCTGACCTAATTAAACCTTACGTACCGGCCCGGGCTTTGCGTTCTCAGGGTGCAGGACTACTTTGTGTCCCTAAGGTGAATAAGAAGTCTGCAGGTCACAGAGCTTTCTCTTATCGTGCCCCTGTTCTGTGGAATGATCTCCCTGCATCAATAAAACAGATTCTGTGGAGACTCAAGTCCAGACTTATGACTCATTTGTTCTCCCTGTTTTATTGTTAGTATATTAAGATATTATGTGTTGTTATTCCTTTATTTTTTTTATGGTTTTGCTCTTTATGTTTTTAATATTTTATTCTATTTTGTGTCATTTTTTTGAATTATGTCATATGAAGCGCCTTGAGGCGACCTTGTTGTGATTTGCCACAATATAAATTAATCAATTTGATTTTGATTTGATTCAGGACATGTATGAGGGAGCAAAACCTCAAGTTGGAAACATTTGGAGTCCGTCTTCATCAGGCATCTTACCTTTTGAACCTGGTTCTGGATGTGCTGACTTTTGGCATAAAAGAGCGGTCCAACTGATGCCACTTTTCCCACATGACATTGTGGTGTGCACCACCAGAAGAATGGAGGAGGACTTTGGAAGAGAGACGGTTGAAGGCAGGAAGAAGAATCTGAGTGGAAGATGGGCAGGGCTGGCTGGATAGATCAGGAGTGTGACCCAAGTATGAATGCAAAGGTTAAAGGTCAAGTTTGATGTGCGGGGCTGACACATGGGCAGAAGGGAGTGCAGGAGAAAACCTGAGGATGCAGAGATGAATGTGCTGTGTTACAATGATGGAAGGAACACAGAAGGAGAGAATCAGAGGAAGAACACAAGTAGGAAAGTCATCTAGGAAAGTCCAGGAAAGAACGTCGAGGTGGTTTGGATCTGAGATGAGAATAGAAGAAGAGAAAGTCAAGGAAGCCCAACAGTTGTGAAATCATGAATCCAGACGGGTTTGGTGTCTTGTTTGGGTCCTGATTGTTTTTTGTTTTTTTTCCCCAGATGTGGATTTCAACCAGTTTGAAGGTCCAAACCGGATCATCGCTCCTTTCCTGGCCTGTGGTGACCTCAGTGCCTTCGATTCCGACAGAACATATCCGCTGCAGGTCTGGACCCATGTTCTTCAGAGTCACCTCAAGAATGAATGTCTTTTTAAACTGAAGTAAAATCCTTAAAGGCCCTGTCACACCTTGAAGATTAGCCTGTGTATGCCGACTGTATTAAAAACGCCGGCACATGCTGCCGTTTGTCTAATAAATTAATGCAGCTGTCACACCTTGATGATTAACCAGCGTATGGCGACAGCCCCGTTTCCACCCCAGTGGTTGTGGTCGGTACTTCACGGTGTGGTGCGGGTCAGAAACAGAGTAATTTAACATTATTTTATTTTTTTCATTTTTTATCTTGCTGATGAGTGGACTGGCTGTGGGAAACACTGCCGTGAATGACTGGAGCGCTGTGACTCTTTAAATGTTTAAAGGGCCGCGCGTTTGCTTTCTGATCAGCAGACCTGATTAGGTCATCACAGACCTGAATAATGAAAGGCTGTGATGATTTAAACTTTTAAAGCACCAGTTGACTGCGATCAGGTGTGATCTGAAGGAAGTGCTATGTGATCTGTCAGCGTGGTGATCACCGACAGCAACGGCGCTTTAAATGTTTAAACAGCGCATTAATC
Organism: Thalassophryne amazonica; assembly: GCF_902500255.1. NCBI lineage: Eukaryota > Metazoa > Chordata > Actinopteri > Batrachoidiformes > Batrachoididae > Thalassophryne > Thalassophryne amazonica. The sequence continues at coordinate 116,328,931 of NC_047110.1, forward strand.
AGGTGTGATCACCCTGATTGATCAGTTTGTCTGATGATCACACCACAGTGACAGCGCTTTAAAAGTTTAAATCATCACAGTGCTTCTGTGTGATCAGAGCGCCTGACACCTGCTGAGAAACGCACCTGGAGCAGAAAAACCACAGAGGGACGTTTTAAAATGCTGCGTTTCCAGCCACGAATTAAAGCATTTTCTGAGGTCATTTTAAACAGTCAGGAGCTTTATGTGGATTCATGTCTGTCTGTGATGGTGAATTAGACTGAAATGAACAGGTCAGATTTACTCCGTGTGTAAATGAACCAGTCTGTCTGCATGAAGACACAGCTTTCAGCCAATCAGTGGCCAGTATTAATGGACGGATTTAGACTTAACACTAAAATACAAGAAACACATGTGCAGGATGTATGAGTCACACGCTGGCATCCATTGGAAAATTTTCAGCATGCCCAAAATTTTTCAAGGAGTTCAGCTTATTAGGATGTACATCAGCAAACTTCAACGTGTTTCAACATGCTTCAACTTCCTTCAACGTGTTCTTAACTTATAAAATCTTACTCTTAACTTATTGGACTTATGCCAGTGTTTTTTAATACGGTTGGCATACGTGGCTAAATAGTCATGACGATTTAGCCAGCGTATGCCGACGTGTCAAAAATGCTGCCAATACACCATTATATGGTAGTTAACATGCTCAGTAAGCTCTGTAGTCAAATACATCTACGTACAGTAGTGTTCAGAATAATAGTAGTGCTATGTGACTAAAAAGATTAATCCAGGTTTTGAGTATATTTCTTATTGTTACATGGGAAACAAGGTACCAGTAGATTCAGTAGATTCTCACAAATCCAACAAGACCAAGCATTCATGATATGCACACTCTTAAGGCTATGAAATTGGGCTATTAGTAAAAAAGTAGAAAAGGGGGATAGTGGACTCCACCGGTCACCTCGCCCGGTTTTGTGGGTTACCAGGGGCGCTTTCAGTCGTAATTGCTGTGACTTGTGACGGCAGTTCACTCTCTGTTGCAGCTTAGCTGACCTGGATGTTTTTATTTCTGCAGTGCTTGTAGTGTGGGATCATCAGAATAAAGGCTTGAGTGTCTTTATTGTTTTTTTTTTTTCTCTCTCCAAAACAAAAATTTGTCTTTCGTCATCATCTTTGAAAGCCGGGTCAAATCAAAAACTCAATACAAAAATAGTTGACTTTGGGAGAAAAATGTTCACGAGAGGAATTTGGAGTTTAAGAAGAAAAAGGTTTTAATTTGAAAAATTGTCAAAGGAAGTTAAATGCGCCTACGCGTTTAACTTTACAAAAGTTGAAGTTATTTGTAGAAAAAAGAGAAAGTAATTTCTTGTTGGTGTACACAAACAAGAAATAAGTTTTACACAACACGTGGTTGAAGACAAAGGGTCATAAAAAGTTTTGACGGCTAGGCAGCGTCTTGAGACCCAAGAAAAGAAAAGCGTAAGAGGAAGAGTGTTTTCCCAGGGGTGCCTGCTTTTAAAGGGTTAAAAGCTCCACCCCCAAGAATTCTGGTTACTGTAGTTTTCTTCGTGTTCCTTGTCTAGTGTTGTAATAAATGACTGGCCACTCTTAGATTCTCGCTTTAAAACCAAACAAGTCCTGTAGGATAACTCGTGGAAATACACACACAACATAATTATATGAAAAAGCACACTTGATGAACTACGATCTATAATCAGAACACAAGATACCTTATATATCACTTTCATGTGTGAGGTTAAACAACCACGTTTGTTTCCTTTTCCTCTTTTTTTTTTTTTCTTTCTTCTGGTTACAAAAATAAAATGCACTTTTTAAACGTGGTTACAACTTTATAACACTGTACATAATTGTTACATGCCCTTCCCCAATTCGTCCAACAGGCGTCACTGTTGTTCCATGGACTGGAAGGGACTGGGTTTTCACAAAATGTGAACTCTGTCAATTTGGGGTCGATTTTGACCAGAAAAACTAGACTGTGATCAACAAGTTGATGGCAATTCTTCAGTGAGATGTACTCACTGGAATCTTGTTGTAAAGACATATTTCTAGGACTTTTGGGGGCAGATATGTCTTTCTGTGGTCTGTTTTTTTTTTTTTTTTTATGAGAGAGGAGCTGGCAACATCTGGTTTGGGATCTTGATCAGGGATTCACACTCTTGTGAGGAATGCACTTTAGAGAATCTTAAATCCTGGAAAGGGTGGGGGTTTATGACACCGAGCCATCCTCTGTTGGCTCGGAGGGTCTCCCTTTGACACCTGGAGATATACCAGGCCTTGCTGTGTTGAATTTCTTCTTTTGAAGAAATTTCATGACCTCTGCTTGATGCAAACTTAGGATGTTGAATGTTGGTACAGCTTTCCGCTACATTCCCCCACTCGATTCGACTTTGGGTTTCCAACATTGAATCGCCAAGATGAGGAAGGCTGTGAAGGTTGGTGGGTGATGTCTTCCACTGGCAGGGAGGCTGTGTAGGGTTAGTGTCAGACTAGCAGAGTGGCTTAGGGTGACTACTACATAACTAAATTGGTCCGACTATGGTACCACATCATACATTTGTCTATTTATTTACACTATTCGCAGCAGGTTTCTCTAATCCAAATTCAGTACCTCGGATGTCTGGTCAGGTTCGATTTCTCGGTTTAAATTCGGGTTAGCTTCGATGTCTTCGGACAGTTCAGCCGCACGTCTTTTTCTTCTGGCTAGCTTGGCAAGGGCTCAAGTACATCTGGTTATACCATCTTGATGGGTATTGGCGTATCTGCGCGCCCACAGAGCTAAGCCGAGGGTATTTAAGTAACCGACGACTGTGGCTACGAACAGCACGGTGTCAGGAGTAGACCAAGCTTTTGATAGGGCTTGGTATGGACTGAGATCTTGATTTCGAATCTCTTTCAAAACTTTATCTATCGGGGCCACGTCGATGACTTGAGAGCCCTCATACTGGATTTTCTCCAGTGTTTGTTGGTCCCGTTCGATAGCACTTTGGTTATAAAAATTGGACACTTCAATAGCTCCTTCATATTGGTCAGAATGCAGGTGATAGAAGGATACCTCACCAATGCGGAGCAGGGCGCTTTCGGGTACTGTGACCCACAAAGTCTTTCGAGGGAGTTCGATACGAGTTGATGTGTCATTATGGTCGTACACTAGTAAGGCTGATTTTTCAGGGGTGTTGACTAGCCAGCGTTGTCCTACTATCTCTGCCTGAGTGTCCGTGACCTGGCGGAATGGCGTGATGTTCTTTGGACAGCGATTTGCCCCGGTAAGTGTTTTGAGGCCGCAGATGCCGACGGTGTTGTCCCGAATGAAGGGTTTGCTGGGACACAGATAATGGATATCCTTAGTGACGGTACACATTTTGAGATTCGGCATTAAGTATAGCTCAGGCTTAGCGTCATTGAAAGCCACCACAGGTGGTGTGTGGATTTTGAGGTGATTGTCTCCTTGCCAGAGACCTACGTTCATGACACTTTTGAGTCTGTAGATGTTTTCGGTAGTGACACTAGGCAAGTTAATTAGAAACGCCATTTCCAGATCCTCTGGATCTACATAGATTGGAATTTAACTTCCCAAAATGTAGGCGAGGTGAGCTTGTAGTGGCATGACTATGCTATGGGTTGCGGACTCTAGAAGTTGGTGGACCAGGGTTAAAGTAACAATGTAGGGTGGAATCCTATCGACGGCGAGGCTGCCAATTGAAGATCTGACGCCCCTGGTCATGTCCACCATGAGCATACTCAACATCTGTGTGTGTGCGTAGTCTTCCTGCAACACTGACGTTAATTGGTCAAGTACGGCCACGGTCTTTTTGAGCACATTGGTATTACCACGGATTACCACGGTGTCTCGTACGGTTTGTCCGATGGTCTCAAGACCTTCTCTCTGTACGTTAAGCTGAGCCTGTATTTAAGGGATTACCTCTTGAAGCTCACTAATGTGTCTCTTTACTGCTGTCATTGGCACGGTGTTAACTGCTGATCAGCCAAAACTGAAGAGGGATCCTACAGCTGAGGCTGCCATTAGCAGCCCTCCAATGAACCTCTTCTCTCTTTTGTTGAGTCCACTCAGTTCTGCTTGTGTTACTGTGAACTTCTCCATCTGGCGTAGCATGTGGACTATGTCTGCCTCAGCATGCTTCAGGACATACTTGGTCCACCGGCTACCTGTCCAGGAGACCAGGTTTACTGAAGTGCTGGCGAAGTTGGCCCTGTACACTTCTGTGGGGTCGATCCTGACGAACACTCTCTGCATGTGCAAGCGGCAATTTGTTATCAGTAAGCCGGGCTGGTCCTTCAGGACGATGCCCGATTCTGGTCCAAGTTCAACCACGTCTGAGGAAGTGTCGGCGACGATTGCACCGAGGAACAGCAGGGTCACGAGCCAGGTCATCCTGGCAGACACAACAAACATGGTCAGAAATTTGTCTTAAAATGGTTAGATATTTTCTTTTTCTTTTCTGGGGTATAGCACAGAGTTTACATTATCTGAACTGATTCTCAATTAGAGCGTTAGGCTGTCACCTCTTGTTAAGGACGGAGCTTTTGAGGTTACGTGGTGGCTCACCCACACTATGGTGGTGCTGGTGAGATCACCTTAGTATTGTTTGTCCTGTTGAAAGGTAAAATTATTCTCTTAATTTGTCTTGATCGGTGTAACTCAAATGTTTGGGACGAGGCAGGTGTCAATATTCCTTCTTTGCGTCCTCTCGACCTAATGAGTGGTTTTAAGTTCTCTCAGCGACTGTGGCGTCCCTGCGAGTCCCATGGGGGTTTTGTGAGGCTTAATTTGGTTGTGGTGTACCCACTTGAAAACTGGTTCTCTTTGACCCTTGCTGACCTTGATTTGGTATACGACGGCAGAGAGTTTGTCAGTCACCAAATACAGTCCGGTCCAACGGGGTAGCAACTTGCGAGTCAACCTGGCTGATTTCTGGACAGGTTGTCTGAATGAGTAGTACCACACCTTTCCCCCACTTGTATCTCATGGTGGGATGCCTTCTGGTCATAATGAATTTTTGACCTTCTGTACAACTGTTTTTGAGCAAAGGAGAAGGTGGCTTTCAGATGTTTAGTCAGGTCAGTCGTGTATTATTGAGCCGTGTACACTGTCGCAATGTTTGCCTCCCCTGGCTGGTACAGCAGGTGAAGGGGGAGCGTCATCTGACGGCCTGTCATCATTTGAAAAGGGGAGAACCCCGTTGATTCGTGAGGGGTTGCCCGGATGGCCATGAGGACCAAGGGAAGTTTCACATCCCAGTCTCTGTGGTTGTCTGCCATGTACTTGCACAGGATGGTCACCACAGTTCGGTTGGCCCTTTCCACCTGTTCTGGTGACTGAGGGTGGTGGCTGATGTGGAAGTAGGCCTTTACCCCCAGCACTTACCAGAGTTGTTGCATGACTTCACTGGTGAAGTGGGTGCCTCTATCCGAGTTTATGTGGATAGGTAGTCCAAATCGTGAAAAGATGTGATTCATCAACAAACAGGCTGTCGTCAAGGCTGTATTGTTCAGAGCCGGTAGACATTCCAGCCATTTGGAGAAGTCACATGTGACAGTGAGGAAATATTTGTATCCTTTTGCAGACTTCGTGAGGGGTCCTACTCAGTCTATTTGTAGATCTGACCAAGGGAAGGAAATACCTCTTTTCTGTAAGGGAGCTCTGTGAATTGGGTTCACAGGTTGAAATTGGCAACAGACCAAGCAGCCTTTGATGTAATTGCTCACATCCTTCTGCATTTTTGGCCAATATGCCACCTGTCGTATCGCATTGGATGTTGCTTTCGTTCCTTTGTGACCTGCGCATGCTGAATCATACCCGTGCATCAACATCACCCCCCGGTGGTTACGAGGAACCACTAACGCAGGTGAAGAGAGATCCTCAGAAGCATAGAACAAGATGCCACGGAGCACATGTAGGTTATCTTGGGCGTGGTACAGCTGTTTCAAGTCAGGGACGGAAGCAAAGTCATCCTCAGTGAGTGGGTGAACTTGAGGATAGGTGAGGTGTAGGACCATTTTATTTATGGCTGGGTCCAGAGCCTGGAGTGAAGCCAGGTCGGAGTCAGAGAAAGCTGGAGCGACAGAGGCTGTTGTGGGGACGGGGGCTGTGGCAGGGTCTGCGGCAGCAGTCCTGGCACGAGTCACCATGGACACAACATGGGTGGGTGGTGCAAAAGCTCCTCATCGAATGCCCACGGCGTGCCGTCCAGAGCGCCTTGCTTGGCTAGTGTGTCAACCAAGTCATTAAGTTCTTTGTCTTGGCCTGATGTGTAGGAGTGATCTCTGACCTTTTTCCAGTATATCTGGAGGTCGTGCGTCATTATGAGGTGGTCACAAGCCGCAAACAGTTCTTTGTGTTTGACCGATGAAATGTTGGAGGTCACGAAACCATTGCGTTTCCAGTCAGGTAGGTGGCACAAAAAGCTAAGGTGTGCATAGTTCGAGTCTGTGCATAGCACAAATGTTCTGACATTTTGCGCCACAGCTAACTGGCATGTTATGAATATGCCAGCAGTTTCTGCATACAGAGAGGACTGTGGTCCCAGTTCAAACTTTTGTGCCTCATATGGTGTGTTGTCAATCCATGCGACCCCCACTCCTGCCAGGGCGACTGTCATGGTGAAATCAGCAGCCATCCACATACGCAGTGATCATGCCTCGGCAGACATTGTGGTTGAAGTACTGGTGATTAGGGGAGTCGGGTGGTGACACGTCTTCGTTCAACGGGGTTGCAGCCGCTGTGTCTTTGGTGCAGCACTGGCAAGCAGCTAACCCTGTGCCTTGGAGAGTTTTGTGGCCTTGTGTGTACCGCACCTCCATGTTGAAACTTTGCAGTGCCATCAACCAAGCGGCAACTCATGAGTTTGTTACTACACCTTCTCACAGTCTTTGACTGTTAAGGAATGTCACTGGTTTCTACAATGACTTTTTGTCCACCCAGATAGTTGGCGAAATGTTTCACGGCCCAGACTGTTGCTAGTAGGGCTTTTCTGCAGTCACTGAATTTAAGTTCCGGCGGTTGTAGTGTTTTGCTCGCATATGCAACCGCTCGCCTATCTCTGTCGTACATCTGGTACAGTCCTGTGCTTAGGCATTGATTGGAGAATCCCACCTCTAGGTGGAATTCTTTGCTACAATCAGGGTATGCTAGGCATGGGGCTGAGCAGAGTTTGTCTTTTAAAGCCTGCATGGCCTGTTCTGGGGGTTCACCCCATAGGAACGGCATATCATTTTTGAGCAAATCTGTCAGTCGTTTCGCCAAATCTGCATAGTTTTCAATGAATTGGCGGGAGTAGTTGCACACTCCCAGAAAGCTGCACAGTTCTGTTAGGTTTGTAGGTGTTTTGATGTTGGTGATGCCTTGGATTCCTCCAACTTGTGGTTGCACTCTGTCTGGCCCGACAAGGAGGCCCATGTAGTTGACCTTGGTCCGACACCATTGACACTTTGAGAGTGAGATTTTTGCACCAGCAGTCGTGAGTTGGCCCAGAATGTGGTCTGTCTCCTCCAAATGTGTGTCTAATGTGGGGTTTGTCATTCGGATGTTTTCAACATAGATAAGGGTGCCTCGCTCGTTAGCATCAGGGCATGCCTTATTCAAGAAAATGTTGAATTCTGCAGGTGAGTTGGCATAGCCAAATGGGCACCTGGTGAAAGTGTACTGGCGGTTGGCGAAGGTGAATGACAGTTTGTGTTGATCGTCTTCATGGACAGGGATTGTCCAGAATCCGGAGGCCACGTCAAGTGTGGAAAAGTATCTTGCGTCTTTTACCTTGGGAAGTTCCAGCTCTAACGAGTCATCGGCCATCGAGATAGCGACACCTGTTGGTTGAGCTTGCGGTAATCGATGGTAAGTCTCCATTTACTGTTTGGTTTGATTACCGGACATACAGGGGCTGAATAGGTGCTGTTGCATGGTCTTATGATCCCTTTTCCCATTAGGTCATCTTTGATTTTCTGTACAGGTTCATATGATGCCAAAGGAATTTTGTACTGTCGCACTAAGGTGGGTGGTGCGTTTGGAGGAGTTGGGATACGCACAGAGTGGATGTGTGTGAATCCACAATCCAATGAATCATTGGCAGAGGACGCTCAGTATTTATAGAGTAGATCTCTCAGACGTCCTCGCTCCTTATCATTCTTTAAAGCATCTGCTGCTGCTAAGACTTGTTCTACGTGAGATGCAAACTCAGAATCAGAACCTTGGTTAAGGTTTAGAGCTGGTATAGTGTCATCTCCAGCATTTGTTTTGTTCTGAGAGTCGACCGTGGGGACCGTAAGGGCCTGGAGGACCATGTGGTCAGGGTCCTCAAGGTCTATTCTGCTAACAGTGTCTTCCTCAGAGATGATCACTGGAAATACAGTGATCGCTCCTGAGGGTTTGGAAAAGGCAACCCCCGGTTGTGGACAGGGAAGAAGTGATGGAGGGACTTGGCCAAGAACTGGAATGTTCAGCTCAAAGTCCTGAAATTCAGTGATGATTAACCAACCCAGTGGGGTGGCCTTGGGAATGAGGATGTCTTCGCCAGTGTCTTTATGCACCACCAAGCGAGTTGTCTGACTTCTTAGTCTCAGAAGTGCGGTAGCTTTGAGAGACAGTCCCAGTTTGGTGAAAAGCTGGGATGGCTGGAAGACCACCTGTGAGTGCTGGAGCCGTTGTCCTGGGCCAATCATGAGGTGGAGTGGTGCATTTTTCAGATTGGCAGGTATTGTGATGTGACCATCACTCACTACCTGGCATGCGTCAGGGATCAATTGCCCAGACTTTAGATACTCCGGATCGGAGTAAGCAGGGTCGTTGTGTGCTCTGGTCAGAGGCCAGAGGACCTGATTGATTCTGCCAACCTGTACCTCCAATCAGACAAGGAGGTCTCCTCCTATGTAGACACAGCATGGTAAGTTTGGAACGACTAAGAATGAGTGGCTCAATTCTCGGCGGTTCCAGCATGTTCTGAGCGTGCAGATTCCAGTTGCCTTGAGTATGGTCTGGTGCAGAGGGTCCTTTGGAAAACAGAAAGATTTTTCCACATATAAAATGTCTGGATTGGATTCGCTCAAGGAGTCAACCAAACTTTGACTAATAGCTGATCTTTCGGCCCAAAGAGCCAGAGCTACATCAGCAGTGTGTGTGTTTTCCAAATGGAGACCATCTACTACCAGAGGGCAGTACTCTCTCGCATTAGTTAACTCTGACAGCTTACTGAGGAAAGTGTCCTTCTCGGCCAGCAATGCATTTGGGGGCCATGAAGTGTTCCACAGGTCTACAGTTGACGGGATGTTCGCTGTAAGCATGTCGCATGGGGGTTCTATATCATCTAGGATCAAAGTAATAGCATAACATTGGGGCTCTGCTGGTTGGGTCACCTCAGGTGGGAGAGGGTGACAGACCTATGCCCATAGTTTTAACCATTTGAAATCAATGAGGGGTTCAAATCGGTTGAGAAAGTCTTTCCCTATGAGGAAGGGAATGGTATCGAGTGCTGATATATACACAGGGTGTTCCAGACTCATGGGGCTGACAGTGATGTTGACCAGAGCCATTGAGGACAAAGTTGCAGGGTTGTTCTTGTAGGGCTGGCTCTCCAACGAACGTGGCGATAGTTTGAGGTTTCTGTTGGCCTGCCGTGCTGCTACCTGCAGTTGTTTAAACAGTGAGGTAGACATCAAGGTGACATTGACAGCAGTATCCAGAAGAGCCTCATGTCTGAGGGAGTTTTCCAGGATTAGGGACAAATAAAATTTCTTTGCAATCCCCTTCTCAGAGAGATTGCCCAAGAATTTCCATACAGGTGGTTGTCCAGGTATAACGGATGCTGGATCAGACTGTGACCTCTTGTCCTGATCGACCTGGACTACCAAGATGGCGCTGGGAGGATCAGACTTGGTCTCTCTTGGTTCTTGGTCCCAATCTGAAAAGTACGGTGTCTCAGGACTTGGGTCCTGGGATGGTGCTGCTAGCGGGTTGTCTACACTCCGGTATAGGGCTTCCTCAGACGCCTTTGGCGGAGTTTGTGAAGACACCGGATTGGTAGTTGGAGCTATGTGGTTTACACACAGCCCATTAGCTTTCTTTTTGACCTTTTCGTCCTCAAACTCCTTGAGGAGGCCTTTCATGATCTCACAGATTTCTTGGTAGAGGCTTGAGTCCACATGCTTACTTGAGTGCTTGGACCGGTCTCTTTCTCGGGAGTCTCGGTTCCAAGTACTCTTAGTGTTGCGTCCAGGTGGTCCCTGATGTGGGTGTCTGGAACCCTGCCATCCTTGGGATCAGCCACCTCGGTACTCACGTCTGTCATCAGGGTGATCTTCCCATGTGGTGGGCTTCTCCCACTGTCAGGGTTTAAATTTATTACCCTGATTTTCACGCGTTTCGGAGCCCTCTCTGGTTCCGAAGTCACTTTGGTTTTGTGGGGACCACTGCGGTTTTGCTCATGGTCCACCTTGATCCTTTGGTCGGCCTCTGACAGATGTGTCGAGGGGAGGTAGTGGCAGAGCCTGAATGGGGTTTAAATGACCCCCCGGAGTTGCCTTCAAGCTCAAGGATAGGCCTAGGTGCTTCAACGCTGAGGATCATTTTGTCCTCAGGTTTTACCCTCTCTCTTCATTTGTTTGGTGAAACCTTTCATAGCAAGGTCACGCAGGTACTGTATGGGAGCCTCATGGGGATCTCCCAGGAGTCCCAGATGATGACTCGTGGTAGGGTGGAGGTTCTCAAGGAACAAGGTTTTAAAATTATGGTCTTCTTCCATACCTGGTTCATTTCAGGTGCTGAAATAGGTACAGAGAAGCCTGTTATAATATTGCTGGGGTGGTTTGCGCCTGTCTTGTTTGACGGCCGTAGCGGCGGCTAGGCCTGTCCGAATGGAATGATCTGAATATTCTTTTTCTAATGCTAAGCTAAGTTTAGCAAAGTCTTGTTGTACCTCCACAGGTTGACGCTCAACGAACCGGCTAACCTTGCGGCTGGAAGTCCGCTTGATGAGGTATATATAATGTTCACCGGTAGCATGAGTGAAATCCCTGAGGTAATAGCGTATGTCATTTAAATATGCATGTGTCAGGGGAGACTCCTGGAGTTGGCTCAGAACGGTTAATAAGCCACGCAATCTTGTCCAGTTCTCTGTCATTAAGGACTGTGGTGGGACGCATATGAGTGGGAAGGAAAGACGGTGTCTCTCGATACCCATAAGGAGGTTGGAGCTCCTGAGGATGCGACGTGGATCCTGACAGAGGTTCAGGGCGCAACTCCTTGCGGTCTGTGGTGGCTAACGTTTGTGTTCCGTTTTCCCACATGACTCTTTGTTCAGGTTCTCCCGGTGGTTGGGAGTTTAATTGGAGTTCATGCTTTAATGATTGCACTTCAGCACTGAGGCGCTCATTTTGTTCTTGAGTATCGGCTAAAAGAGTTTGTCTATCTTTCAGACGTCTCGGCACCTCACACTTCTTCAGCTTTTCAGACTCCAAAATGTCTTCATGCTTTCCAGCATGACTCTTCAATGTTTTAAGCTCAACATACGCCTGTTGGAGTAAATCATGAGCTCCTGATTCAGTGGGCTGATCTGGGGAAGCCTCCAGGTCTTCCAATTTTTCCTCAGCAAGGGTCAAAGACTGTTATTTTTCTTTTAATTGCTGTTTTGGGAGTTTATTCTCCTTGCGCAATTCTGCGTTTTGTTCTGTTTGCCTTTTTAGAGAAAGAACTGATTTCTCCATGAGTGATTCTGTGTGTCTGAGCTTCAGGGCTGTGGCAATGGCTAACTTGCCAAGCACTGTAGCTAGATTTTTCTTTTCCACAGTTGCCGTTAATGTCTGACTGATGAGTTCAGACATTTCAGCAACTACGCCTTCGCGGGTGGCTTGTTGCAAGTTGTGCAAGTAGTTAGGCAATATTTCGGCAGTTAGGTCGGATCATACTTCTTCTAAAAGCTCACCTGAGTCGCTACGACCTTGGCTTTCCAGGTCGGTAGAAGCGCTTGTTTTGTTGTCACTGGGCGTGGCCATGTTGTCTTTCTGGGGTGGCGGTTAGACAGCGTCCACCAGAAACAAAACAATAAAGAATCAACAACAAAATAATAAGATGAGCGATAATAAAAGTATTTACAGATGATCCAGCTGCAGACTTACACTATGGCATCAAAATGTACAAAGTGTTCATTAATGTGCATTGTCCTCATCAAATAAACAATAAATAAATAAAAGTGTCAACTGCATTAGTGAGTTAACTGCAGGTGAAACCAGCAGTGGAGAATTCACACGAATGCAAAAAGAAAATTTTGAAAGAAGTTATTTGTAGTATTGTGTACACACAAGTAGAAACTTTCCTTTGTTTTAGTTATTGTGATGTAACACCAATATTCTTTGTTTAGAATTGCTATGGGTTACACTTTAGTAAAGCTTTAGCACTTTCACTTTAAAAAGAAATCACTCCTGAATGAGATGTTCTTTTAATGAGGTAGGAGAGTTATCAAATTTTTTATTGAATGATTTCCTGATTAAATAGGATTGAAACTATAAAGTTCATTCTCTAGTTGTGAAAACAACAAGATTAAATGTGTGTACACTTGATTAATTTCAAAACAGTAGAATAAATGAGTAATATTTCCAGTTACCCTTACCAAAAAACAGTACTTATAAGTATATAAAAATTAAAGTAGAAGTATACTTGAAATATACTTGCATATACTACTTTTTGGTAAGGGTAGAATTGGAGAAGTGACTTAAGAGTTTAAAGAGATTATTATGCAAGATAAAACTTGATAATAAATGTTTCAGTTAATAGTTATTCTATTAAGTGGTAGAGAACAGTCAAAAGTCGCTGGAAATTATTTGCATGCAATACAGGCTAGCTACCAGCAGTCGGCAGGCTATCCGGTTACTGTAGCATGCTATTAGGTTGTTAGCAGAAGCTAGGCTAACTGGTTAGGCGCTTTAGCTGAGGTGATTAGCACCTGGGTTAATTCAATTGTCAGAGCCTTTGTGGTTGAAAGCAGCTAACAGCCTGTTAGCACACTATCGCCTCTGGCTTTCTGATGGCTGATTAGTATTAAATCTGGATTAAGGGCTGTTAGCACAGCTGTTGGAGCTAGCGCGTGTTAGCGCTATATTAGCAGCCTAGTACTGTCGAGCGTAGCACCAACAGCTGAGACCGATTGAACGAAATTACATGGAATGATTAACATGCAGGTTTCATGCAGTTAGTGACCGTTAGAAGCAGCTTGGTTCATCAAGTAATGCTTAATGAAACAAATTATAATGATTTTCAACACAGCTTGTGACTGCTAAGCAGCTCGGAGCGGGAGCTCCAAGATGGCAGCTGTTTCTGTCGAGCGTGACATAGCGCAGGTTGATGTCGGCGCGTCAAGCTGATGATCGCATCGTGACGTAAATTGCACACATAGGGGGTATGAAGCAGGCAAGGCCTCCTCTTCAAACTTCATTCAAAAACAATAAATTCTTAAAAACAACGTGCTTGCTTTCTCACAAAATGGCAGACACGGCGGTCCTTTGAACAATACAGCACCTTAAAACACACAAGATGGTGGACACGGGGGTTCCCCCTCCCTTTTCTCTCAAACAGCTTTGATCAGGACGTCTCCTGGTCATAAAACCTCACTGGCAATCCTTTTCTGGAATATAGGCTCAGTGTCACATCAGAATCTCAGCTCACGCAAATCGTGGCTGGACAATCAAAGCACAGCGTGCTGACTGACTCACAAAGTTTGCGACTGGTTAAGTAGCTAATTTACCCAGATCCCTTGGAGTCATGAATACAGTGATTACAAAAGTTTGTAATCTCGCAAATTTCGAATCTATTCTATTAATATTCTATCCATTAAATGGTTTAAAGACACTAAAACAAACTTAAGTCTTAGTATTTAATGAGCTCGGGGGTCTCGATGGGGTGCATTGTGAATCCTGAGAGTATCAGCAGAAGTAGCGTTAAGTTGCTGCATCCCAACAAATAGAAATCAAAGTCCAGAAGAAGATGAGATGTTATTTGAAGCATCAGATGAAATGTGAGTTTCAGGAAACGGTGTGTTTGTCTTCTGATCTTCAGCTGGATCCTGGTCAGCAGTACCAGTACACTCCTCCCACCCAGCTCCCCATACTCCCCCCCTACGAGCAGGCCTGTCATCTCCGCAGAAACAACCTCCTATCCAGAGAGGATGCACTGCCCGCCGCAGCCAACTGCAACCCAGAGAACCCAGAACCACTGGACCCATCCAACAACCGCAACCCAGAGAACCTGGAACCACTGGACCCATCCAACAACCACGCCCCAGAGAACCTGGAACCAATTGGCCAGTCCACGTGATCTACACCTACATCTATCCTCAGTAACTGCCGGTGGGCATCACACTGAGCACCTAAAGTGATGGTGATGGACCAGTTCTTCTGACTGACTGTCTTTCATGAATTATTTTAGAAATACTTTCATTATTTTAACTTCATGCAATTTCTTAAAATTTTAAATAAACATTTAATATCCACTTGTGAAATTTGATATATTCTTACTATGAATCCAGAAATTTAGAAAGTGCTGCCATCTAACATTTCAGGTGTGGCACAAAACAGTTCAAAAATTAAGAAAATTTCTCTGAATTAAAAGGGGCGGGGAGGGGCAGGCACTCGAGCGTCAGAGTGCCTTTATCTGGTTGTTATGCACTGACGTAACGCACCACGTAATAAATCTGTTTCCGGGTCCAAAGACCTGCAAGTTTACAATTAAAGTTACATCTGAATGATCCTTTTAAGGATCTACAGTTTAAGTTTAGTTTGTGTTTACAGTGCGTGCAGACCTCCGTTAACTGCATTTGTCTGTTTCTAAGGTAAGAACAGTTAATAAAACTTTTTTCTTTTACTTTATATATTTTATTATGCACAGGTAAAATATACATGTCTGTTTGTGAACAAAATAAATTATTGATTACAATAAACAGGACGTTAAAGTGCAAACTTCACTTTACCCCCGAACGACATGAACAGGAAGCGATCGCAGCTCACAGCAACTCCCATTGAAAATAACGGAGAAACAACCTGAGCGTCTGACATTTTTACATAAAACAAACACAGTAACGTCTAAAAACCCAGTTCATATATCCAAGAGAGTTTTAGGCACAATATACAAAGAGTTTTATGTTGTGATGTTAATGCTGTTGTCCGTGTGCAGCAGTTTAAGTGCAGCCTGATCAGAGCGTCTCAGTGCAGTTCTCTGACAGCGCGCCTTTTTTGTTTGGACCCGGAAGTTAAAAATCACATGATGCGTTACATCACACTCAACAACCAGATTAGAGTGGCGACATGACAAGTCGTCAAAATCGGTCACGTGACTCATGGTGCCATCTTGGTTCCAAAACAGTGTTGGCTGTTAAATGTGTCTTCATGTAAATCCAGCTATTTTATTTATTTATTCTCTGAAAATGTCGGGTTGTTGTGCATTTGGGGGTACAAATAGACACAAGGGCTTCAAGATGCACAGATTCCCTTCAGATCTGAACAGAACAAACATTTGGGAAAATAAAGTCAGCCGTGTGGGATGGAAGCGACTTCATCATCAAAGCTTTGAGAGGTAAATTTATTGTTCAGTCCCATGTTCAGTAACTCACCTAAACCGTCATCGTATAAACCAGATATTCACAGTCACCGGACAAAAAAGTCCCAAAGTTTTTGTATCGTTTTCCATGTAATAAACATTGTATATAAAGATTTTGTACAGCAGATTTTTCACTCACATCCAACAAAATGTCCAGTCCGATCGCAATGTATTTCCATTAAACCCCTCATATGTGGGACCGGAATCATTTCTGTGATTAAAAGTCAGACCGTTTATTTTTTTGATACTGTGTTCAGACTCGGACCCGCAGCCTGACGTGCACCTGTTAAATCAAACACAGCAAAAGGCTGCGATTTGACACTTGGCTGCTTTCAATCTTCCGTCTCTCATCATATTTTAATAGTTTTTGCAGTGCACACGCAGATAACATTTTGATAATGGATCAAATACATTTGGCAGAAAAAAAATTCAGATAAACTTTTGACCCGGTCATTAAATAAGGCCCAGGTCCCTATGCAGGATTCCCATAAATGTTCGGCACCTCCTGACTGTAACTAATCCGTTACATACATATCGCTCACATCGGATAAATGTCCTGTCCGATCACAATGTATTTCCATTAAAAACCCCGAGCAGTCTGGATGTGCAGATGTACAAATTAAAGTTCAGTTCTGACACTCGTTAATTTGTGGAAAGTGGGACCGGAGTCATTTCCGTGATTAAAAGGCCGACTATTTAGTTTTTCAAACCGTGTTCAGACTCTGAACCATAGTCCAGCAGTTAAGGGATAGAATCGTGCACTTTTTACAAAAGCGCCAAACTTTGTCCAGGGACTCTTTAGGTTATATTAAGTCATGTCAAAGCGGGAGACATTTGATTTTAGCCCTGTATCCTGCTTTTTTTAAAAGGGTGTTTGCATGGTTATAATACAGTGTATATTTTGCTATTCATATGACAATACGATCATATGGTTATTATGTAGGCGGCCAGTGATCAAGACTGGACATTGTTAAGCTGTAGAGAATGGCTACTGCAACTAGTGCAAAGCTATACTGAGCTTATGTGATCATGTATCGTCCGTCGTACGGCATCATACGTCGTCATACATCCTTATACATTAGCAGGGTGGTATGTTTCAAAATGGAAAGAGGTACAGGACTCATTTCAGGCCTGCAGGGATCTTTAACAGGCCTCTACCTCTGAGACATAAAATTAGGTCACTGTGATCTTCCTAGCATGAAAGCTGTAGAGTAGTTCATTAAAAATATTCATGAAACATTTGTGCATATCTAGGAAGTTTGCCAACCATGTATTTACAATGTTTTCATTTAAAAAATCTGGTGATAATCGTCTTAATACCAATAACATAAAATAATGACAACAACAACAATAATAATAATAATGGTAGAGAAGTTTGAATCTTCGACTGGACTGGGTTGCTTGACGTGAGGACGTTTCGCTTCAAATCACAGAAGCTTCCTCAGCTAAAATTCTTGCTCTGGTAGTCTGACTTCTGTCTTGACTCTTGTAGAGAAGAATAAACCAGAAGCCAACAAAAGCTGGAGTTTTTAACCTAACCAGACCCCTCCTACCGAGAGGCCGACTGCTATAGGCTAGTGACTAAACAATAGCTCTGATTAGCACCTATTGTGCTCTAGTTAGCACTCTGCTGACACTGCAGTAGAGTCAGCCATTAAACATAACAGTTTGTCAGAGTCAGAAGCTGGGGACCTCCGACTAAGAGTCACAGCAGTGCTGAACAGTGCTAAGCCTCCTCCGTCCAACATCACAGGAGAAGAACGGAAAGCTTTGGCAGCACTGCAGAAGGACCAAAGCAACCTTATCCTGCCAGCAGATAAAGGCAGATGCACGGTGGTCCTGAACACATCGGACTATGAGGCTAAGATCAACAACTTGCTCAGTGACTCCAGTACATACGAGTGGCTATAAGAAGAAAATCATTAGCTACCTCCAAAACCTGGAGTAAGAGGGACTCATCGACAGGCAGGCGTACTACAGACTGTACCCTGGGGACGCCACTCCATGCATCTATGGACTGCCCAAAATCCACAAACAGGACGTGCCACTCAAGCCTATTGTAAGTAGCACAGATTCCATCACATACAATTTGGCCAAGCACCTCAACTGGATTTTGGCTCCTCTAGTGGGTAACTCAGACCACCATGTGGAGAACACACAAGATTTTGTGAACAAGATCAAGGACCTGCAGCTGGAGGCAGATGAAACTATGGTGTCATCTGATGTGACTTCATTGTTCACCTGCATCCCCACCGCTGAGGCCGTCTCAGCTGTGAGGTAGAGACTGCTGGAGGATGTGTCTCTACCTGAAAGGACCAAACTCACACCAGACCACATCTGCCAACTCTTGGAGATCTGTCTTAACACCACGTACATCCTGTTTAGGGGGAATTACTACAGGCAGATCCATGGTTGTGCGATGGGGTCTCCGGTATCCCCCATTGTGGCCAATCTGTACATGGAGCGAGTGGAGAAGACAGCCTTGACGTCGTTCACGGGCATCTCTCCCAGTTACTGGTTCAGATATGTCGATGACACATGGGTTAAAATCAAGCAACAGGAGGTCGAGGACTTTACAGAACACATCAGTTCAGTGGATTCCAATATCAAGTTCACACGTGAGGATGCCAGAAACAACCATTTAGCCTTCTTGGACTGTGATGTTACGATTGGAGAGAACAGGCAGCTCCAGACAGAGGTTTACAGAAAACCCACTCACACTGACCAATATCTGCTCTTTGGCTCAAACCACCCCCTTGAACACAAGCTCGGGGTGATCAGGACACTTCAACACAGAGCCCTACAGGTGCCCACAACTGCAGAGGGAAGGGCTAAAGAACAACAACTTGTCCGGAAAGCCCTCACAGTATGTGGGTACCCACGATGGTCCCTGGACAAAGTGCATAAGTCCCAGAAAACAAAGAGACCAGATAGACAGGAGACGGAGACAAGAAGAGTGTCTCTCCCTTATTTAGCAGGAGTAGGGGAAAAACTACAGAGGATCTTCAGACAGCACAAAATCCCAGTTTACTTTAAACCTGTTAACACCTTGAGACAGAAATTAGTTCACCCTAAGGACATGATCCCTAGTTACAAACAGAGCAATGTAGTGTATTATATCAGATGTCAGGAAAACTGTAATGAACACTACATAGGTGAGACTAAGCAACCTTTAAACAAGAGGCTATACCAGCACCGCAGAGAGGGCGCCAGTGGACCTCAGTGTGCAGTTCATCTCCACCTGAAAGACACTAACCACATGTTTGAGGACAAGGAAGTTAAAATCTTAGCCAGAGAGAAGAAATGGTTTGAGAGAGGTGTAGAGGAAGCATTCTTTGTAACAACAGTTGAAACCCAGCCTTAACCGGGTAGGGGGGTCTGAGACACACTTTATCCCCTGTTTACAATGGGGTACTCAGGTCAAAGCAGTTTCGGTCTTTTGTTCATGGTAATGAGTCATTCACGTCATCAGGAGAGTTGTCAAGGGAGCCATCAGGGGAGGCTTCCATCCCATCATTAGGAGAGTGCTAACTAGAGCACAATAGGTGCTAATTATTGTTTAGTCACTAGCCTATAGCAGTCGGCCTCTCGGTAGGAGGGGTCTGGTTAGGTTAAAAACTCCAGCTTTTGTTGGCTTCTGGTTTATTCTTCTCTACAAGAGTCAAGACAGAAGTCAGACTACCAGAGCAAGAATTTTAGCTGAGGAAGCTTCTGTGATTTGAAGCGAAATGTCCTTGCGTCAAGCAACCCAGTCCAGTCGAAGATTCAAGCTTCTCTACTATGGAAACCACCTGGACAACTGAGAGCCTACACAGAAATAATAATAATGGTTATGGCCATAAAAACAAAATTGATTTCTTGTAATTAATAAAAAAAAGCATTTCTTTCCGTTCAAACACTGTTATTTTAGAGTGTAAATATGTTAGAGTGCATGAGTAGCATCTTTCCTTTGCCCTATGCTTGCAAACAGCTATATTGCATAGGTATATTGATATTCACAATGAGTTAGACAATATTTACTCACTTTCCCTAGATTAGCGCTTTTTCTAAGAGTGTAAGCACACTGAAGTACATTTGAAGCATCCCTACTTAGCCTTAATACATTTTTCATAACCTTCAAGTTTATATTATGAACTTAAAAAGACATTTGGATAAGAGTTTGTCGTGAATTATATGCTGTAGAAAGCTGAAAATGGTTATTCTCTTAAACCCAAGTTTTTAGACTGTAGACGTTTAAGGATTCAATGTCTCCCGATCTTATATACTTCAGGACACTATAAAGTACCTCTGATAACGTTTTGGCGCTTTTGTATAAAAGTGCATGATTCCCCTAAAATTTGTCCCTTAGCCGCAGGACTACCACAGCCTAGACGTGCACCTGTTAAATCAGACACAAAAGGCTTTGATTTGACACTTTTCTGCTTTTAATCCTTTGTCTGCCATCGTATTATATAGCATGCACGCTGATAAATGGATCAGAAAATCCGCACATTTACAGCACAAAGTCAGTAAAAGAGGAAAATGTACTGCTTACCTTTGATTTGGAGGTAATGATTGTTGGGGGGTCAAATTAGTCCAGAATAAAGCAAAATCCAGAAACAGAGAACTTTAAAACTGTCACACAGGTCATTTGTATGACACAGAGTTACAGAGCTGCAAAAGCATAAATCAGACTTTAAGTGAATCATCAGAAATTGTAAATTTATGTGACTTGGATAGCTTATGATAGATTTTGACAGTATCTGTACCTGGATGTGTTTCTGTATGTGGTTAAATGATTTAAAAAAAATGTTGAAAACATTAAAGGTTCATTCAGTAGTTCAGCGCAGTTGGACCCAAAATGGCGCCGTGTTCTGAGTTGACGCCGTTAATGACGTTGACTTCCTGGTAGTACGCGGTGACGTCACGTGCGTAAGGACGCACATCGCCGCATTGTTGTTGGGGGAGAAGCAGAGTCGGCGGAGCTTCGCTCATTTCGGGGATATTTGCTGTAGTTTTTCTTGAACTTGGTACCGAACCGGCGCCCTGGATCCTCTCCGGTTGTCCTTACGTTTGAGCGCGTCAGCAGAGCGGGAGCCGTTGGCGGAGGAGCGGACTGGAGGCGAATTAAGGCGCCGCTTCGCTGCGCAGGCCGCGCCGCCATCGCATCGGAGCGCTGCTGTTGGTCGAAGCTGAGTTCGGGCTACAAGTGAGGTGAGGTGAGGGGAGCCAATGCTAACCCAGGTCCGGGTCCTGGTCCTGGTCCTGGTCCTGGTCCTGGTCCTGGTCCTGACCCTGACCCTGACCCTGACCCGGGTCTCGGAGGAATTCGAGCTGTAACAGCCGTCTGACTGAGCCTCAGCCTCGAGCTAATCTTAGCTTAGCCGGTTTGTTCTGCAAACTGACTCTTAAACTTGGTTTGCAGCAGCCTGCTCACACGGTCTAACGGTCCCGGTCTGCTCTGATCCGCTCAGAGTTTATACTTCTGAGGCGTCTCTGTTCATGCTCCTTTAAAGTGTTTTTTAAACCACTTTTCTCACCATCTGATCAGAGTTCAGTCTGTTCCTGCGCCTTTTCTATGAAAAGTGTCACGTTTTGAGTTTTCTTCATGCTGCTGTCACGGCTGAAAGAGAAAGTCTGTCAGACTTTAAAATTTTTAATGTAAGCGGATAAAAACAAGTTTTTGAATCAGTGTGGTCCACGTCGTTCCCTCCGCTGACCGATAGAGGGCAGCAGGTGTCACGTGTTTGGCCTGTTTCGTTTGTAAACAGCACACTGTTTACACACAGTCCTGACGTACACTTTAGTTTTTGCACTCAAATATACATGTGCTGGTCATATAGTTAGAATATCATGAAAAAGTTGATTTATTTCAGTAGTTCCATTCAAAAAGTGAAACTTGTATATTATATTCATTCATTACACAGACTTGTATATTTCAAATGTTTATTTCTATTCATTTTGATGATTATAACTAACTGACAACTAATGAAAATCCCAAATTCAGTATCTCAGAAAACTAGAATAATACTTAAGATCAATACAAAAAAAAGGACTTTTAGAAATGTTGGCCAACTGAAAAGTATGAACATATACCTTTGTATACTGGCATAGTTCCACCTTAGAATTGGAGTATGATATATAAGATATACCTTACTGAATTTTCATGAACAGTATGAGCATGTCCAGCACTCAGTATGTAGTTGGGGCTCGTTTTGCCTGAATTCCTGCAGCAATGCGGCGTGGCACTGAGTCGATCTGTCTGTGGCACTGCTCAGGTGGTATGAGAGCCCAGGTTGCTCTGATAGAGGCCTTCAGCTCTTCTGCATTGTTGAGTCTGGCATGTGCATCTTCCTCTTCACAATATCTATATATATATATATATATATATATATATATATATATATTATAATATACAGCTGTGCTCAAAAGTTTACATACCCTGGCAGAATTTTTGCTTTTTTGGCCATTTTTCAGAGAATATGAATGACAACACAAAAACTTTTTTTCACTCATGGTTAGTGGTTGGGTGAAGCCATTTATTGTCAAACAACTGTGTTTCCTCTTTTTAAATCAAAATGACAAGAGAACTACCCAAATGACCCTGATCCAAAGTTTACATACCCCTGTTCTTAATACTGTGTGTTGCCCCCTTTAATAGCAATGATAGTTTGGAGTCTTTTGTGGTGGTTGTGGCCGAGGCTCTCTGATGGTGAAGCTGCCACTGAATATGTTTGACTTTATTTACATCAGTTACAAAGAAATACAAACAGTATGGCACTTTATGGTAAATCTGCATGGAGTAGACAGTTCTCAAAAAATGAGTTACTGTGCAAGAAGTAGAAGAGTGAGGAAAGCCACCAAGACACCCAGACAACCCAGGATAAGTTATGGGCTTATGTGGCTCTGATTGGAGAAATTGTGCACAGTGCAAGCTTTGCGTTTTGCATCACTACTGTTAGCTTCATAGTGGAGTAGAGCAGAGAAGGATTTTCTTTCACCAAAACAGATCAAATCCAGACTTGCATCTCAGATGTACATTCTGGCAATTTGTAGCTCAACTTTCAGGTCTTCTTTTTAAGAAAATCCTCCTCTATACCACTTCATCATGAAGATGGATAACTGGTGATGCAAAATGCAAAGATGCACTAGGGCTGCTCGATTATGGAAAAAATCAGTATCACGATTATTTAGGTAAATACTGAAATCACGATTATTCAAACCATTTTTTTTTTTTAGTTACGCAATGCATTTATTCAGCATTTCTCTCACTCTAAAAAAAAATTGTTAGACGTGTCACAGGACTGCTCATTTATGGAGCAGTTTTCTGAAGAAAAATCCTTGGAAATGTTTTTTGCTGTTGTTTGTTTACCTCAGAATTTCTGATTACTGTTTAAAAAAGTTTAGAACACTTGTAATTAAAATATCTAAATAAATCAATAAATGGTTCTTTAGAAACCTTTCATCTGTAAAACCACCTGTTATTTCAGATTAGATAATTTCTTGTTTAACATAAGGAAGCTCAGACATTTATTTTTAGACAAAATAACATGGAAATTTGTACATTTTTTTTTAAGTCTGGTAGATTATTTATATCTCATTTCAACCAGAAAAACAGACACTAAATAAATACAAATGTTTATTATAAATGCAACAGGAAATAATTTAACAGTGACTGCAGTGTGATTGTAAAGTAGGATTTCTGTGACATAAACCTCATGAATCATGATTTTTTTTTTTTTTTATGGTCATTTCAACTTATAATTTTGCCAAAATATGTAAATGCCTTTAATGTTATTAGGACAGAGTCATTTCTAAAATATGAATTTGAGCACAATAAGTGGAGAGCTTCTACCTGTGCAAATGTCTTTGGACTTTGATTCGTGGACATTTTTAATGATCTGTTCATTTATTTGTTAAAATATAAAATGAAACTGCTTTTTTAAAAATAATAAAATAGTTGCTGTTGAAAGAGCCTGTTATTTAGAAGCAGGTGATGTTCTGCTGGATTCTCAGGACCAGATGAAGGTCTCTTCTGCAGCTTTGAACTCTGGTGGTGTTGCTGAAGACACTTTTGTCCTATTTTGAAGAGCAGAGATGTTTTCTTTCGACTGGACTTCGTGGTGTTCAGCTCATCAATGGAAGTTTGGTTGTCTGCACAGCAAATGTTCCTGATTGGGACAAATAAAAATATTTCTTTAAAAATAAAGAAACACTAAACAGTTTATATATAAAAAAGGAAAAAAAAACGGGGGAAAAATGCCCGAAAAAATAAGTTATTTAAAGTTGAGCTTTTATGGTGTCTGAAAAAAGCTGTAGCTTTATTTGATAAAAATAAAAAAGACTGAAGAAAAAAGACTAAAATAAAAAAGACTCCATCACCCCGGCTGCCTGCCTCACTCTGCCCAGGGATGATGCCTGAAGGCCGGCTTCTCCGTGCGGGTCGGCCCGCTGTCACGGTTCGATCGATATCCTACCAAGTCATCAGTCCTCCCTCGGTCGGCGTCACTCCAAAAAGTAGCTGAAAAAAGCTTCTCCCAGCAGGGTGATGGGAGAATTGTTCTACTGCTGTTTTTTAAAGCTTTTTTTGTGTTTCAGGTGATGCAAATTCAAGAAGGCGATCGCTGAACTTTTTTCAGGTTGTGGAAACAGCCAGAGTGTGACGTGGCAATCTCCGCCCCCTTGCTGCTTCCGAAGCAACGCATCTGACATCATGCGTCTTGGGACACGTTGACGGATTTGCCTGATGAAAGGCCCTTAAATCGTTTCACTCGATTATACAAGTTTGGAGATCATTTGATACAAATATCGATATCGCGATCGAAATTCGGTTAATTGCACAGCCCTAGCTTGCACTGTGTGTAATTTCTCCAATCACAGCTATTTAAGCCCATAACGTAGAACCCAGAACTGTCTACTCCATGCAGATTTACCATAAAGTGCCATATTGTTTGTATTTCTTTGTAATTGATGTAAATAAAGTCTGAAACATATTCAGTGGCAGCTTCACCATCAGAGAGCCTCGGCCACAACCACCACAAAAGACTCCAAACTATCATTGATATTAAAGGGGGCAACACACAGTATTAAGAACAGGGGTATGTAAACTTTGGATCAGGGTCATTTGGGTAGTTCTCTTGTCATTTTGATTTAAAAAGAGGAAACACATTTGTTTGACAATAAATGGCTTCACCCAACCACTAACCATGAGTGAAAAAAAAGTTTTTGTTTTGTCATTCATATTCTCTGAAAAATGGCCAAAAAGCAAAAATTCTGCCAGGGTATTTTAACCTTTGAGCACAACTTTATATAGTGACTGGCTGAATGATGGATGCTACCCACGTGGTTACATGGGACAGGATTTAGACTTGGAGTCATACTTTGATTTAAAATCTGTTTTTAGCCTCTGGAAATTTAGTTTTACTCACATGGTACGATAAGTCATAGCAGAGCTGCATGTTCATTTGGCACAAGTTTTATGCCCGATGCCCTTCCTGATGCAACGCCACATTACATGGAGACATGTGGGAGAGGTGGGTTTGAACTGGGAGCCATCTGACCTTTTGGCCACCGCCCCTTCTTTGACTCACTGTATTTATTTATTTATTTTCCTTTGCCCTCTTCACTGGGGGTTGGCCACAGGAGATCCATGTTGATTTGTTGTGAAATAAATGTAACGTAACCGTTTTACCGTTAAACGGGTATACAGAACCTTTCAGTGCAGGGATAACCAACCTGTATTTTGGTGGGCGGGGGTAAATTGGAGTCTCTGGCATTATTTATTAGTCCAGCTGCAGATGGAAAGAAGCTGTTTTTGTGTCTTGAGGTTTTAGGCCTGATGGACCTCAGCTGCTTGCCAGAATCTAGGGTGACAAAAAGTTTGTGTCCTGGGTGAGAATGATCGGCCACTATCTTCCCTGCTTGCCTGTCCTTAAAAACTGAACAAAAACAAACTGTGTGTGTGTCTGTCTGTCCCTCCGTCCCTCCCCCATCTGTCTTTCCATATGTAATGTAGCTCACCTCCACCCTCAGTCCAGCTGACTTGGTCATGACAGAAGCACTCACCGAAGCAGGATTTGAAACCAGCACGGCACTATTGGCCTGCACACACACACACACTTAAAACTTTCAGGCGGGAACCAGAGCGTTGTAAATCTGATGTACTTAAACTGACAGACTGACTCAGTTAGCAGTGCCGTGGCTTTTGAACTTAACATCAGATCATTGTCTGCTAAGGTTGGTAAGGGGTTGGTAAGGTTAGACCTTACTTGTGTGAAGCGCCTTGGGGCAACGTTGTTGTGATTTGGTGCTATATAAATGAAAATAAATTGAAATTGCTAAGTGCACTGAGCTGTAATTCCACTCATCATCTTTGCGATGTCTGGTGCTGCTCCAGTCACAACTTCATGGTGGAGATGTTCAGCTTCGTGTTGGAGTTGTTTGTCTGTTGTTGCTTTTGTGACTGGGTCCGGCTGGCACACTGTTTCTGTCAAAACAGTGACTGGATGTTTCTTTCTGGATTTTCAGACTCATTGGCGCCTTTTAAGATGAAGAAAAAAGGTCGACATCATCGTGCAGCACCCTTGAAGAGGGCATCGTCGCCCATAAAGCCTTCGCCCAACCGCGAGACTCTGACGTACGCCCAGGCTCAGCGGATGGTGGAGCTGGAGGTGGACGGCCGCGTGCACCGGCTCAGCATCTATGACAAGCTGGATGTCATTGGCGATGACGACCCGACGGCTCAGGAGATCATGGAGTGCAACAGCAATAAGGAGAACAGTGAGAAGTCCCAGCAGGTCCTGGTGCGTTCTGTGCGCCTCAAGAACAGCCAGCAGAAGAAGAACTTTGCCCTGGTGGCATCTCACAGCAGCGGCAGCCACAGGGGCAGCAGCAGCAGCCACAGCAGTAGCCACGGGAGCAGCGGTGTGCTGTTGGAGCCGAAGGTCAAGATAGTGGAGTACAATCTGCCGGTGGTGCCAAGGAGGCTGGCGGCTTACTACAAGTACATGGAGCAGATGGCAGAGGAGCTGGATGAAGAGGTGGAGTACGACATGGACGAGGAGGATTACGCCTGGCTGGAGCTCATCAATGAGAAGAGGAAGAGTGATGGCCTCAGCCAGGTGTCGCACAACGTCTTTGAGTTTCTGATGGACCGCTTTGAGAAGGAATCGTTCCTCAGCACTCAGGGTCAGAGCGACCTGCAGCCGCTCGTGGACGAGGATGCTGTGTGCTGCATCTGCATGGACGGAGACGGTGCAGACAGCAATGTCATTCTCTTCTGTGACTCCTGCAACATTGCTGTACACCAGGAATGTTACGGCGTTCCTTACATCCCAGAGGGCCAGTGGCTGTGCCGCCACTGCCTGCAGTGCCCGTCACGAGTGGCCGAGTGTGTCTTCTGCCCCAACCGGGGAGGAGCCCTGAAGAAGACAGACGATGACCGCTGGGGACATGTGGCGTGTGCGCTGTGGGTGCCTGAGGTGGGTTTCTTGGATACCGTCTTCATCGAGCCGATCGACGGCATCCGCAACATCCCGCCGGCACGGTGGAAGCTCACGTGCTACCTGTGTAAGGAGAAAGGCGTCGGCGCCTGCATTCAGTGTGACAAAATCAACTGTTACACCGCCTTCCATGTCAGCTGCGCTCAGAAGGCCGGCCTGTACATGAAGATGGAGCCGGTCAAAGAACAGACACCGTGTGGCGCCACCACCTTCTCTGTGAAAAAGACCGCCTTCTGCTGCGCCCACACACCCAACAGCTGCGACCGCAGGTCACTCAACATCTACGAGCACGCACTCCCGAAGAACGGTGCCTGCCAAAAGAGGAGCGAGAAGAGGGTGAAGGCGAGTGCAAAAAAGAGGTGCAAGAGGGCAGAGCCAGAACTGGAACCAGAATTGGAGAACCCTGTGTGCCCTGGGCCCAGTGTTACTGCTTCCAGGTAAACTGTGAGTCCCAGAGTGCATCTCTCACATGGTCGTCATGCACTCTGATCAGGACGGAGGAGGCTTTTAATTGTGACACATTTTCTGAATATAAATTTGTGATTATTGTCATCTGTTCTGACATCAGAATAATCCCATCAAACCACGCGTACGTGCATGCGTGCGTGTGTGTGTATATACAATGAGGCAAATAAGTCTTTGTTCTACTGTCGATTTTGTAAGTTTTCCCACATACAAAGAATGTAGGGGTCTGAAATTTTCATCTTAGGTGCATGTCCACTGTGAGAGACATAATCTAAAAAAAAAAAAAATCTGGAAATCACAATGTATGATTTTTTTTTAATAATTTATTTGTATGTTACTGCAAATAAGTTTTTTTTCACCTACCAACCAGCAAGAATTCTGTCTCTCACAGACCTGTTAATATTTCTTTAAGAAGCCCTCTTATTCTGCACTCTTTACCTGTATTAATTGCACCTGTTTGAACTTGTTTCCTGTATAAAAGACACCTGTTCACATAATCAATCAATCACACTCCAACCTGTCCTCCATAGCCAAGACCAAAGAGCTGTCTAAGGACAACAGGGACAAAACTGTAGACCTGCACAAGGCTGGGATGGACTACAGGACAACAGGCAAGCAGCTTGGTAGAAGACAACAACTGTTATGATTATTTATTAGAAAGTGGAAGAAACACAAGATGACTGTCAATCTCCCTCGGTCTGGGATTCCATGCAAGATCTCACTTTGTGGGGTAAGGATGATTCTGAGAAACCTCAGAACTACACAGGAGGACCTGGTCAATGACCTGAAGAGAGCTGGGACCACAGTGACAAAGATTACATTAGTAACACATGATGCTGTCATGGCTTAAAATCCTGCAGGGCAGCAAGGTCCCCCTGCTCAAGCCAGCACATGTCCAGGCCCGTTTGAAGTTCACCAGTGACCATCTGGATGATCCAGAGGAGGCATGGGAGAAGGTCATGTGGTCAGATGAGACCAGAATAGAGCTTTTTGGAATCAACTCCACTTACCATGTTTAGAGGATGAGAACAACCCCAAGAAAACCATCCCAACCGTGAAGCATGGGGTTGGAAACTTCATACTCTGGGGGTGCTCTTCTGCAAAGGGGACAGGACGACTGCACCGTATAGAAGGGAAGATAGATGGGGTGATGTATTGTGAGATTTTGGCAAACAACCTCCTTCCCTCAGTAAGAGCATTGAAGATGGGTCATGGCTGGGTCTTCAGCATGACAATGACCCCAAACACACAGCCAGGGCAGCTAAGGAGGGGCTCCGTAAGAAGCATTTCAAGGTCCTGGAGTGGCCTGGCCAGTCTCCAGACCTGAACTCAATAGAAAATCTTTGGAGGGAGCTGAAACTCCAAACCTGAAAGATCTGGAGAAGATCTGTATGGAGGAGTGGACCAAAATCCCTGCTGCAGTGTGTGAAAACCTGGTGAAAAACTACAGGAAACATCTGACCTCTGTAATGGCAGACAAATGTTTCTGTACCAATTGTTAAGGTCTGTTTTTCTATTGGATCAAATGCTTATTTCATGCAATAAAATGCAAATTAATTATTTAAAAATCAAACGTGATTTTTCTGAATTTCTTTTTAGATTCTGTCTCTCACAGTTGAAGTGAACCTACAATAAAAAGTTACAGACCTCTACATTCTTTGTTGGTGGGAAAACTTACAAAATCATATATCAGTATGAAAACCACTTATATACACTATTTAAAGGATGTACAGTTTATTCAGTATTGGCAATTTGTGCAGTATTGTAGTTTTAAGCAGCGTTCCTGCTGTGCAGGAGGTGTAAGGTGTATAAACGGTGAACAGAGCTGTTATAATAAATACTTAGAGGATGATAGGAATAATGATGAGGAGAAGAATGACAGTGAAATAACAGTCAGGTTGTGGGGGCGTCAGCGTGCCAGAGAGTTACTGAGAAGCCTGATGACCTGTGGGTAGAACCATAAACATTATAAAGAATAGACGTATCGACCGCTGCTGCCTATTGGCGCTGACGAGCCGTGGGGCCACCATGTTGGACCGGTCATCCGACCCGCTGCGCTCACTGCTGTTTGGCAGCGCATTTAATCCATCCTAACTCTGAGTGCTAAACTGATTTTCACACGTTTTCACAGAAATCAAGGATCCAGTGACCAATTTCATATTTATTTACTTTAAGGCTCAATAAAATGTTGACATAGAAAACCTGTAAAGCCTACTTGAAGCACACAGAAACTTCACAGGAGGTATCGATAAGGAATAGGATTGATAAGTGGAATCGATAATGGTATGCATTAAAATATCATGAGTCATTTTGTGTGGATTAAAGTCACTAACTGGGACTCTTGTCTTGTTGTAGTCAAGAAACAAGAATCGTCCTCCTTTCCGTTGGCACAGCTCCAAATGCTGCGCGGCTCTCTACTGAGACAGAGTCCCCTCGGAATTAATAACTTCAAAACGAATTGCTGTTTTAAATAAAATGACACCTCTTACAAACGTTGCAATACAGACAAACTACAATCGACTAAAACGTTTTTTCCTCCCAAAATGAGACGTGCTGCATTCTGTATGAACCTGATGTGGAGTGCAGCTGTAGAGCTCAGCTTATAGGTATGGAAATACATTCATGCAAATAATAATGTCTGAAAGGAAATGCTTTTGACAAAAACTAACAGATTTTATTTCTGTTTATGTCCAAAGATCAAGGATCCACCATGTAGAGTTTATGTCCAGAGTTAAAGGATCCAGTGACCAATTTCATATTTATTGACTTTAAGACTCAATAAAATTTTGTTCAATTTCAATTTAATCAGCTTATAAAGCGCCAAATTACAACAGCCATCTCAAGGTGCCTCACACAGAACAGTTCAACATAAAAAAAATTAAAATAAATAAATAAAAATTTAAAAAATGCAAATACCTTATTAAAAACAGAAGTAAAAGAATAAAACATAAAATAAAAACTACTCATAAGAAAGAGAATAAAAATAGGTTTTAAGTCTTGACTTAAAAATGTCCACGGACTCCGACTGTGTCACTGAGGACCATGTACTGGTAACCCAGAATGAGATTGCCCACTCAACAAACTTCCCCAGCCTTCTGGACAGGATGAAGGGACTTGGGCTGTCGTACCTGACTTTTCCCCTTTGGGTTTCCCTAGAATGGCCAATTTTTAGCTTAAATTTTTAAACACTGCCCCCCTTCCGCACCATCCCCCGCCTCGGTCGCTTCGCTCCCTCGACATTACCATTACGCTAAAATTTTATCCTAGCTAGAACCCTCAGAGAAGATAGCAAAGAAAAAGCAACTTTAGTGTAGAAAGATAAAAATAAGAATATAAAATCAAACCTTCACCGTGCGTTGTGATCGAATCACTATGATAACCGCGACAAGATGGCAGCTGCATTTCTTGCACCTCAGCACCCAATGCAGCATCAACTCTTTATAGTCTACGGGTAGAAGCCTCAGCGTGTCACACACACTGTGTGTGTGTGCGTGTTCAGCAAACATGGGCGTAAACTGTTGGTAGTCGAGTTTAAGCACACTTTGAAAGTGTCATGAAAATGAGTTAAATCATGACTGGTTAAGGCATGTAGTCGCTCCCGGTAGTTTTGGGGTCATCATGTGGTTATAACATTCAAGGGTGGAATTTTACTTATCAATGTTATAAATGTCTTTATGACATTGCACAGCATCGCACCCCAGAGGGACGAGCTGATGTTAGCATCGCACTGTGATGTTGAGTGATGTGCAGCAGCTGACTCCCAAGGGAGAAACTGATCACTGACATTGATGTTGATCAGTGGCAGGTTCGTTTGATTACAACTGTGTGTTGTAGCAATTGTTTCTGTGATTTGTTTTTTTTGTTTTTTTTTTGTTTTTTGTCTTTATCAGTTTGGACACCATCTTGAACCAGGTGTCTGTCCAGAGGAAGCGACCATTTGTTGAGCGTGTCCTGAGCTACTGGGTGCTGAAGAGGCAGTCAAGGAACAACGTGCCGCTGATCCGCCGGCTGCAGGCCAACCCCCAGCCGACCAGATCCACGCAGGCGGTCAGTGAAGTCGCACGCTGGGTCACTTTCTCCTCATTGCTCAGTTGTAAGAAGCTGTTTTGTTGGTTTCAGGAGTCGCGTCTGGAGCAGAACCAGGCACTGAAGGAGCAGCTGAAAGAGTGGCACCGCCTTCGCCACGACCTGGAGCGGGCCCGCCTCCTGCTGGAGCTTGTCAGGAAGAGGGAGAAGCTGAAGAGAGAGGAGGTGAGATTTAGCACAGACTGTTGTAGATCAATCACTGATTGTCATGACGTTGTCAGTAAGTTAAACTGTTGATCAGTTTGATCGCAGACCTCAAAGACACTGTTCCAGTGCCGGGGTAAACCATCTGGACTGTGATGACTAAGTCTTAAGATCTGATCCCTGTCAGCCAGATGCTCATCCAGACAGATTTGAGTTCATGATGCTGAATCTTTACATGCAGAGATTTGACCAGATACCCACAGAACCAGCTGCCCACCATATAATACATCTGTAGTTGGGATCACAATTGTCCTATTCAGAAGGACATCAAGTCCTTTCTTCAAGTCAGTACGGAAACAAAGATTGTTTGCAACACCAAGAGAACTGCATCTCTGCTCGCCTGCAGAAGTTCACCTCTGATACCACAGACACCTGTACAGCCCAGAACTACAACCACAGCACCCTGCTCCAGACCCGTGACGGAACATGTCCTACCTCGGACAGCCGGTGCCCAGCAGCTCCTCAGGACACTATTCTGGGTCTAATCACAGAACAACTCCACTCCTTTCCTTGTCGCAAAGTCCTGGCAGCTGTCTGACTACATGTACCGTACTCACGTGTTAGAACGCCTTGTGCATTTCACACAAAGTTCTACCTGAAAACAGGCTGGTACTTTATCATAAAATGTCTCATTTCATCACAAATTACAAAAAATGTCACAAATAACTCACCCATTTGGTGCCAGATTCGCTCAGCCTCTCCTACGTGTGCATCTCCTACTGCAAACTCGAACTGATGTCATGGTCATCCAGCTGCTACCACCACACACTGATGATGTTATCACATGTAAGACAATGAATCGACGAGAAAAACATTGTGAGAGCTCATTATTAATAATTTTATGATGTGTGGGAGACACAGAATTGATTTGACTGACAATTAAAGTTCTCCGTCGCTGTGATTGATTTCTGTGAGTTGGGCTGCCAAATGTCAGCATTTGTGCTAACGCTGTCCTGATGAAAAATCAAGGCTGAACACAAGATATAAAATTTACCGCATTCAAAAATTTAATTTTAGAATAACGTCTCTGTTTTTGTTGTTTTGTTTTTTTTTCCCTCCTGGCAGAAGGTCCTTGTGTGTCTCGGTCTGTCCTGTTTGTACTCTGGGGGGACACAGCGAGCAAAGTGCAGAGTTTTACAAACATATTTTAAACTTTTCAAAGTTTCTTTGATGAACCATATAAGAATAAGTTTACTTAATCTATCTTTTCTACATAACTAAGGTGTGATTTGAAGCAGTATGTTTTTTTTATGTATTGTCTGAACTCAGCATTACTGGGTCTGTTTGGGGTTCTAGCTTTAAAATCGGTCTATTTGGATGAGGGAAGCCAAAAATATGAAAATGATTACAGTTCTTGTGGTTAATAATCTGATCAAACAAACATGTAGGTTGTGATATCAATTTTGGTTAAAGGCAAAAAGTGAAAATAATAATGAAAATGTTGTTTGTTCAATCATTCACTCATGTCATTTCATATGAACATTTCCCATGATCAAAAGGAACAGAAAGAAGATAAATCTTGAATTCTCTGCTCCTTATAAGAAAAACAAATACTGTAAATAAAAAGAGAAATTCATTTGTTTCTTCAATCCCATCCCAAGCGCTGTCTCCTTGTCAAGACATCAGATAAACATCATTAACAGTAACATGATGATGATGATGACAACATACTTCACAGCCCAGCAGATACATCCATTTTCAGTTGCGCAAGCAGTCAAACAAATCTTTTACTTTAAAAAAAATGCAAACACTTTTACTAACTGTCCTTTTTATATTAGATTTTGGGATAGGTATTATCCCGGCTCTATCCAGAGATGGGAGTGGGCATCTTCTTCTGCAGGCCTCCCGTCCTGTGCACCAGCATGGACTCCCAAAATTTCCCGTATAATTTCCTGTGTTGTCAATTGTGTCTGTAGCTTGGCCCAAGCAGAGGGTCACCCCTTTGAGTCTGGTCTGCTTGAGGTTTCTTCCTCAGAGGGAGTTTTTTTTCTTACCACTGTTGCCTGTGTTCTTGCTCTGGGGGTTAGTCAGGTTTGACCTTACTTGTGTGAAGCACCTTGAGGCAACTTTGTTGTGATTTGGCGCTATATAAATGAAATAAATTGAATTAAAAATTATAATTGATTTTTTTTTTTTCTTTTTCATACAGAAGATACAGTTGTACAAAAGTTTGGGGCCCCCTGATGTTTTCCATGATTTTTCTTTATAAATCATTGGTTGTCTGGATCACAAATTTCAGTTAAATATATCATATAGCAGACAAACACAGTGATATTTGAGAAGTGAAATGAAGTTTATAGGATTTACAGAAAGTGTGCAATAATTCTTTAAACAAAATTAGGCAAATTACCTTAAACTCTCAGACGCGATCACAAAAGGTTTTCTCGAAAAAGGTCAGTGGCGAACAGTTAATGATTTGGATGTGAAAAAAAATCAGATTGATTGATTTTTGCTTTAATCCTCAGAGTGTTTGTTTGTTTGTTGACCTGTTTGCGTGTCATTTGTCCTCCCGGGTGTGTTCCTCTGTCAGCTGAAGCTGCAGCAGTCTGTCCTGGAGGTCCAGCTGACTCCATTCAACATCTTGTTGAGAGCCGTACTCAGTCAGATGCAGGAGAAGGACCAGTACAACGTCTTTGCTCAACCCGTCAACACCAAGGAGGTCAGAGCCTTCCCACAAACACTCAGCTAACAGTCAGAACCAGAACTACAGAGAAAGAACTGAATGGAATGTCTCGCATCATTGAGAAGCTGGATGTCGAGCAACATCCTACTTTTAAACTCTGATAAGACTGAAATGATGGTTCTTGGTCCAGTGAGACATCGGCATCAATTTGACCAATTAACGTTTAGCCTAGGCTCATGTGCAGTGGTCTGATAACCGATAATTATCAAAGCTAATGTTTTGGTTAGCGGATTAGCTTTTCAGATAACTTTTAAAACCATCACGGGACCAATTATTTTCTTTTTTTCCCCACATTTATTTATAACTTTTTCATCTTTACAGAACATACAAAACAGAGCGACAACCAACAACAGAAAACAGCTCTTATTAAATTAACCGTATCACTTCACCCAAACAAAGATATTGAGATACACACAGACACCCAAAAACAAAAAGAATACACCAAATCAGATCAAGAGAGACAATATATTATAAATATCTACAGATATTCTACGTTCGTACCTCCTCCCTTCAAATGTGAGCAGCCCTGATCATGGTACACATGCGGAAACAAAAAGATCCACAGAAAAAAGAGAGGGAAAAAAAAAGGGAAAATAAAGAATATTGATAAATTATATGGAGTGCTGCATTACATTACACAAGAGTTCACTGGTATATCATACGACAACAAGAAAAACTTTGTTTTACGGGTTAGCTATATCTTTAAATGC
Organism: Thalassophryne amazonica; assembly: GCF_902500255.1. NCBI lineage: Eukaryota > Metazoa > Chordata > Actinopteri > Batrachoidiformes > Batrachoididae > Thalassophryne > Thalassophryne amazonica. The sequence continues at coordinate 116,364,154 of NC_047110.1, forward strand.
TCCAAGACTGGTTTCCATACATTATAAAACTTTTCAGGACAACCTGATACATCATATCTCATTCTTTCTATGTGCAACACTCCTATTAAGTCTCTGAGCCAAGATTCAAACTGAGGCGGTGTGTCAGATTTCCATAATTTTAAAATACATCTTTTAGCTATGACCATGCCATAGGTGACCACTGACGTCACATTGTGACCCAATGACTGGAGAGTATCAGAGAAACCAAGAAGAGCAGTTTCGGGGTCAGGAACAATATTTTTTTTGAGTGCACAGGAGTACCAATTAAATATTGAGCACCAGAAACCTTGGATCTTTGGACAAAGCCAAAATTGGTGTGCCAGTGTGCCATCAGTGGTCTTACATCTGTCACATTGAGGAGAAGTTTGTGGGAAGATTTTATTCAACTTAACTTTTGAATAGTGTAACCTGTGAACTACTTTATACTGTATTACCTGACGTCTAGAATTAATAGAGCAGTGATGGATTTCCCTCAAGGCCTTTTTTCAATTATCATCCTTGATTCCAATATTGAGATCTTCTTCCCATTTTTGTTTAATTAACATGGTAGGACAAGCAAAATTACTCTGCAGAAAGTACCTAAAAAAATGACTTTTTGGTAAATTGTATTTGGCTTGTAATTGTTCAAATGAACAAAATTTTTTATTAATATACAAGTCCTTAATTGATACTATGCCTCTACAACTCCATTCCTTGAAAACAGCATCTGTAAATGAGGGGGAGAATGCATGGTTATGCCATATTGGAGCATGTATAGACGTGTTAGGAAGTTTACAAAATTTTTGGATCTGTGACCAAATTTTGTGATATAATAAAATGTTCTACCTTATGAGATGATTTTGGTCTAGGCGTTGAGAACAGAATTGCCGGAAGAGATGTTTTAGGAACTAAATTATGTTCAATGGATAACCACGAGGGAATATTATCCGATGGCTCTAAATCATGATTCATCTGCCAGTATACTATCACTCTCATATTAGCGGCCCAATAATAATGTTGGAAGCATGGTAGGCCTAAACCCCCGCATTCCTTGGGTTGATGGAGATGTTGTTTTGATATTCTATGTTGTTTGTATCCCCAAGTAAAAGGCATAATGACAGAGTCAATTAGTTTAAAATAAGATTTTGGAATATATACTGGGATGTTGTGAAATAAATAAAGGAATCTTGGCAAGGAGACCATTTTGATTGTATTTATCCGACCAGTCAGTGACAAAGGTAATGTTCTCCATTTTTCTATGTTCTCTTTTAAGGAACTTAGTCTTTCATCAAAATTACATTTGAAGAGAGAGTTTGGATTTTTTGTAACAATAATTCCTAAATATTTAACAGAGTCTGATATTTTAAATGGAGTGGAAGCCACAAATAAAGGATCCAAGTCTGCTCTAAGTATCATGAGTTCACTTTTCTGCCAATTTATGGTATACCCAGACACTGCTCCAAAACTATTTATTAAGTCTAATAATTTGGGTATAGAATGCTCAGGATCTGATATGAAAATAGCTATGTCGTCAGCATAGAGCGATATTTTATGATCAATTCCACCGATTGTTATGGGTCTGATGTCTAAGTTTTCTCTGATGCTGATGGCCAGGGGCTCAATGGCCAAAGCAAATAATAAGGGTGAAAGTGGTCACCCCTGATGCGTACCTCTTTCCAATAAAAACACTTTTGATCCATCTTGATTAGTGACAACTGACGCAGCGGGGTGTAGATAATAGGGGTGTCGGAAAAAATCGATTCATGTCTGAATCGCGATTCTTATTTATTATGATTCTAAATCGAGCCAAAATGTCCAAGAATCGATTTTTAAAAAGCATTTTATTAAACATTTCCTTGCTTACTCGCTGCGTGTACTGTTTGTCAGGCAACAGCTTCCGTACTACAGCGTCTCCGCGAGGGGCGGGGGTCCGGCGTGCTTCAAACATTCGTGAGCTGAAGCTTAGCATGGCGGATGAAGCACTAATTCAGCCAGCACCGTCTTTGCTGAAGGCAAATGTTTGGGCGCATTTTGGATTTTATTATTTGCTGCGTAAGAAGGAGCTTGACATGACTTATGCAGTGTGTAAAATCTGCAAAATGAAAGTTAAGTACTTCGGAAACACTTCAAATCCGCAAGCCCACATGCTACGTCATCACCCGGAGCTAAAAGAAGCGGAGCAGCGGTATCTGCCGACTACTGACCAGCGCTTCGCTAAACTGCCAGTCAACTCCGAACGAGCAAAGCAGATAAGTAAATTTACATCTAGAATCACTTGATTAACCTTGTAAAGCTGCATTTTCTTAAACATAAACATTTTTTAAGTAATATAACTATTTCTCAGAGCTCTTTGAATCGAAAATCGATTCTGAATCGAATCGTTACCCCAAGAATCGGAATCAAATTGAATCGTGAGTTGTTTTACGATTCACATCCCTAGTAGATAAGCTAATTGAACCCCGGAAACAAAAGATTCCCCCAGCCCGAATCTCTCAAGTACCCTGAACAGATATCCCGCTCCACCTGATAAAATGCCTTTTCCGCATCCAAATATAAAATTGCTTGTTTTGATTTGGGTGGGTACTTAAAATATGTAATATTTAAAACCCTTCTAGTGTTAAAAAAAAATGAGTATCTATTAGGGATGAACACGGTTTGGTCCTTGTGTACAAGGGATTCTATACATAAATTTAATCTACTAGCAAGTATTTTAGTGAAAATGTTACAGTCCAGGTTGAACATTGATATCGGACGGTAAGAGGCTGGGTTAGTCTCATCTCTATCAGGCTTGAGTATAAGGGCAATGTTTGCATTATATAAAGTAGGAGGAAGTGCCCTTGTCTCCACAGAGTGAGAGAACATTCTAAGCAGGAGTGGTGATATCTGTCCAGTAAATGTTTTATAAAATTCTGCCCCAAACTCGTCGGGTCCGGGTGCCTTTGCTGTAGAGAATGATTTTATGGAGTCAGAAACCTCCCTTACGGTCAGTGGTTGGTTTAAAGCCTCACGCGAAGCGTCATCCAGTTTTGGAATGGGAACATCCTTAAGCCAGGATTCCGCATTCCCCCGTGATTTTGATCTATACAGCTCCTTGTAAAAATCTGCAAAACATTTATTTATTGACTTTGGAAGTGTGATATTATCTCCCTTAGTCGATTTAATCCTATGTATTGCTCTACTATTTTGTTGGCCTCGAAGTTGACGAGCTAATAGAGCAGGGGTAGGCAACCTGTTCCAGAAAGAGCCATGAGGGTGCAGGTTTTCTTTGCAGCCACTGACTCCACCAGGTGATTTTACTGATTAATATCACTTTGAGCAGATGGAATCAGTTAATCAGTGAAATCACCTGGTGGAGTCAGTGGCTGCAAAGAAAACCTGCACCCTCATGGCTCTTTCTGGAACAGGTTGCCTACCCCTGTAATAGAGTGTGAGGCTTGTCACCAAGCTCAAAATAGCGCACCCGTAAACGAGACATCTGGTCACTTACTTGTCTTGTTAAAATTGTGTTATATTCATATTTAAGATTAAGGATTTCTTGTAAGGTAAGATTATTATTTTGTCTATAAAGTATTTCCAATGCTGATATTTTTTCATCAATTTCCCTCATTCGTGAGTTTCTCATTTTCCTTTGCGAGCCCTCATATGAAATTATATATCCCCTCAAAACCACCTTAAAGGTCTCCCATAGAATAGAATCTGATGTGTCCAGAGTATCATTAGTGAGCAAAAATTCATCAATTTTACCTGACAGATATTTACAAAAATATGCATCATTGAGTAAATATGGTTGTAACCTCCATGTTGAGCCTCGTTCCGGTATATTAAAATCAAAAGCAATGCTAGTAGGTGCGTGGTCTGAGATCAAAATGTTTTGATATTTGCTGTCAATAACATTCGGTAAGAGTTTAGAATCAAGTAAAAACAGGTCGATGCGGGAGTAAGAATTATGTAATTTAGAAAAAAAAGGAGTAGTCCCGGTCTGTGGGGCGTTGTAAGTGCCAGATGTCCACTAAGTTAGTTGAAGAGATCAAACTCTTTAAGGCTATTGAAGCGTTTGATGGTGTGGATTGTTTTCTGGAGGATCGGTCTAAGTGCCAGTCAAGAACCACATTGTAATCCCCTGCCATTATCAGATTAGTATTTGCAAAGTCAAGAATTTTGTTAAAGATTCTCAGAAAAAAAGATTCTCAGAAAAAAACTCGCATCATCCACGTTTGGGCCGTAAATGTTCACTAAAGTAACATGCATGGAGTAAAGTCTACCGATTACAATCAAAAATCTACCATTAACATCACTAATTGTACTAATATGTTCAAAAGGAATGTTTTTCTTTATTATAATAGCTACTCCTCGTGCCTTACTTGAAAAAGTTGACTGAAATATTTGTCCTGCCCAGCTGCATCTTAAACGTGCTGATCACATGGTCTGATATGGGTTTCCTGTAGAAAGGAAACATCAGAACGCAGAGATTTTAAGTGTGCAAAAACCTTAGCCCTCTTAATATGATTACCCAAGCCTTTCACATTCCAGCTGACCATATTAACCCCTCTGTCCTTATTATTAACCGTTGTCATCAAATACTGTGGTAATTATTCTCTGATAAGTGAACCAGTTTAGTGCTCCATACACGAAATAAACAGAAAAACAGAAAATACACAGACCCCTTCCCTCCCCCCTGCCCCACTGCCCCAAACAAAGCAGGGCAAAAAACCCCAACCTAACATCTGTCTAAGGGGGTACTTCTAACAGTGGAACCTACTAAGCTGTTAAAACACAAAAACAACCACTTCCTTAAGTGTACCCCTCCCAAAAACGTATCATTTAAATTAAAACACCTTATTTAACTTAAACTTATTTTAAGGCGGTACAACATAAATTAAAACTGTAAAAGAAGTTCATCCTGTCATACTTAAATTCAAAACATACCTTGTATAAATGAAATGTTAAATTACCTCAAATGTCCATTCAGTTTAGCCATAAAAGTGCTAAGTGTGCGAGGACCAGATGGGGGCTGAACCAGACCAACAGTGTCCCATACCAAAGTTCTCTTCAATGTTGTTCACCAGTCACCAGGCCGTCCACGAAACTCTTTGCCTCCTCCGGTGTGTTGAGGAGCACACGAGAAACACATCTAGTCACTCGTGTGTACCCAAAACCCTCATGGGACCAATTATTTTCTGATAAATTTAGTTCCAGTAACTTTCAGTCCGATAACTTTTTTTTTTTTCTTTTTTCTGGTAAAGTGAGCAAAGTCAAAAAACATTTGTAAACACTAAAATCAAACATTTTAATCCCTGTCGTGTGTAGATCATTGTCGCTTGCTGATGACATCATCATTAAGCGCAAAACGTGATTGACCGGTCGACGCAGGGAGCATTGTGGGTAATGTAGTCCAGCTTCACTTTGGGCACTACAGTGTTATCACCTGCTCGACACAAAAACAAGATAGACTAATTTTGACATTATTTTATTTCTTTGTGGCACGGGATAATTTAATTGCCAAGACTCTTTTACTCTGCCAATCAATGCATTAATGGATGTATTTAATTTGTTTAAGTCGCAGGGTTGAAAGCGTGTGGAAAACAGCAGCAGCCAGCAGCTTTTAGTTCGTAAATGATGGTGTATCTAATACCGAGATAAACTGAAGATGAAAGATGATGATGACAGTGTTTGAGGTTTTTATTTTTTATTCATTCATTTTTCGTGTGTTCTTTTTGTGTTTGTGATCCTTGAATTTACCCAGCAGCCCCTGCGGCGCTTAAAGAGAAACTGGTTTATCAGAAGCTGACAGTGTAACCTGATGTGGCCGCGCCTGAATCAATACTAAAAAGTTATCAGTTATCGATAGGGGTGTAACGATACACAAAAATCACAGTGTGAATTCACACACACACACACACAGTGTAAATATAAGGTCTTAACCTGTGCATTTTAGTGAGGAAAAGTCGCTTAGCGGAACGGAGCCTTCTCCCCTGTCTTTCTCTGTCTTGGCGCAACAAGTCAAAAAAGTCACAGCGCCTCAATAGTGTTTCATTTACCACAGTCTCCATGCGAACCTGGCTGCACATGCGATGACATCTCAAGAAAAAGTTATGAAATGAATCAGTTCTCTGTGTGGAGCAGGAACATATTAGAACGTGGAGACCTGCGGCGTATGTATGTACAATTTCTTTTTTCTTTTCAAAGTTGGTGGGTGCGGCTAATATTCAGGTGTGCTCTATAGTCCAGAAATTACGGTAAACACACAATGCAAACTCACCTGTGCACAGCCCTGTACTGAACTGAACGTCCCGTACCGAAACGGTTCAGTACAAATACATGTATCATTACACCCTTAGTTATTTGTAATAAAGATAGATTTTTGAGCAGTTTATCGGTTTAGCGTCATAAAATAACTTTTCAGTTATCTGATTAATGGTTATCAAAGCTAACTTTGTGGGTAGCTGTGCACACCACTGCTTTTGTGTCATACATCACACTGACAAAGTGAGGAACCTTGGGGTAATTTTTGATCCTACATTGTCCTTTGACCTCCAGTTGGTTCAAAATGCTGCCGCCAGACTTTTGACAGGAAGCAGAAAGTTTGACCACATTACACCCATTTTGGCGTCTCTTCACTGGCTTCCTGTCCCAGTGAGATCAGATTTTAAGGTTCTGCTACTAGTCTATAAAATTGTTCATGGGCTGGCACCTCCCTACCTAGCTGATCTAATAAGTGAAGTGCACATCTCAGGCCATGCGGTGCATTATGGGTACGCTAAATTTTTCAGCTACCAATCCACATGTTATGGCGGATGAAAGCAGCAAGGAGTGCTGTGATTTGGATCATTTCAGCCGCTGGAAAGTTGGCGATTTAAAATGTTTTTGTCAGCTCCGCGGATTACCTGTTACAACCAGGACTACGTACGGCAGTGGACAGAAACGGAAAGAAGATCTGGCTGTGCTTGCGTGTGTTGCATCGGTACAGAAACTACCGTTGGTGCCGACGAAGGAGAGCTGCTGTCGAAAATGACCAGTCCTTGTTGATAGTTGGAGACAAACAAATTTCTGACCCCTTGAAGGCAACTGACGGATGGTTAGCCGAAGTCCAGAGTCTGAAACTGTGGATTTTGCAGAATATTTGCTAAGCAGGGATGAGAAATCGTTACTCCACCAGCTTCATAATGACTGCAAGGAAGGTGGGTCTCACATATAACCTCTTTGGTCTCACGTTTGTTTTGATAAGTTGACATACAACCCCTGGCAAAAATTATGGAATCACCGGCCTCGGAGGATGTTCATTCAGTTGTTTAATTTTGTAGAAAAAAAAGCAGATCACAGACATGACACAAAACTAAAGTCATTTCAAATGGCAACTTTCTGGCTTTAAGAAACATTATAAGAAATCAGGAAAAAAAATTGTGGCAGTCAGTAACGGTTACTTTTTTAGACCAAGCAGAGGGAAAAAAATATGGACTCACTCAATTCTGAGGAAAAAATGATGGAATCATGAAAAACAAAAGAACGCTCCAACACATCACTAGTATTTTGTTGCACCACCTCTGGCTTTTATAACAGCTTGCAGTCTCTGAGGCATGGACTTAATGAGTGACAAACAGTACTCTTCATCAATCTGGCTCCAACTTTCTCTGATTGCTGTTGCCAGATCAGCTTTGCAGGTTGGAGCCTTGTCATGGACCATTTTCTTCAACTTCCACCAAAGATTTTCAATTGGATTAAGATCCGGACTATTTGCAGGCCATGACATTGACCCTATGTGTCTTTTTGCAAGGAATGTTTTCACAGTTTTTGCTCTATGGCAAGATGCATTATCATCTTGAAAAATGATTTCATCATCCCCAAACATCCTTTCAATTGATGGGATAAGAAAAGTGTCCAAAATATCAACATAAACTTGTGCATTTATTGATGATGTAATGACAGCCATCTCCCCAGTGCCTTTACCTGACATGCAGCCCCATATCATCAATGACTGTGGAAATTTACATGTTCTCTTCAGGCAGTCATCTTTATAAATCTCATTGGAACGGCACCAAACAAAAGTTCCAGCATCATCACCTTGCCCAATGCAGATTCGAGATTCATCACTGAATATGACTTTCATCCAGTCATCCACAGTCCACGATTGCTTTTCCTTAGCCCATTGTAACCTTGTTTTTTCTGTTTAGGTGTTAATGATGCCTTTTGTTTAGCTTTTCTGTATGTAAATCTCATTTCCTTTAGGCGGTTTCTTACAGTTCGGTCACAGACGTTGACTCCAGTTTCCTCCCATTCGTTCCTCATTTGTTTTGTTGTGCATTTTTCGATTTTTGAGCCATATTGCTTTAAGTTTTCTGTCTTGACGCTTTGATATCTTCCTTGGTCTACCAGTATGTTTGCCTTTAACAACCTTCCCATGTTGTTTGTATTTGGTCCAGAGTTTAGACACAGCTGACTGAACAACCAACATCTTTTTCAACATTGCGTGATGATTTACCCTCTTTTAACAGTTTGATAATCCTCTCCTTTGTTTCAATTGACATCTCTCGTGTTGGAGCCATGATTCATGTCAGTCCACTTGTTGCAACAGCTCTCCAAGGTGTGATCACTCCTTTTTAGATGCAGACTAACAAGCAGATCTGATTTGATGCAGGTGTTAGTTTTGGGGATGAAAATTTACAGGGTGATTCCATAATTTATTCCTCAGAATTGAGTGAGTCCATATTTTTTCCCTCTGCTTGGTCTAAAAAAGTAACCATTACTGACTGCCACAATTTTTTTTTTCCTGATTTCTTATAGTGTTTCTTAAAGCCAGAAAGTTGCCATTTGAAATGACTTTAGTTTTGTGTCATGTCTGTGATCTTCTTTTTTTCTACAAAATTAAACAACTGAATGAACATCCTCCGAGGCCGGTGATTCCATATTTTTTGCCAGGGGTTGTACAATGATATGTGCATGCATGCAGTTTGTTTATAGAACATGTCAGTTTTACAGTATTACACGTCACGTCATTCATGGCGCGACATTACAGTCATAAGCCGATGCACAAAAACGGCGTCATCAGCCACATTATAATTCAGCACAGTTTCAGCATATTGAGAAAATAAATGTGTGCAAGAAACTTACAATTTTAGTTCGTCTTTTACGTCCGTCTAGATCTTTCTTTTCTGTGAGGAAATTGTGTAGAATGAACGGAGGTTTACAACCACATTTCTTCTTCTTTCCGTCTTTGTGTGGACTCGGTGGAGCTTTTCAATCATGTGTTTTCACCCAAATTTCAAGCCTATAAATTCCGTTCGAGCATTTGAAAATGGCACAATGCGCCCCTGTCATTATTGTATGCATCACTTAAAGCCTTTGAAACAATCCCTGTAAGCCTTAAATTTTACAGTCCGCTAATGCTACTGTAGAAGAAATTCAGTGAGAGTGGTGTGAGTTTGGTAGCTGGGATTTTTGCCCCCGTTTGACCCACGCATGCACAGATGCGTTGCGCACTTCGCTTATTAAAACTTGCGTACCAGCCCGGGCTTTGCGTTCTCAGGGTGCAGGACTACTTTGTGTCCCTAGGGTGAATAAGAAGTCTGTGGGTCACAGAGCTTTCTCTTATCGTGCCCCTGTTCTGTGGAATGATCTCCCTGCGTCAATAAAACAGTCAGATTCTGTGGAGACTTTCAAGTCCAGACTTAAGACGCACTTATTTTCCCTTTCATATGGCTAGCATACTGGCATAGTATGTTACTATGCTTTTTACTCTTTAAAATTAATTTTATTAGTAATTGGAGTGTGCCGCGGCCTCAACTTCACCTAAATTCTTGGTCTTTTAGTGAAGCTTAGGGCTAGTGGCCGGTGATCACCTTAGTATTTCTTCTGTTTTTCTTGTTGTTTAATGCTGACAAATTATGGATGGGTGGATGAGATTTATTGTCATTGTCATTACAAGTGCAACAACATTACATCCACACTCAAATTACCACAGACAAGATACAGTAATTAATCCACAATTATTACTTGTTTACCTTAATAATGGCACACATCAGAATTAAGACAACACATATACATTTGACATTGTTTATGTGCACTAAACTCGGAACAGTCTGTTTTCCAAATTGAGGTGATGTGAGTGTGGGGGAGCCGCAGCAACATGTCGCCGCACTGCTGCCAGCTTGGGGGGAACGGGGACCTACAGCAGCTAAAACTGCACAGCCCCGGAGGGGGAAAGGAGTGGCGTGAGCGGGGGCCCGGATGGGGTGTGGGATGAGGACAGGAGGGAGGTAGAGGGGAGGTGGGAGCATGCTTTCAGTCTCTGACCATGTGAGTCAGTTTCTGTTCGTGTGTACAGGAGTTGGAGAAGATAAGAAGGCAGTCGAATGTTCACCAAGGCCGTAGAAATTCTTCTGGAGGAAAACAACGGGGCATTTTGTCCTTCAGAGGCTGATAAGCCTGCCGTGTTTATGATTGAGCAGTGAAAAACACCTTTACGGCTTCACATGAACAACCAGATCCAATTATGAATATTCCCTGGTCTCCGACATCGTCTTTTTCAGGGTGTGCATTAGCTCTGAGATATTATTCATTTTGCATCTGAGTTCAAGGGTTAGCGCAGTCTGAGAATGTATCCCCTTGCCCAACTCTACTGTATTTCTTGTCTTTCTGATGCCTGATTCTGTTTTTTTCTCTCTGTTTGAGATCCATCCAGAGATGGGAGTTGTATTTGTGCTGGAGACCCTCCTGTCCTGTGCACCAGCAGTATTTCCTGTATATTTGTTTTGTGAACTGTTCTGTAATTTCTGTCTATATCATCACCTCTTTGAGTCTGGTCTGCTTGAGGTTTCTTCCTCAGAGGGAGTTTTTTCTTACCACTGTTGCTCTGGGGGTTAGTAAGGTTAGACCTTACTTGTGTGAAGCACCTTGAGGCAACTCTGTTGTGATTTGGCGCTATATAACTGAAAATAAATTCAAAAATTACATTGACTTGAAAATTGGAATTTTTCCCACATCCACACACAGGTTAGATGCACTGGAAACTTTAAACTGTCTGTAGAGGTGACTGTGTTTGTCTGTATGTGACCCTGAGACAGACTGGTGTTCTGTCCGGGGTGAACCCGCCTCACGCCCTGTGACCCTTAATTGGAGTAAGTGGTTGAAGATGAATGAGTGATGAGTAATTCTTTCACCAAACCATCAAATCCAGGCTTGCATCTTAGATGTACCTTCTGGCAAATTGGAGCTGAACCTTCAGGTCTCCTTTTTAAGAAAGTCCTCTACACCACTTCATCATGAAGCTGTATAACTGGAGATACAAAATATCCTCTTATAAAATCAACAATACCGATGATAATAATAATATTAAAGCAAACAGAGCTCTGGTATCAGAACAGTATCTGTATCGGCAGATATCTAAATTCATGTATCAGGATCAGAGTGGAAGTGAAAACATGCGGATGGGTGCATCCCTTGTTAGAAAGGTGTCGTGTGTTTGATTTTGTGCAGCAGAGCACTGACTGACCCTCACAGTTTGTGGCTCACAGAAGATAACATTTTTACTGTTTTACTTCATGGTGACATGTGGCAGCAGATCATTTGCATCTCATCCAGGTTTGGAGTGAGTTTGTAACCTGTGATCACAGATCTGTTCAGGGAAGAGACAGATGTTGTCTCCATGTGCTGTAGGACATTTCTGGGGTCAGTTCAGTCTAGAAGAAACTCTATAAAAACAAAAATTAAATGTTTTATGTCACATTTGTCAAAATGAGTTGGAAAATATCGGTTAAAATCCAGCGTTGTGTGACGTGGTTGATGTCCGCTTCTGACAGACGCGCCCAAGCTCCAGTTGGAACAATTGCTTTATTCTAATTAGAACAAGAACAGACGTGCAATATTTGTTTTTAACTATTTTTAATTTTTAGGTATATTTATTACTGTTTTTAAGCTATTTAAGTGTTTTTATTAAGTTGGGTATTTTTAATGTTAATTGATGTTTTAGAGTGCAGTATGGGACATGTGCAGCATGGGACAATGACAATGTGGGATCAGTGCAATACGAGTTATGTTTGTCTCCGAGTTTGCCTCCCCCAATCTCCTGATGTTTTTTAATATTTATTGACGTATGTGTGAGGGGTGGTTATTGTTTTTGAGAATGCACAAGCAAATTTCGTTGTGCTGATTGCTGTGCAATGACAATAAAGGTGATTCTGATTCTGATTCTTGGTTGTGAGGGTGAGACAGCAGCTGTGTCAGTCCTGGGACATGGACTCACCTCACATTGATTGCAGTCATGTTTTGACCATCCTATGCAGGTTCCAGACTACCTGGACCATATTAAGAACCCCATGGACTTCTCCACCATGAGGAAACGCATCGACGCTCACGGCTACAGGAGCCTGGAGGAGTTTGAAGATGACTTCAACCTCATCATCTCCAACTGCATGATGTACAATGCCAAGGAGACCTTCTTCTACAAGGTGGCCGTGCGTATGCAGGATCACGGAGGCACCATCCTCCGGAGGGCCCGCAGGGAGGCCGAGCGGATCGGCTTCGACTTCTGCGCTGGAATCCACCTCAGTGAGGCCCCAAAGATCGAGGCGCCACCGCCATTCTCCTGGGAGGACGGTAAGTCTGCTCACAAGAAACGTGATGGAAGACGCATTTTAGTGTGTTTAAAAGGTTATGGCCTTCATCAGACTGTAAGATGGAGCTCTGCTGGTCCCAGTGAAGGATGAAAGGCGGCTAAACCTAAAGTGGTTACCTGTTTGAACGGGTTTATTTTTTACAAAATAAAAACTGCTGGATGAGGAGGAGACATTGTCACCGGCCAACTTTGTAATATCCAAAAACAGGTGGAGGACCTGGGCGTAGAACATGACCGTCTGAATTTGGACATTTAACTTGACTTCACTTTGACAAAAACAGACTTTGAGTTCCAGAGACGCCTGGGAAGATCTTATGGAATCATGAGGTCAAAGGTCAGAGGTGTTTGGTGATGCTGATGTCTTTGCAGGAGAATGAAGGTCCATGTCTTTAGGATCCTGGTGCTTCCTGTCTTACTGTCTGGTTATCAGACTTGAACTCTAACCAGTGACCTAAGGTGAGGACTGGATGTCTTTGGTCCCAGGTCTCTGTGGAGGATCTTTGGGTCCTGCTGGAATGACTTTGTTTCCAGTGAACGGTTACATAAGCCACATGGTTCACATGGCAAGATTTTCAAATTGGCTGTAGGTTTCCAGTACCTGAGAGACCACACATATGGAGATAAAAAGTCATAGAACTAACAGTTTTGGTCATACAGTGTGCAGCCACACGGGAAGGACAACACACCAGCACATTTCAAATCAAATCAATTTTATTTATGTAGCGCCAAACCACAACAAACAGTTGCCCCAAGGCGCTTTATATTGTAAGGCAAAGCCATACAATAATTACAGAAAAACCCCAACGGTCAAAACGACCCCCTGTGAGCAAGCACTTGGCGACAGTGGGAAGGAAAAACTCCCTTTTAACAGGAAGAAACCTCCAGCAGAACCAGGCTCAGGGAGTGGCAGTCTTCTGCTGAGAGTGGTTGGGGCTGAGGGGAGAGAATCAGGAAAAAGACATGCTGTGGAAGAGAGCAGAGATCAATCACTAATGATTAAATGCAGAGTGGTGCATACAGAGCAAAAAGAGAAAGAAACACTCAGTGCATCATGGGAACCCCCCAGCAGTCTAAGTCTATAGCAGCATAACTAAGGGATGGTTCAGGGTCACCTGATCCAGCCCTAACTATAAGCTTTAGTAAAAAGGAAAGTTTTAAGCCTAATCTTAAAAGTAGAGAGGGTGTCTGTCTCCCTGATCCGAATTGGAAGCTGGTTCCACAGGAGAGGAGCCTGAAAGCTGAAGGCTCTGCCTCCCATTCTACTCTTACAAACCCTAGGAACTACAAGTAAGCCTGCAGTCTGAGAGCAAAGCGCTCTTTTGGGGTGATATGGTACTAAGAGGTCCCTAAGATAAGATGGGACCTGATTATTCAAAACCTTATAAGTAAGAAGAAGAATTTTAAATCCTATTCTGGAATTAACAGGAAGCCAATGAAGAGAGGCCAATATGGGTGAGATATGCTCTCTCCTTCTAGTCCCTGTCAGTACTCTAGCTGCAGCATTTTGAATTAACTGAAGGCTTTTCAGGGAACTTTTAGGACAACCTGATAATAATAAATTACAATAGTCCAGCCTAGAGGAAATAAATGCATGAATTAGTTTTTCAGCATCACTCTGAGACAAGACCTTTCTAATTTTAGAGATATTGCGCAAATGCAAAAAAGCAGTCCTACATATTTGTTTAATATGCGCTTTGAATGACATATCCTGATCAAAAATGACTCCAAGATTTCTCACAGTATTACTAGAGGTCAGGGTAATGCCATCCAGAGTAAGGATCTGGTTAGACACCATGTTTCTAAGATTTGTGGGGCCAAGTACAATAACTTCAGTTTTATCTGAATTTAAAAGCAGAAAATTAGAGGTCATCCATGTCTTTATGTCTGTAAGACATTCCTGCGGTTTAACTAATTGGTGTGTGTCCTCTGGCTTCATGGATAGATAAAGCTGGGTATCATCTGCATAACAATGAAAATTTAAATTTACTGCCTAAGGGAAGCATGTATAAAGTGAATAAAATTGGTCCTAGCACAGAACCTTGTGGAACTCCATAATTAACCTTAGTCTGTGAAGAAGACTCCCCATTTACATGAACAAATTGTAATCTATTAGATAAATATGATTCAAACCACCGCAGCGCAGTGCCTTTAATACCTATGGCATGCTCTAATCTCTGTAATAAAATTTTATGGTCAACAGTATCAAAAGCAGCACTGACATCTAACAGGACAAGCACAGAGATGAGTCCACTGTCTGAGGCCATAAGAAGATCATTTGTAACCTTCACTAATGCTGTTTCTGTACTATGATGAATTCTAAAACCTGACTGAAACTCTTCAAATAGACCATTCCTCTGCAGCTGATCAGTTAGCTGTTTTACAACTACCCTTTCAAGAATTTTTGAGAGAAAAGGAAGGTTGGAGATTGGCCTATAATTAGCTAAGATAGCTGGGTCAAGTGATGGCTTTTTAAGTAATGGTTTAATTACTGCCACCTTAAAAGCCTGTGGTACATAGCCAACTAATAAAGATAGATTGATCATATTTAAGATCGAAGCATTAATTAATGGTAGGGCTTCCTTGAGCAGCCTGGTAGGAATGGGGTCTAATAGACATGTTGATGGTTTGGAGGAAGTAACTAATGAAAATAACTCAGAACATTCGGAGGGAAAGAGTCTAACCAAATACCAGCATTACTGAAAGCAGCCAAAGATAACGATATGTCTTTGGAATGGTTATGAGTAATTTTTTCTCTAATAGTTAAAATTTTATTAGCAAAGAAAGTCATGAAGTCATTACTAGTTAAAGTTAAAGGAATACTCGGCTCAATGGAGCTCTGACTCTTTGTCAGCCTGGCTACAGTGCTGAAAAGAAACCTGGGGTTGTTCTTATTTTCTTCAATTAGTGATGAGTAGTAAGATGTCCTAGCTTTACAGAGGGCTTTTTTATAGAACAACAGACTCTTTTTCCAGGCTAAGTGAAGATCTTCTAAATTAGTGAGATGCCATTTCCTCTCCAACTTACGGGTTATCTGCTTTAAGCTGCGAGTTTGTGAGTTATACCACAGAGTCAGGCACTTACAATTTAAGGCTCTCTCTTTCAGAGGAGCTACAGCATCCAAAGTTGTGCTCATTGAGGATGTTAAACTATTGATGAGATAATCTATCTCACTCACAGAGTTTAGGTAGCTACTTTGCACTGTGTTGGTATATGGCATTGGAGAACATAACAAAGAAGGAATCATATCCTTAAACCTAGTTACAGCGCTTTCTGAAAGACTTCTACTGTAATGAAACTTATTCCCCACTGCTGGGTAGTCCATTAAAGTAAGCGTAAATGTTATTAAGAAATTATCACACAGAAGGGGGTTTTCAGGGAATACTGTTAAGTCTTCAATTTCCATACCATAAGTCAAAACAAGATCTAAAGTATGGTTAAAGTGGTGGGTGGATTCATTTATATTTTGAGCGAAGCCAACTGAATCTAATAATAGATTAAATGCAGTGTTGAGGCTGTCATTCTCAGCATCTATGTGGATGTTAAAATCGCCCACTATAATTATCTTATCTGAGCTAAGCACTAAGTCAGACAAAAGGTCTGAAAATTCACAGAGAAACTCACAGTAACAACCAGGTGGACGATAGATAATAACAAATAAAACTGTTTTTTGGGACTTCCAATTTGGATGGACAAGACTAAGAGTCAAGCTTTCAAATGAATTAAAGCTCTGTCTGGGTTTTTGATTAATTAATAAGCTGGAGTGGAAGATTGCTGCTAATCCTCCGCCTCGGCCCGTACTACAAGCATTCTGACAGTTACTGTGACTCGGGGGTGTTGACTCATTTAAACTAACATATTCATCCTGCTGTAACCAGGTTTCTGTAAAGCAGAATAAATCAATATGTTGATCAATTATTATATCATTTACTAACAGGGACTTAGAAGAGAGAGACCTAATGTTTAATAGACCACATTTAACTGTTTTAGTCTGTGGTGCAGTTGAAGGTGCTATATTATTTTTTCTTTTTGAATTTTTATGCTTAAATAGATTTTTGCTGGTTATTGGTGGTCTGGGAGCAGGCACCGTCTCTACGGGGATGGCTGGGGGAGAGAAGCTGCAGAGAGGTGTGTAAGACTACAACTCTGCTTCCTGGTCTCAACACTGGATAGTCACGATTTGGAGGGTTTAATAAAATTGGCCAGATTTCTAGAAATGAGAGCTGCTCCATCCAAAGTGGGATGGATGCCGTCTCTCCTAACAAGACCAGGTTTTCCCCAGAAGCTTTGCCAATTATCTATGAAGCCCACCTCACTTTTTGGACACCACTCAGACAGCCAGCAATTCAAGGAGAACATGCGGCTAAACATGTCACTCCAGGTCTGATTGGGGATGGGCCCAGAGAAAACTACAGAGTCCGACATTGTTTTTGCAAAGTTACACACCGATTCAATGTTATTTCACACATGAACATTCCCAGGTCAGACGGGAAATCTCGCAACACCTCTCGTGATTATACATGACTTCAGAGTAAACAAACATGGTGGATGAGGGAGACACAAAGGACTATTTCTGACAGAGAAAAACAAAGGCTACAAAAAGAAAAAGAAAAGGCGTTCTTTAAACGAGTGGACACAGCGCCACCACCGGACTTTCTGGTAAGTCAGAACAGCCTTTTTGAATTTAGATTTCCCTCCGTATGTCCGTCACCTCGCGTTCTGATTGGCTGCACGTCACATTCAGCAGGCTGCTCGTTTGTGGTCAGAGGGACACAACACACGCTGCGATATCGTGCCAAGACAATCCAACATGTTGAATATCCACGATTTGTGATCAGAGCGCTCCTGACGTCCTTCTGAGCAGATCAGAGCGCTCTGAACACACCACACATGGCAGGAAGATCTGATATTATCTTTAGCGTAATCGTGATTGTCGGGGCGTCCTTAAGATTGTCAGAAGGGGAAGATCGGGTCTGATAGCCTAATTATCTTGACTTGTGAACCAGGCTTTAGAGAGACTCAGATGAGGAGGATCACTGACACTGTGAGGGAACATCAGACACCGCATTTAGTCCATGTGATGAGTTTCTCTGGACATGATCCAGGACACAGGTGTCTCAGTGTGGAGAACCCCAGAGACTGAAGAAGGTCAAAGACACACCCAGGTGTCACCTGGCTGCAGCAGATAGATGTTCTGTTGGATGGGGGGATGGACCAGTTGTCTGACTGGATGGTTGTTATCCAGGACCCAGGTCCTGTTCAGGCAGAGAAATTTCCTTAATTTTCCTGAGGAATCTTGCCCAAGGGATCAGTAAAGTTCTATCTAGGTACCGTGGTGTGGTGGATGTGGTGATGTGTGGCACAAGCTTGTGGTTTGACTTTGGGGGAGGGACCTAGGACTGCTGGGAATAACTGTTGGACAGTTAGCTAACATTGCTACAAGGACATAGTAACATGTCACTGTTACCTTTAGACTGAGATCAGAACAAGTACTCGCTGGTGTTGGAAACATTTATTCAGCTTTAAACTTGGCTCTTGAATGGTGGATTTCCTTCAGCTTTAAATATAATCCAGCTAAAAGACAGGCGTTTTTTTGTGATTGATTTTTGCTGTGGAGGTGATGGCACAGTAAAGGTGTGACTGATGTCTTGCAGTGGACCGCGTGCTGTCTCCGTCCTACCGGCAGCTGCTGCCGCTGGACGAGCAGCTGAAGCAGCTGCTCGAGAAGCTGGACCTCAGCATTGCCATGAAGAACAGTCCATCCCGCACCAAGAGGCTCAAGCTGCTCAAGAAGACCATCATGGAGGTCCGTAGTGAGATCTTCCTCAAGAAGCACCTCCTACCAACACCAGCCTCGACCCCACTCAGCACAGAGCAGGGGGCAGAACCACGAGGCGAAGTCTTGGCAGTGTCCTGCACACAACAGGATGGTAGGTGGCCCTTTCTCACAGAATCCTGAAATCTGAGCAGGCTTCCTGCAGAATAATAGGTTGTTGTCATGATGTCACGTCACAAAAACAGCAAAACACATCTTTAAAGGACACGTACGAGGGCTGTCCATAAAGTATAGGTCCTTTTTATTTTTTTCAAAAACTATATGGATTTCATTCATATGTTTTTACGTCAGACATGCTTGAACCCCCGTGCGCATGCGTGAGTTTTTCCACGCCTGTCGGTGACGTCATTCGCCTGTGAGCACTCCTTGTGGGAGGAGTCGTCCAGCCCCTTGTCGGAATTCCTTTGTCTGAGAAGTTGCTGAGAGACTGGCGCTTTGTTTGATCAAAATTTTTTCTAAACCTGTGAGACACATCGAAGTGGACATGATTCAAAAAATTAAGCTGGTTTTCGGTAAAAATTTTAACAGCTGATGAGAGATTTTGAGGTGATACTGTCGCTTTAAGGACTTCCCACGGTGCGAGACGTCGCGCAACGCTCTCAGGCGCCGTCGTCAGCCTGTTTCAAGCTTAAAACCTCCACATTTCAGGCTCTATTGATCCAGGACGTCGTGAGAGAACAGAGAAGTTTCAGAAGAAGTCGGTTTCAGCATTTTATCCGGATATTCCACTGTTAAAGGAGATTTTTTTAATGAAAGACGTGCGGGCGGATTGCAGCGTCGGCTCCAGGCGCCGCGACGCTCCGCCACAGGAAAAACACCTCTGTTGGAAGCCTTAAGGACAAGTTGGAACATGTCCAGCTGTTAAACAATTTCTCATATACTCACTCCACTGAAAGCCATCAAAAGCCGCCTGGATTTTACAAATGGTTATCAACACGGAGGTGTTTTTCCTGTGCCGCCGCACCGCGTCGGCTGCGTCCCGAAATCTCCATTAACAGTGGAATATCCGGATAAAATGCTGAAACCGACTTCTTCTGAAACTTCTCTGTTCTCTCACGACGTCCTGGATCAATAGAGCCTGAAATGTGGAGGTTTTAAGCTTGAAACAGGCTGACGACGGCGCCTGAGAGCGCTGCGCGACGTCTCGCACCGTGGGAAGTCCTTAAAGCGACAGTATCACCTCAAAATCTCTCATCAGCTGTTAAAAAAACAGCTTAATTTTTCGAACCATGTCCACTTCGATGTGTCTCACAGGTTTAGAAAAAAGTTTGATCAAACAAAGCGCCAGTCTCTCAGCAACTTCTCAGACAAAGGAATTCCGACGAGGGGCTGGACGACTCCTCCCACAAGGAGTGCTCACAGACGAATGACGTCACCGACAGGCGTGGAAAAACTCACGCATGCGCACGAGGGTTCAAGCATGTCTGACGTAAAAACATATGAATGAAATCCATATAGTTTTTGAAAAAAATAAAAAGGACCTATACTTTATGGACAGACCTCGTATACATGAAATTTATGTTCCCAGACAATGCACAAATAAACACACACACAGAGAGAGAGAGAGAGTTACAGATATGTCTGCGTGTGTGTGTGTGTATACCATTAATGCATAAAGGGGCGGTGTGTGACAGAAGAAGTCTGACCACGCCCCCCCTCTTTGAGTCTGAACCAGCTAAGCTAACATATTAAATCATATTTTTGAGGACTGTGTGGTGGTTCTCATCATGGTTTACATTGTTGTGTTCATTAAAAGTTATGATCCGCTTATTTTCTCATTAATCACACATTAAGTGGAGCTAACAGATGAAGCCACCAACAGCTGCTAAAAAGTGCTAACACTGTTTGACTCAACATTAAATAAGAGGAGAGTTAGACTCAACGTTAAATAAGACGAGAGTTTGACTGAGCGTAAATATTACAGCACAGATGTCTTAGATGACCTGTGAGGACGTTTGTCCACAACAACAACAACAAGAAGACAAATGGTTCCAGGCATTTGTAAGAAAACACAGCAAACAAACAGACACAACAACACAAACCGCTATCTGAGACATTGAGCGGACACCGAGCTCGCGATGTGGAGAGAGTGGGAGGAACTCTGGTCAGCTGCTCTCACTCAAAGTGACCACGCCCCTAATTGTGCATAACTTTATGGCTTAAAATATCTTAAACTAAGAAGTTATAAAAACAACTCGCCCCATCCAGTTGTCATGGAGGAAACTTATCTATTGAGAGTTGGATTTTTTTAACATGCGCAGACTGTGTTGGTGACTCGGGTTTTATTCAGTACAAAGAATCAAAAGCAGGCGTGTGCATTTCAAAAGTTAAGTGGTGTTAAGAGGACTTTGCGTGACAGCTGTAATATACTGTGTCTTTAAGCCTGACTGGAGCGTCGAGTGCAGAAGCCTGACAGAATCCTTGAAAAAAACACCATGGTCTGCACCAAGCCCGGGATCAGTCACGTGACTTTCCGTCTTCATTAATCAGTAAAGTAGAGGATGGAGTCATCAGTGGTGATGATGAGCGGTGGTTTTTGTTTGACTGAATCTGGATTCTGTCTGTGATGTCTTTTGTTGTTTCCTTGTGCAGAGAACCTTTTGCCTCCACCAACATTGGAACTGTTGACGCCGTCGCTGCAGCCCGACAAATCACCCGGCCTCTTGGAGCCGCCGGCTCTGAAGCCCATCAAGATCAACAAAGATGAGCCCGCCATGGATCCCCACGCTGATGACCTCACTGCTACCTCAGAGCCCTGGGAGACCCCCAACAGGTCACACCCATTACTTTCCAAGGGTGACCTCGACGTTGTGGCTACCTCAGTGCTGCACACCGAAGCCTCTGGTGCCGCTAACAAACAGGCCAGTGTACTCTTCCGCAAGTCCAAGAGTGCCAGTCCGCAGAAACCAGCTAAGTCCACAGCTGCATCCGTGGTGTCGTCCCCCCTGGGCAACAAAACCTTCCTGTCGGTGGTGATTCCACGCCTAGAGACACTGCTCCTGCCCAAGAAACGCAGCCACAGCAGAGCCAATGGCGAAGAAGGTGATGAGTCGCCCATCAAGCGGCTGGATACAGGTATCGGACCCGAGCAGCGTTCTAGGCGGTACAGCAGCAAGTGTTCAAGATGTTTGCTCCTGTTTGTGACACTCATGTTTCTGTCAGGAATAACGAACGGTTTTGCGGTGGAGGAGGAGGAGGAAAGCTTACCTTCACACCTGCTGGAGCCTCGCCGCCGCTGCGCCTCAGAGTCCAGCATCTCCTCCAGTGGAAGTGTTCTCTGCAGCACAAGGTGAGTTCAGGATCCAGATCATCAGATGGGGTTTCTTACAGTCACTGTGGACCAAAGTCTGAACACACGCTCGGGTCACCGCCCATAACTTCTGTCACTACGGAAACCAAAGTGTTCACCTTTCATTTTACTTTTTTATCGTTTTATGATGTCAGATGAAACTGCTGAGAGAGTCATTTTAAGCAAAATGATAAATTCAGTAAAACCTAAACTGTTGCAGATTGTGTGAATGTGCTGAACCTTCAACATGTCCAGAAATGGCTTCCTGCTTTGTAAGATAAGACTTTATCGATCTCTCTTAAAAAAACACACAAGATGAGTGCGAGTAGAAAAAAATGCATCAAACAGCGTGTGCAAGGATAAGCAATAATAATAATACTTGTAACAGTACAATAACATACGAAAATGAGGTAGAAATAGAATATACATACATAGAGAGAGAGAGAGAGAATGAGAGAGAGAGACAGAGAGAGAGAGATATTGCACGTGATTTGTGGACATATTATTGCATGTGGTTATTTCACAGTGTTATTGTACAGTCTGACAGCAGCAGGGAGGAACGACCTGCGGTATCGTTCCTTCTTGCACTGAGGGTGCCTCAGTCTGTCACTGAATGAGCTGCTCAGCTCCACTGCAGTCCGGTGCAGAGGGTGAGAGGAGTTGTCCATGATGGATTTGAACTTGGTTAACACCCTCCTCTCAGCCACCTCCTCCAGAGAGTCCAGAGGACAGCCCAGGACAGAGCTGGACTTCCTGACCAGCTTGTTCAGTCTCTTTCTCTCCCGCTCTGTGCTGCCCGGGGCCCAACAGACGACAGCATAGAGGAGAGCTGAGGCTACAACAGAGTCATAGAAGGTCTTAAGAAGAGGCAACAACAAAGCAGATGACTCCTCTTCTTCCTCCTGTGGTGGTGTGTCAGGCTGTGGGTGCCGAAGCCCGACTCACTTAAACCACAAAGATCAGCATTCAGCTGATTGTGGCCACTCGTGATTCGTTGTACTCAGATTTCTTCAGGAGTCTCGTGCAGACTGAAGTTAGTGGTCTGTTGAAGCTGTGCTTGATGATCACAGGACGCAGGATTGCTTCGTGTTCCGAGGGTCAAGCAGAGGTCGTCTTTCCCCTTCGTCAACATCCAGAAATGGAATGAAATCGAGTTCAGTTCACGATCCCACTGTCCATGTGCCAGCTGAGTTACTGACGGCGCTGACACACGTGAAGGTTCCAGTCGGGGGGCGTGGCACTGATTACATTCATGATGTCTGTTTCCTGCCTGAGTGCTGATGACGGTGGATGAGCGTGAGGTTGTGCGTCAGGCGTTTGCTGACTGTTTCTCCCTTTGTTTCTGGCAGCACGGTCGTGGTGTCTAAAGGCGGTAAAGGTCAGCTGGCGGCGGTGCGGCGGAACACCGCGGACGACAGGAGTGCTCTAATCACCTGTCTGGAGAACAGCGAGTTCACTGCAGGCACCAGCTTAGCTTCAGGTGAGCAGCCTGATGTGTGTCAGCTGACTGAGCAGCAGCCAATCACATTCATGTGTTTGACAGAAACACGCCTTGAGATTTGCTAACTGATTCTGATAACTGATGGTCTGATTTTAAATATTAAATCCTCTCATACAGAACAATCTGGCCCCACAGTGGGACCAATCACAACCATTTATCCTACGTGGGGAGGGCTTTATACGATGACGGACTGTTGGGCTCCGTGACTCCGCTGGTTGCGCTCATTGAGGAACCAGACAAGGAATCCGTTCCACACAACTCGTGGTCCACAGTGACCATTTCCAGCTGGACTTCCTGCCGTCGCTCCACCACAGACGAGTGACGGCACGTTGTCCGTTTACCGAGTGATTGTTTATTATTGCTGTTGCTTTGCACGGTACAGCACCGTGGTGCATTCACTTGCACCTTGTACACCCCAAAGTCTGAACTGCAGTGATTATTTAAATGGGTAAAAGTGGGAAAATTTTGATTTTATTTTTGTATTTTCCATCAAGTTCATTTCAGGTTTTGTTCAGCACTAAATCATAAGACATCTCAAGGTGCTTCACACGAGGAATGTCTAAGCATGTGCAAGGTTGAACCTTACCCAGCCCCCGAGAACGCACAGGGTGGTACGGGAAAAACTCCATCAGCATCTTTTGATTAGGGGAAGAAACCTGCAGGAGACCAGGTGGACCATCAGCTCAGTTCAGATGGACACAGAAAATAGCAGAGAATCATGAGAAGGAACACACGGTGTTCACAAAGACAAACGGCCAGATGGACAACCAGGAGGGGAAGGACAGAGTCCCAGTAAACCAGATCATGATTAGTCAGTGATTGTGTTGATGCCACATCAGTCATTGAAATCCTCAGCAGAGAGGACCTCAACCAGGGACACGGACACGCCCACGCCTCACCCGGCTGCAGCGGGTAGTTGGTTACATTGGAGAGGTGGGGATGGGCCGGCTGTCTGTTTGGGTGGTTGTCACCCAGGGCGGATCTGGGGTGTGGCGACGTGTAACACCAGAGTGCCCAGACTTGACTTGCATTCAGAACAAATGTGCATGAAGGAGACATGGCACAGCGTGTTGTTGGTCCAGCAGACCTCAGCACTTCCTGTGCAGGTTTTCCATCGACTGACTGTATGACTGACACCAAAGTCCGGTGAGTTCCATGCAGGGACACTCAGACCTTAAAGAGGTTGACTGCAGTATTAAAACTTTAACACTCAGTCCTCCTTTATCAGAAATACGTTTTTAAAAAGTTAGATTCTGAAGTTAATCCATGACACTCAGTCTGTTGCTACAGCAGGGAAATAACCTCCTTCTGTGATCAGTGAGCCAAACGTGAAGAAATGCGTCCCCTTACGCTGACTTGGGAAGTGGTTCCTGTTAGTCTGGATCGGAAGTGTCACAAATTTCAAGAACGTCTTCCTGACAGAATGATTATGTGTATTTATATGTATCTAAAGCGAGGAACGTACGGGACGACTGTATTTTTTTCTTTTTCTTTTTCTGTTTTTTTTTTTTTTTTTTTTGTTCTCTTTGAAATTCTTGGTGGTTGTGGAAAGCGCTACCTGACAGGTAAGACTGTTTTATCACATGTGCCATGCTCAAAAACCAATGAAACGTTTTAAAACTCAGGGCAGGTGTGTTGCCATTTTTGCTGTCTTGCCACCTTGGAAAAGAAACAGCGAGACCACGCAGTCTGTTGTTGATCTGTTTTTTCAACTTAAAGTCCTCCGAGCTGCCGCTCAAAAAACTGGACTAACTGCTCGCAACATCGAGCGCTGATATATGGAAACAACTGAACGTTTTATACCGGTGATTGGCTAATACCATGAACGGGTACAGACCCTGACCTGATACCTATATTGATTAAAAAAAATAAATAAAAATACTAACGTGACATTGTAAACAACAAGACGCAGCCATTTTCAGATTCACTCAGATTGCTGACACATACAAGCCACACTTAATGTGTGGAATAAAATGAAAACAGGGGTTTCTCCTGTTAGAACAATGTGATGATAAAGTGTGGATTGTGCCACGGTGAGTTGATTCTCGCCGTACGGCAGCAGCCAGAGGTCCGTTTGATCAATGATCCAGTGATTATTTGAACATTTTTGTGGTGTGTCATGAGGAAGAATCATGCAATCTTCAGGATTCCCAAAGTTTTATATCATGTCTGCAGAAGCAGAGTCCAAAATCACAAAGTGAGCGGAGCCTCGTCTAAGATCAGTCTGATCTGGACAGTGATCTGGATTTTTGTCCCTTTCCCCAAAAGGAACATTTTCAAGAGTCGCTGTCCTGCATGATCCTGAAATTAGAGTTGTTATTCCCTCTAGCAGTCATGCTGTGGTCCAGATTCTGTGACTCCTGTGGATCTGACAGAAATGCCAGTTTGCTTAGATATCATAGAAACTGTTGTGCGACGTGGCGGTGAGGAACTGATCGGGATGGGCGGGGCTCTCGAACACTCCAAAACCAAACTGACCTCTGCTGCATGGTGTTTGTGGGTCTGTGTATGTCTGTTATGAAGCCTGTGTGTGCTGTCGCCCTCTGCTGGTTGTCTCTGTGTGTTGCAGTGAACCTTGATAACTGTCTCGTGGTCGTTCTGCTCCGTAGAGGCTGTGTTGAAGTCCATGGCTGCCTCTGCTTTTGTTCTGGAGCCTCTTAAACTAGTTTGGGCTAAATGTAGTGGATATCCATCCTACCCCGCCCTGGTGAGTGAGTGAGTCCCCTCTGTGTCTCTTTACCCATCTGCACCTCTGCCATCGTTGTGCCGTAGCTTGTCATTTGTGCTCTGGCCGTGTAGGAGCTGTGGTTAGCCGATCGTGGACTGCCTGCTGTGCGTGTGGAGCGCCGCAGCTCTACTCTTTGTTGCATGCTTGTGTCTCTGAGGCTTCCTCTGTGCGCCGCTCTGAGGACTTGCTCCACAGTGTGAAGCGTGGCCAGGCCGTCTGACTAAGTCTCCACCCCCTCTCTGTTTCTCCAACAGATCATCGATCCAAAAACATGGAAGATGAGACGGTCCAACGGGGTGACGTGTCCCCAGCCGCCGCGGCATGTCCTGCGAGCCGGAGAACAGATGCAGTTCAGGTCCGCAGAGAAACTCTTCCTCGTCCACTTCTTCGACAGCAGACGCAGCTGGTGAGCCGCCGCCCTCCCGAGTGATGAAGAACGTGCTCAGCAGACAATGGCGGGCTCGAGGACCGTGCTGGTCTTCACGTTTTTGTTAATCCCCGTTTTCACGGGCGTCTGCTTCCTCGTAGAGTTGATTTTAAGATCTTCATTTTGCCCAAGTGGTTGAATTGGTTTCAGCACATTTTCTTGTATGTTGATAAACATGAAATAAAATAACTGTGCTGACTGACCTTTGACATAACCTTTGTCTCTGCCTTCTGCAGGCAATGGCTTCCTAGATCAAAGATGGCACCCTTTGGGATCAACGCGGTGGACAGAGTCAAGCTAATGGAGGGACGCTCTGCCAGCGTCCGGAAAACTGTGCGGCTCGCCTTTGACCGAGCCCTGACCCACCTGAAGTGGGTCAGCGGTGAGCCGGCGCCGCCTGCCAGCAGCAACCTTCTCCCATAATCCACCTGTCCTCAGGTGTTTCTGTTTTGTTCTTTTGCCCGAGGGACAGTTCGTGTGTCTCACACATCGTGTTTACCGCATCCTGCAAACTGGAACTGGACTCCATCACAACACGTCAGACATTTAAAGGTTCATGTCAAACATCTATGCAGCTTGGAAACAGATGACTTGGTGAGAGGGTGAATAACGTGGGCGAGTGAGGGCCCAAAGCTTTCAGGCGACTTTGACCTCCACGATCGTCTGATGGCAGCCACAGCTACAAGCGAGGCATGACACTAATTTTAGAGTATCAGGGCCACTGTTAGGGATCCAGAGTCCGACCCAGATCAAACCCGCGTCACCGGTGTGATTTGAGCGTCGCAGTTCTTTCGTGATGACCGTTTGCGAATGCTGCACTTTACTGCCTGAAGTTTGGGTGGTCTGATCATGCAAAACCTTCCAGAAGGTTACCAAGAAAAAGTAAAAGAGGTTTTTGTCCTTTCATGATGTCATAAAGAGAAAGCAGCAGGTCTTTGAGCTCTGATTGGATAGTCTTCACAGGCACTTCCTCCTCCTGATCATCTGGCAGCTGATGATTTAGGCTTAAATTCTTCCGAGGTTTGGCTGAAGCTGTGCCGTCACATTTGGAAAAAGCACCAAAAGGTTTATGCAGGTCTCCTCGGCACCATGTTGGATCCAGTCTGAGCCTGTGTACATAATCCAGCAGGTTCACCCTGGCTCAGAAATGGTGGTCTGATGGGACTCCTGGATCGAGAGATGCTGAACAAACCCAACTCTGTCATGGGACTGTTGTCTGCTGTTTCTTTGCAGGATGCCAAAAAAAAAAAAAATCAGCCATCTGATTTTCACTGATCCCACCAGGAGCTGGTGGAGGGTTTGGTCAAAGACTCACCCAGTTTGAGACCACGTGAAGGGAGGCTGGAATGGTCCAGCATCATGAGCTCTTCATCCTGATCCAGCAGTAAAAAAGACTGGAACAGAAACAGATCTAGATGACTGTAGAAAACTGGATCGATCCCAGAAGTATCAGTGTTTGGACAGACTGTATTTCTGCCAGTTCTGTAGATGTAAGACTGTACACCTTAATCAAGATATCAAGAACTACTTGGTGGGTTTCCTCCATACTTAGGGAGTCCCTAATGAGGAAAACTAGTTTCGTGATGAGTGAATTTTTTTTTTTTGGCATTGCGGTGATGGGTGCACTTGCCTGAGCAGGATCCAGTGCTCCAGTGCCTCAGTACTGGAGCACTGGATCTGAAACAGCTCAGGACACGCCCCCATGATTACTTTGAGGAAGTGTTACTGATACTCAGAGATTTGGTTCTCAGACTCTATTCGCTGATGGTTCTGATACTCATTCAGTAAACAGATTTGATTCTTGGGGTCTTTTCATTGGGGGTCCTGATACTTGTTCATCAAACAGATTTGATTCTTGGGGCCTTTTCATTGGGGGTCCTGATACTTGTTCATCAAACAGATTTGACTCTGGGTCTTTTTGTTGGGGGTCCAGATACTCATTCATCAAACAGATTTGGTTCTCTGGGTCTTCTCATTGGGTGTCCCACTACTCATTCATCAAACAGATCTGACTCAGGGTCTTTTCGTTGGGGGTCGTGATACTCGTTCGTCAAACAGATTTGGTTCTCTGGGTCTTTTCATTGGGGGTTGTGATACTCGTTCGTCAAACAGATTTGGTTCTCTGGGTCTTTACGTTGGAGGTCCTAATACTTGTTCATCAAACAGATTTGACTCTGGGTCTTTTTGTTGGGGGTCCAGATACTCATTCATCAAACAGATTTGGTTCTCTGGGTCTTTTCATTTGGGGTCCCACTACTCATTCATCAAACAGATCTGACTCGGGGTCTTTTTGTTGGGGGTCGTGATACTCATACGTCAAACAAATTTGGTTCTCTGGGTCTTCTCGTTGATGGTCCTGATACTCGTTCATCAAACAGATTTAACTCTGGGTCTTTTTGTCGGGGGTCCTGATACTCGTTCATCAAACAGATTTAACTCTGGGTCTTTTTGTCGGGGGTCCTGATACTCGTTCATCAAACAGATTTAACTCTGGGTCTTTTTGTCGGGGGTCCTGATACTCGTTCGTCAAACAGATTTAACTCTGGGTCTTTTTGTCGGGGGTCCTGATACTTGTTCATCAAACAGATTTAACTCTGGGTCTTTTTGTCGGGGGTCCTGATACTCGTTCATCAAACAGATTTAACTCTGGGTCTTTTTGTCGGGGGTCCTGATACTTGTTCATCAAACAGATTTAACTCTGGGTCTTTTTGTCGGGGGTCCTGATACTCGTTCATCAAACAGATTTAACTCTGGGTCTTTTTGTCGGGGGTCCTGATACTTGTTCATCAAACAGATTTAACTCTGGGTCTTTTTGTCGGGGGTCCTGATACTCGTTCATCAAACAGATTTAACTCTGGGTCTTTTTGTCGGGGGTCCTGATACTTGTTCATCAAACAGATTTAACTCTGGGTCTTTTTGTCGGGGGTCCTGATACTTGTTCATCAAACAGATTTAACTCTGGGTCTTTTTGTCGGGGGTCCTGATACTCGTTCATCAAACAGATTTAACTCTGGGTCTTTTTGTCGGGGGTCCTGATACTCGTTCATCAAACAGATTTAACTCTGGGTCTTTTTGTCGGGGGTCCTGATACTTGTTCATCAAACAGATTTAACTCTGGGTCTTTTTGTCGGGGGTCCTGATACTTGTTCATCAAACAGATTTAACTCTGGGTCTTTTTGTCGGGGTCCTGATACTCGTTCATTAAACAGATTTGGTTCTCTGAGTCATTTTTTTGTCAGTGGTCCAGATGCTCATCGTTGCGAGCGTTCGACACGCTGCTGGTGCTAACTTCGAAGCCACGAAGAAACTTAACGTTTTTATTGTCTCTTTCATCTTCTTTTGGTAAGTTATTGAGTACTCAGATGTTTGTCGTCTTCAGCATTAACTTTTTTACTGAATGTTTGAGTTGACTTTTACATATTTGTGTCGATGAAGTTGCTTTTGGTTCAAGTGCATCATTGATACACAAACTAAAAGTCTGCTGCCCACTCATTGTTTTTCCTCTTTGTGTGCTGTGGTGACTTTTCCTGGAACCTGGATCCACATCAGCTGCACAATGTGCCTGTTCTAATTTATTACTGTCTTTATGCATCACTTTATATGGAACCACACGTGCACATCCTGTATTTACTCATGGCATTAAAGCAGACAGCTGATTGGACGTGGGTGGGTGGGGTTTTATTTGTGCCGGGCAGACTGGTTTTTGGACTTGTTGGTGTAAATAGATGTGGTACTAGCCAATTCTTTGGTGAACAGCGGTATAGCGAACAGGAGTTGTGGGTTTTTATACCAAACACTGAAAAATTAAAGTATGATTTTTGATTCACTGATTTGTTGTCTGCTGGTTTTATTCCTCTTCAGGGAGTCCTGGGTGGTGCCATCTGCACCAGATAAGAGTTATTTGGATTCTGATGTCTTGTTGCTGTGAAGAAAATTCTGTTTGTTTACAGAGCACCAAATCACACCAGAAGTCAAAGTGCACGCTACACAAACGGGAAGCTGTGGAACTCACCCACCCCATTACTTAAAAATAAGTGACCTGCATCTCTGTCTTGATCAGGTAAAAGTCCTGTCAGGGCGGCAGCACTCGTACATCCAGGCGATTGACCTTTAGCTGATCTTACCAGAGAAACTCTGGAATCCAAAGTGTGCTGCATTTGGTCTAAATCGGGTTGAAAGTAAAGTGTCCTGGTCTTGGCCTAAATTGTTTAAGGGCAATTTCAGGGTCAGCCAGCGTTGAAGTACCACATTGGGTAGAACTTGGCAACAGTAGTTGGGAGGAGCCGGCCAGTGACTGACCTTTGGTATGTTTGACTTTGCTGGGAACGTCCAGAACCCACCTCCAAATGTGTGAATGTCGGTGTGGTTGGAACGCAGTGACCTTGACCTTGAAAAGTCATCTTGGGTCAAAGAAAAGGGGATTCTGGTCTACCTCAGAGTCCGAGTTTGGATTGTGAGGGAACAGCACCCCCATCTGCACATCACACAAACGGCACTGTTGGAGTTTGGCTGAAGTGTACGCTCTCATTATTCCAAGAGCATCTGATTGGTTTAATGAGTCCTGCCTTGACTCCCAACAGGCCAATCACATTGTGGGTGGAGCCAAAGTCCAGCTGTACAAAAGCAGATTGCACTCAGGCACTGAACCATTTCACAATGACGACCCGAATCTTGTTCTGGATCCTTTGTGCCGGTTTACCAGCAGCTCCAGTGGCTTACAAGAACCTTCCCGGAGGCACATTTGGAGGTTTTAGTCCTCAAACACGAGCCCAGAAACCAAAGCAGCCTAAAGCCCACAGAACAGAAGGTAAGAACCGGGTGATTGTGAGTGATGTTGGTCAAACATTAAACGGCAGCTGGAGGTCAGTGTGCCCAGACTCAAAGACAAACACAAACAACCAGGCCCTGGCCTCTGGAAGCCCGGGGCTCCTTCAAAATACGGTTCTGAGTCCTGAGAAGTGTCCACTGCACTCTGTGGACTGTGTTGAGATCAAGTTGGTGCTGAGGACGATGGTCTCCAGCCTGGACTTGATCTGGTCTGAGGCAGCAGCAGAAGCTTCCAGAACCGAGCGTTCTGGTTCTACCTGGCTGATCCGTTCCATCCTGCTGCAGCCAGGTGTGCTAAAGCACCATGTTTTCATGAAGGTGAAGGTCACTGGGGTCAAAGGTCTGAAATGTTTGTTTATTTCTGAGTCGCTAAAGAAAACCGAATGAACAAATCAGGAATTTTATTTTCAAAAACACTTTTAGTCCATGTCAGTGATGCAGCATCCAGAAATATGTTCTGACTTATTCAAAATAGTCAAAAGTGGATGGGTCTGAAGCCCTGCCCCTTGCTAGGCTCCGCCCCACAGTGACCCTGGGCTGGAGTTGGTGGGCCTGAACTGACCCACTGCTTGGATCAGGAATCAACTCGGGTGGCTGGTGATCACCTCAGTGACGCCACCTGTTGGTTTATGTTTAAATACAACCCAAAAACTGTTCAGGACATGTCTGAGATTGACCTTTGACCTCCCTTTGCTCACAGATCTTCAGCACAAACTGAGTCTTCCTGAACCGTTGGCGTGGTACTTTCCAGAACTGCCAACTGAGGCGCCTCCTCGCTTCCGGCCGCACTTTGACCTAAAGATACCCGAGGCAGCTGACAGCGTGAGTGTCACCTGTGGGGGGAACCTGGTCCACGTAGAGGTGAAGAGGGACCTGCTGGGGACCAACAGGCCGGTTCAGGCTGCAGACCTGAAGCTGGGGAGCTGCCCTGCTGCTGGAGAGGATCCTCGCACTGACGTCGTCATCTTTGAGGCGGAGCTTCATAGGTGTGGCAGTGAATTGCTGGTGAGCTAGCAGTGTGCTTGCTGGCGTGTGATTAAGTATAACGCTAAGTGTTTATGTTGTAGCAGTAACTCGGTTTGTCCGACCAGTGACCTGTTGTCATGGCAACAGCTCAGCTGGACATCACGAATACAAAAT
The DNA here is from genome assembly GCF_902500255.1 of Thalassophryne amazonica. NCBI lineage: Eukaryota > Metazoa > Chordata > Actinopteri > Batrachoidiformes > Batrachoididae > Thalassophryne > Thalassophryne amazonica. The sequence continues at coordinate 116,396,506 of NC_047110.1, forward strand.
GTCACAACGCGACTGATTGACACCGGAAGCTGATTGGCCCCAAATCTTGTCCCCTCATCATTTAGTCATTTCCAAACCTTTGTGCAACGTTTGGAGTCAAACCCTTGTCCCTGGTTCAGCAGGGAGTCGGTCTGCTTAGTCTGATTTAACAAACACAGATGGAGGGGTTCGTGGGAGTTTTCTCTGAAGACAACCTGGTCTGAGGACCAGGAGGAAATGACAACCGCCACCCTACAGCACTGCTTTTGGACCTCGCTGACACTGACCTGCGCAGAACCCTGGTCCATCATGACCTCTCAAGCTCGTGTTCAATCTCAATAAAACCTCTGTTTAAATTATGAGTATCCTGGTCGAGATCCGCCATCTTTTCGTTGGTGGCGCCATCAGTCAGTTAATGCAGAGTACGTGTGGATACTGAGTCCTGATCCAGAACCTGCAGAGACAAATATGAATGCATTTCATTTATAGGCGCCTTCCCAGACACTCAGGGACCCGGCACAGGAATAAAACCAAATAAAACTAGAGCGCCATGCTCGTAGAGCGCAAACCTCCACCAACAGGAGTTTCCAATTCCACAATTTTTACCTTTTGGAAAAAAATTTCAAGGTCAAAGTCCTGTTAGAAGAGACTTTTCATAACCTAAAATATACAAAATACAGATCTAAAGGGCTTTTCATTGTTAAAATCAAATATCTGCTAAGTCCAAATCCGGATCAGAAACAGGTCAAACTTCATCAGCCGATACAGGGCACGCTCTCAAATATCAAAGAAATTCAAACTTTTTTGACAGTTATGAATTTTTTGTTAAATAGTCATTCAATGTTAAAGATCTGGATTTTTCCTGATGTTGACCTTTGACCTTGAAAATCAGTTCTTGCCTGTCAGGATATGAATCCTCTAAAAAAAATATTCATAAGGATATATGAAACATTGTGGGTTCCAGACTGTTCACCAACAAACAGGTGAAAACATGGTTGTTGGAGGTAAAAACCACAAGAAGTAGAAACAGGTCAAAGTCAGTCTGCTGCTCTGGATCAGATGGTTTGGTTTTTGATTCTTCAGAGGGGGAGAGAGTTTATATGAGTTATATATATATATATATATATATATATATATATATATATATATATATGTCTGAGGACAGGTGGTCAAGTTGGTCAACTGGTCATGGGTTCCAGAGTGGCTGAAGGCTCTGCGCCCCCTAGGGGTGAGATAGGGGAGTGTTAATGTTAGGAAGGTGGAAGCATGCAGACCGGGTGACGACAGAGTACGTCTTGAGGATGACACCCAGACTCTAAACCTGTGTGTGGGTGGGGGGGGTGGCACGTGTCAATAACTAAAAGACAACTGTCCATTTTGGATAAAATTGATTTTGTCCCGATGTGGACAAAATTTGTTTTATCACTATTTAATTTGAGAAAATTTGAGGAGAACCAGGATTTTATTTCTGCTAGCCAGTCAGAAAGGGAGGAGGGTGAGAGAGTGGGAGTGGGTTTGTTGGACAGATAGAGCAGAGTGTCAAGTTGATGTATTTGCGGACAACATTGCAATAGGGGAGGAGGTAAATGATGAAGAGAAGTGACTCCAGGACAGAGCCCTGGGGCACACCTGAAGTGACAGTGGAAGGCTGAGATGTAGGTTTTGTGCCGTATGAACTGAGTGCAGCCTGAGAGATGAGATTTAAACCCGTCTGATGAAGGGTGGGTCGTGCCAGTGGAGGATAATCTGCTGAGGAGGACGATGTGACAAAAGCTGCACTCAGGTCACGGAGGATGAGAACTAGTGAGTAAACCAGAATCAGCTGCCATGAGGAGGCCATTAAGGATTTTTGTGAGTGCAGTTTCTGTTCTGTGACAGAGTTAGGGTTTAGGGTTAGGGTTAGGGGGTAGGGTTAGGGTTAGGGAGTGAACTTGGACAATTACGGTTTTGAATGAATAAAGACAAGAATTTGTTTCTGTAGCTGGATGACAGCCAGTCCACGCAACGCTGAACATTGCATGAGTCAGAACACATCCCTGAGGAATGCCAGAGACTCCAGCAACTTGTCCGGGATCCCACCAGTTCTCAGTTTTTGGTGGAGAGCAGCACCATCTACTGGATCAAAGACTTCAACAAAAAGCGCCTTGGGGCAACTGTTTGTTGTGATTTGGCGCTATATAAATAAAATTGATTGAATTGATTGAACAACACAGAGAGACTGAACCCTGTTACAAATAATCCTTGGAAGCACCTTCCCCGCCACAGGGGCCAGTGTGACGCCTGTAGACCCCGCTGGCCAGGGGATCACGTTTTCGTTTCTGGAGTGGGACAACATTCCTTACTTCCAGTCCATAGAGATGATACCACCCTCCACCCGAAGCAAAGCTTGAGTTGGAGGGTGGTATCATCATTAAGCTTGGGACTCCGATGAGGGCGGTCGAATCTCCTCCATTCTCCCTTATCTCTGCTCTCTGCTTTAACCTTCAAGTCCCTACTTCACCAGACTGTGAATTCCTCAAATTATATTGGATAGTGGTTCTGTTGGATTAACCATGGAATTGATCAGCTTGTCTCTGAACGCTATTGACACCATTTTTTCTACAGGAAGGTCAGGATGGGGGTATCCTACCTGCCTAGATGGAACGCATCCTGCGGGCTATGTTCTCGACTCCTGGGGGTCTTAGTGTGTGGCATGCTTGGCGCCTTTCTCCGTTGAGGATGTCGAGGATTTATTCATATTTGGTCTTATGGTATCAGGGCTGGTACTTTCTGGCTTATGTGCTGCCCTGCTCTATCGGAAAATTGGCAAGACGGCGGCATCAAGAACCACGGCCCCTCGCTTGTCCATCATGATTAACGAGGTTGGCAAGGCATTGCATTCTCAGACTGCGATGACTCAGACGCAAATTGGATGACATCTTGGAGAAGATGTGTGCCTTGCAGATGAAGTTGAAGATTTCGGAGGCCGGGGAATATTCTTAATTCATAATTGGGATTTGGTTGTTCAAGTGGAACTGTAAAAAGTGTTTTTCACTGCTTAAACCACAACATGGCAGGCTTATCAAGCCTGAAAGACAAATTGCCCGACTGTTTTCCTCCAGAGGAATGTCTTCAGGCCTTGGTGATTATTTGGCTCCTTTCTTATCTCAACCCACAAAGACAATAAACTGTTTTTCATAGGACTGAAGCATGCTCCTCTCCCTCTCCCCAACCATCCCCATCACACCACCCCACTCTGGCTTCTGTTCACGTCACCCCCCTTCCCCCCAAGCTAGCAGCAGCGTGACTCCAGTTGCAGCGGCTACCACACACTCACATCGCCTCAATTTGGATAACGGACTGTTTCAAGTTTAGTGCACATAAACAGTGTCAAATGTATATGTGTTGTCTTAATTCAAAAATTCTCAAAAATTCTTCAAAAATTCTTGAAAGGGTAGTTGTAAAACAGCTAACTGATCATCTGCAGAGGAATGGTCTATTTGAAGAGTTTCAGTCAGGTTTTAGAATTCATCATAGTACAGAAACAGCATTAGTGAAGGTTACAAATGATCTTCTTATGGCCTCGGACAGTGGACTTATCTCTGTGCTTGTTCTGTTAGACCTCAGTGCTGCTTTTGATACTGTTGACCATAAAATTTTATTACAGAGATTAGAGCATGCCATAGGTATTAAAGGCACTGCGCTGCGGTGGTTTGAATCATATTTGTCTAATAGATTACAATTTGTTCATGTAAATGGGGAATCTTCTTCACAGACTAAAGTTAATTATGGAGTTCCACAAGGTTCTGTGCTAGGACCAATTTTATTTACTTTTTACATGCTTCCCTTAGGCAGTATTATTAGACGGTATTGCTTAAATTTTCATTGTTACGCAGATGATACCCAGCTTTATCTATCCATGAAGCCAGAGGACACACACCAATTAGTTAAACTGCAGGATTGTCTTACAGACATAAAGACATGGATGACCTCTAATTTCCTGCTTTTAAACTCAGATAAAACTGAAGTTATTGTACTTGGCCCCACAAATCTTAGAAACATGGTGTCTAACCAGATCCTTACTCTGGATGGCATTACCCTGACCTCTAGTAATACTGTGAGAAATCTTGGAGTCATTTTTGATCAGGATATGTCATTCAAAGCGCATATTAAACAAATATGTAGGACTGCTTTTTTGCATTTACGCAATATCTCTAAAATCAGAAAGGTCTTGTCTCAGAGTGATGCTGAAAAACTAATTCATGCATTTATTTCCTCTAGGCTGGACTATTGTAATTCATTATTATCAGGTTGTCCTAAAAGTTCCCTAAAAAGCCTTCAGTTAATTCAAAATGCTGCAGCTAGAGTACTGACGGGGACTAGGAGAGAGCATATCTCACCCATATTGGCCTCTCTTCATTGGCTTCCTGTTAATTCTAGAATAGAATTTAAAATTCTTCTTCTTACTTATAAGGTTTTGAATAATCAGGTCCCATCTTATCTTAGGGACCTCGTAGTACCATATCACCCCAATAGAGCGCTTCGCTCTCAGACTGCAGGCTTACTTGTAGTTCCTAGGGTTTGTAAGAGTAGAATGGGAGGCAGAGCCTTCAGCTTTCAGGCTCCTCTCCTGTGGAACCAGCTCCCAATTCAGATCAGGGAGACAGACACCCTCTCTACTTTTAAGATTAGGCTTAAAACTTTCCTTTTTGCTAAAGCTTATAGTTAGGGCTGGATCAGGTGACCCTGAACCATCCCTTAGTTATGCTGCTATAGACGTAGACTGCTGGGGGGTTCCCATGATGCACTGTTTCTTTCTCTTTTTGCTCTGTATGCACCACTCTGCATTTAATCATTAGTGATCGATCTCTGCTCCCCTCCACAGCATGTCTTTTTCTTGGTTCTCTCCCTCAGCCCCAACCAGTCCCAGCAGAAGACTGCCCCTCCCTGAGCCTGTTTCTGCTGGAGGTTTCTTCCTGTTAAAAGGGAGTTTTTCCTTCCCACTGTAGCCAAGTGCTTGCTCACAGGGGGTCGTTTTGACCGTTGGGGTTTTACATAATTGTTGTATGGCCTTGCCTTACAATATAAGGCGCCTTGGGGCAACTGTTTGTTGTGATTTGGCGCTATATAAAAAAATTGATTGATTGATTGATTGATTAATTCTGATGTGTGCCATTATTACGGTAAACAAGTAATAATTGTGGATTAATTGCTGTTTATCTGTGGTAATGTGAGTGTGGATGTAATCTCGTTGTTGTTGCACTTGTAATGACAATGACAATAAATCTCATCCATCCATCCATCCATCCAAAGCTTGTTGGTCATGAAAACAAGTTTACCTGCCTGGAGAAGCTCATTCAGCCGCCACATCTGACCCGCGGGCCGGCCACCAGAACTCTGCCACCACAGATAACCATCATGGGCTCTTCCATTAGATTCTTCAATTGACCGTCTCCTCTGACAGTCACAGCGGTGCAGTGAATGGAATTATGTATCTCTCCACGTAACATCAACATCAGTCAGATCACAATCAAGGGGTACAGGTTAAGCAAATCTTTGTTATATGTGATTTACAATTTAATGCCTTGCCAGTGAATGACTTGCATGTGTTCGTTAGTTTCATGGTACTGAAATGAACCACAATGCCCAGTTTGGTGAAATTTGTAATGTTGTTTTTAAAATTATGATGTATTATTAAACAACTACAACCCCTGGCAAAAATGATGGAATCACCGGCCTCAGAGGATGTTCATTCAGTTGTTTAATTTTGTAGAAAAAAAGCAGATCACAGACATGACACAAAACTAAAGTCATTTCAAATGGCAACTTTCTGGCTTTAAGAAACACTATAAGAAATCAGGAAAAAAGATTGTGGCAGTCAGTAACGGTTACTTTTTTAGACCAAGCAGAGGGAAAAAAAAATATGGACTCACTCAATTCTGAGGAATAAATTATGGAATCACCCTGTAAATTTCCATCCCCAAAACTAACACCTGCATCAAATCAGATCTGCTCATTGACATTGACCCTACGTGTCTTTTTGCAAGGAATGTTTTCACAGTTTTTGCTCTATGGCAAGATGCATTATCATCTTGAAAAATGATTTCATCATCCCCAAACATCCTTTCAATTGTCCAAAATATCAACATAAACTTGTGCATTTATTGATGATGTAATGACAGCCATCTCCCCAGTGCCTTTACCTGACATGCAGCCCCATATCATCAATGACTGTGGAAATTTACATGTTCTCTTCAGGCAGTCATCTTTATAAATCTCACTGGAACGGCACCAAACAAAAGTTCCAGCATCATCACCTTGCCCAATGCAGATTCGAGATTCATCACTGAATATGACTTTCATCCAGTCATCCACAGTCCACGATTGCTTTTCCTTAGCCCATTGTAACCTTGTTTTTTTCTGTTTAGGTGTTAATGATGGCTTTCGTTTAGCTTTTCTGTATGTAAATCCCATTTCCTTTAGGCGGTTTCTTACAGTTCGGTCACAGACGTTGACTCCAGTTTCCTCCCATTCGTTCCTCATTTGTTTTGTTGTGCATTTTCGATTTTGAGACATATTGCTTTAAGTTTTCTGTCTTGATGCTTTGATGTCTTCCTTGGTCTACCAGTATGTTTGCCTTTAACAACCTTCCCATGTTGTTTGTAGTTGGTGCAGAGTTTAGACACAGCTGACTGAACAACCAACATCTTTTGCAACATTGCGTGATGATTTACCCTCTTTTAAGAGTTTGATAATCCTCTCCTTTGTTTCAATTGACATCTCTCGTGTTGGAGCCATGATTCATGTCAGTCCACTTGGTACAACAGCTCTCCAAGGTGTGATCACTCCTTTTTAGATGCAGACTAACGAGCAGATCTGATTTGATGCAGGTGTTAGTTTTGGGGATGAAAATTTACAGGGTGATTCCATAATTTATTCCTCAGAATTGAGTGATTCCATATTTTTTTCCTCTGCTTGGTCTAAAAAAGTAACCGTTACTGACTGCCACAATATTTTTTTCTTGATTTCTTATAGTGTTTCTTAAAGCCAGAAAGTTGCCATTTGAAATGACTTTAGTTTTATGTCATGTCTGTGATCTGCTTTTTTTCTACAAAATTAAACAACTGAATGAACATCCTCCGAGGCCGGTGATTCCATAATTTTTGCCAGGGGTTGTAGAAACCACTGTTTTGATGTTATTGTGGTGCTGATTTCAGTAGAGTGTAGAGCTGGTCCAGTGTGCTGCGACCAGGACGAAAACCACACTGCTCCTCCTGAATCCGAGGTTCGACTATCGGTTGAATTCTCTTCTCCAGTACTCTGGAATAGACCTTACCAGGGAGGCTGAGGAGTGTGATCCCCCTGTAGCTGGAACACAATCTCCGGTCCCCCTTCTTAAACAGAGGGCCCACCATCCCGGTCTGCCAATCCAGAGGCACTGTCCCCGACCGCCACGCGATGCTGCAGAGACATGTCAACCAAGACAGTCCCACAACATCCAGAGACTTAAGGTACTCCGGATGGATTTCATCCACCCCAGGAGCCTTGCCACCGAGGAGCTTTCTGACCACTTCAGTGACTTTGGACTGGGTGATGGATGAGTCTGCCTCTGAGTCCGCAGTCTCTGCTTCCTCTTCGAAAGACATGATAATGGGATTGAGGAGATCCTCGAAGTATTCCTTCCACCGCCCAACAACATCCCCTGTCAGGGTCAACAGCTCCCCACTCACACTGTAAACAGTGCCGGTGGGGAGCTGCTTCCACCTCCGGAGGCATCGGACGGTTTGAGTTTCTTTGACGTCGACCGATAGTCCTCCTCCATGGCCTCCCCGAACTCCTCCCAGACTCGAGTTTTTGCCTCTGAGACCGCACAGGCTGCAGCACACTTGGCCTGACGGTACCTGTCAGCTGCCTCTGGAGTCCCACCTGCCAACAAAGACAAGTAGGACTCCTTCTTCAGCTTGACGGCATCCCTTACTTCCGGCGTCCACCACTGGGTTCGGGGATTGCCGCCGTGACAGGCACCAGAGACCCTGCAACCACAGCTGCGAGCAGCTGCATCGACAATGGAGGTGGACAACATGGTCCACTCGGACTCTGTCTCCAACCTCCCCCAGGATCTGGGAGAAGCTCTCCCGGAGGTGGGAGTTGAAGATCTCGTTTACAGAGGGTTCCGCCAGTCGTTCTCAGCAGACCCTCATACGTTTGGGCCTGCCAGGTCTGACCGGCTTCCTCCCCTCCCAGCGGATCCAACTCACCACCAGGTGGTGATTGGTCAACAGCTTAGCCCCTCTCTTCACCCGAGTGTCCGAGACATGTGGCCGAAGTTCAGATGATACGACTGCAAAGTTGATCATCAACCTCTGGCTCAGAGTGTCCCGGTGCCACGTGCACGGACACCCTTGTGTTTGAATATGGTGTTTGTGATGGACACACACACACGCTTAAGATCATTTCAGGTTGGTTCTGGGTCGATGGATCCTTCATAATAAATGGTACCACTGTTGTGAGACACTATGCCTGTGGTAATGTTATGTATATTTAGGACCAGTGTTTCACCCTGGGCTTGTGCATCACAATGTTATCAGTGCTTGAATGTGCATTTGATTGTGGCAGTTCTAAATGAGTTTTAAATGAAAAACAGTTTTAAATGAACCAAGATTATATTCTTCTTCTTCTTTGTCTTTCGGCTGTTCCCGTTAGGGGTCGCCACAGCAGATCAATCGTTTCCATCTCACCCTGTCCTCTGTGTCTTCCTCTGTCTCACCAACCACCTGCATGTCCTCCCTCAGCACATCCATAAACCTCCTCTTTGGTCTCCCTCTTCTCCTCCTGCCTGGTGGTTCCATCCTCAGCATCCTTCTCCCTATATACCCTGGGTCCCTCCTCTGCACGTCCAAACCATCTCAATCTCACCTCTCTGACTTTGTCTCCAACCCGTCCCACCTGAGCTGTCCCTCTGATATGTTCATTCCTAATCTTGTCCATTCTCGTCACTCCCAAAGAGAATCTCAACATCTTCAGCTCTGCCTCCTGTCTTTTTGTTAGTGTCACCGTCTCTAAGCCGTCCAACATAGCTGGTCTCACTACTGTCTTGTAAACTTTCTCCTTCACTCTTGCTGATATTCTTCAGTCACAAGTCACTCCTGCCACCTTTCTCCACCCACTCCACCCTGCCTGCACTCTCTTCTTCACCTCTCTACCACACTCTCCATTACTTTGAACAGTTGACCCCAAATATTTAAACTCATCTACTTTCACCACTTCTACTCCTTGTAACTGCACTATTCCACTGGGCTCTAGTGCTATTATACAAGACACATTGAGAATGACTGGACAGATAATGACATCAACCAGGCAAGGGCACTTCCAGTAATCCCCACAAAATTCTCCAACCTATTGAGCAAATATGATGATCCATGGTATCAAATGCAGCACTGAGATCTAACAGCACCAAAACCATAGTGGTGTCTGAGTCCATTGCTCGCAGAAGATCATTCACAACTTTAGTGAGCGCTGTCTCTGTGGAGTGATATTTCCTAAAAGCAGACTGCAGCAGCTCAAAAAGATCATTCTCAGTGAGGTGGTCTACGAGCTGCCGTGACACCACCTTTTCTAAAATTTTGGAACAGAATGATAGATTTGATATCGGCCTGTAATTTTTCAATACACTGGGGTCAAGATTAGATTTCTTAAGTAATGGTTTAATCACTGCTGATTTAAAACATTTCGGAACAGATCCAGAGGTTAAAGAAAGATTAATAATTTCCAGCACAGTCGGCCCAAGAGTGGACCACAGGTCCTTAAACAATTTTGTTGGTATAGGATCAAATAAACAGGTTGTGCTTTTTGTAGATGCCACAAGTTTCATCAGCACGCCCAAAGAAATACTATTAAATTCTGTCAATATAGGTAACACCTCAATGGTAGCGTCCACCTCCATAGCAGGTTGTAATGGCTGGACCGAGGCATGCTGAGATATGCTCAGCCTAATATCTTCTATTTTCTTCTCAAAATAATCCAAGAAATCCTGTGCTGAAAAGGGAGAACAACTAACAGGTGGCTGCCCGTGAATAAGAAATGCGACCGTGTCAAACAAAAACTTTGTTATGTTTGTTTTAACTGATCAAATCAGAGTAATAGGTGACTGATATCAGTCACTAAACAGTGACTGATATGATGCTCCTACCCCCCCCTACCCCTCCTTTGTGTTCCTGGCCCCTGCTCATGCCACTCCCTTTCCCCTCCGGGATGCAGTGCAGCTCCCTATTCCCCCCCCAAGCTTGGCTGCGCCACCACGTGTTGCTGTGGCCCCCCCCACAGTCACATTTCCTCAATTCAGTTGACGGACTGTTTCAAAGTTTCGCGTACATAAACAATCAAATGTATATGTGTGGTTGTTTTAATTCTGATATGTGCCATTATGACAATCAACTAGTAATAATTGTGGATTAATTGCTGTATATTTGTCTGAGGTAATTGGGTGTGAAATTAATTGCCCTCTTAGGGATCAATAAAGTTGTCTGAATCTGAATTAAACCCAGGACAAGCTGAAGTGGGACCTGCTGGCCTCGTGGAGCTCACAGAAATGTTGTCAGTACCACACTAGCCGGTTCCAAACAGTTTTCTGGTGGACTCTTTGGCGGGTCAGGAAGTGGTGACGGCACACTGCCGGCTGCACCAAACTTGCACCTTGACAGCCTCGCTGTTCACTGGTGGATTGTGGACAAGTGGTGTTGACACTTTCATTGTCTCGGTCCGGCACAGCGTTGCAGTCCAGGAAAGCTTCTTCACAACTGAAAGCTTCTGGTCCAAAGTCCAAGACGGTCAGATGAGCTTCTTGTTGGAATGTCCTCCGGGTTTTGGTTGGTGTTCGGTTCTTTTATCACGGTGAGTGATCCCCAAAAAGAATTGGACAGGAAACAGACTTCAAAGTTTAGATGCTGCATTGTGCAGAGTTTTTACACTGATACAGAGAATCATCTCAGCGCTGGGGTCTTGACCAGGTCACATGCAAACACCTGGAACAAAGAACCTCGACTTCCTTTGTCATCTAACTTTCATTCCTGTGCCTAGGCCACTCCCATGTGGGCGGTCTTTAGTCTGTCTTGAATCAAGGTCTATGTGGGTTGGCTGCAAAGTGAGGTGGAGTTGGCAGGCATCTGTTCATGTTGCATTCAAGGTTATTATGTAAAAATCTTAGTGTGTGTTTGTAACATAGTGTAGCGTCACGTGTTAAAAACAGTGTGTTCCATCATACTGATTCTTTTTCCAAATAGACATGAATACTTCGGTTTTATCAATTAAACATCTATAAAAAGATCAGATGGTTTATCAATTAAACAGCTGTAAAAGATCAGGTTTACCAAATACAAGGACAGTGTGCATCAGCCATTTTGAAAAGCCGTTAGGTTAAGATCAGATAGTTACAAGGACATTTTGGATGTGCATCAGCTATTTTGTGTTATGCATCATGGAACACTCTGACAACTGGTTTTTAATCGGTGTTCACAGATCTGTTGGTGGTTCTGTTATGAACTCTGGACTGTCTGAGCTGAAAATCACTTTTGTCCTACTGGACTTTTGACCCACTTGTCTCTGAAAGGCTGTGAGACAACAGATTTTCATGATGAATAAACTTTGGTTGACGGGTTAAAATTTTGTGGTTAAGGTTTCATTCAAGACTCCATCCTATCCTAGGACGCTATGGCAAGAGCTGGATTAGCGCCCCCTACTGTCCTCTCTGTTATGCATTGATTTTATTTTATTTTTTAGGTATCTGAGGACTTCTTTACTTACATCTTCATGCTGCACTACACTCCGACACCACTAGGAAGCAGCGGCATCGTCCGGACGACAGCCATCAGCATCCGTGTTGAGTGTCATTATCAGAGGTCAGTGTGCGTTTAAAAAAACAAATACTGATTGGTGCATTGATCAGAGCGCCCCCTGCTGTTGTCCCTGATGCTAGCTGCAGCTTGTTGTTTAGAAGACAGGACATGAGCCTCGGGATGGTGAAGCCAACCTGGAAACCGCTCAGCGTCACTGACGCCTCACAGGAACATTTACCCTTCAGCCTCCAGCTCATGACAGGTACGTGTCCCATCCTGATCCGGATCAGCTCCAGACTGGGTTCTGGCTGCTGCTTTCATGGTTTCTGCTCCAGGTGATGTCCTGAGCTTTTACAGATGAAAGGTATTTGGATAGCTGTGACTATTTCCTGTCCCGGCCTGATTAACATGTTTGACTGAAGCTCTCGAGGAAATGTTTTTAAAGTAGATGTCCTCAGAAACATGTGAGGGAAGCCACCAAGACACCCTGCAGGAGTTCCATGCTTCAGTGGTTATGATGCCCTTGGTCTTACGGGACCTTTGTGTCCTGGAGGAGCCACAGAACCTGTACCTGTTTTTTTTCTCTCTCTCTCTCTCTCTCTCAGATGATTGACTGGTTCTGGTTTCATTTATTTTATTTCTCTCTCTCAGATGATTGACTGGTTCTGGTTTCATTTATTTTATTTCTCTCTCTCAGATGATTGACTGGTTCTGGTTTCATTTATTTTATTTCTCTCTCTCAGATGTTTGACTGGTTCTGGTTTCATTTATTTTATTTCTCTCTCTCTCTCAGATGTTTGACTGGTTCTGGTTTCATTTATTTTATTTCTCTCTCTCTCAGATGATTGACTGGTTCTGGTTTCATTTATTTTATTTCTCTCTCTCAGATGATTGACTGGTTCTGGTTTCATTTATTTTATTTCTCTCTCTCAGATGTTTGACTGGTTCTGGTTTCATTTATTTTATTTCTCTCTCTCAGTTGTTTGACTGGTTCTGGTTTCATTTATTTTATTTCTCTCTCTCAGATGATTGACTGGTTCTGGTTTCATTTATTTTATTTCTCTCTCTCTCAGATGATTGACTGGTTCTGGTTTCATTTATTTTATTTCTCTCTCTCAGATGTTTGACTGGTTCTGGTTTCAATTATTTTATTTCTCTCTCTCAGATGTTTGACTGGTTCTGGTTTCAATTATTTTATTTCTCTCTCTCAGATGATTGACTGGTTCTGGTTTCATTTATTTTATTTCTCTCTCTCTGAGATGATTGGTTCTGGTTTCAATTATTTTATTTCTCTCTCTCAGATGATTGACTGGTTCTGGTTTCAATTATTTTATTTCTCTCTCTCAGATGATTGACTGGTTCTGGTTTAATTTATTTTATTTCTCTCTCTCTCAGATGATTGACTGGTTCTGGTTTCATTTATTTTATTTCTCTCTCTCTCAGATGTTTGACTGGTTCTGGTTTCAATTATTTTATTTCTCTCTCTCAGATGATTGACTGGTTCTGGTTTCAATTATTTTATTTCTCTCTCTCAGATGATTGACTGGTTCTGGTTTCAATTATTTTATTTCTCTCTCTCAGATGATTGACTGGTTCTGGTTTCATTTATTTTATTTCTCTCTCTCTCAGATGTTTGACTGGTTCTGGTTTCATTTATTTTATTTCTCTCTCTCAGATGATTGACTGGTTCTGGTTTCATTTATTTTATTTCTCTCTCTGAGATGATTGACTGGTTCTGGTTTCAATTATTTTATTTCTCTCTCTCAGATGATTGACTGGTTCTGGTTTCAATTATTTTATTTCTCTCTCTCAGATGATTGACTGGTTCTGGTTTCAATTATTTTATTTCTCTCTCTCAGATGATTGACTGGTTCTGGTTTCATTTATTTTATTTCTCTCTCTCTCAGATGATTGACTGGTTCTGGTTTCATTTATTTTATTTCTCTCTCTCAGATGTTTGACTGGTTCTGGTTTCATTTATTTTATTTCTCTCTCTCGGATGATTGACTGGTTCTGGTTTCATTTATTTTATTTCTCTCTCTCAGATGATTGACTGGTTCTGGTTTCATTTATTTTATTTCTCTCTCTCTCTCAGATGATTGACTGGTTCTGGTTTCATTCATTTTATTTCTCTCTCTCAGATGATTGACTGGTTCTGGTTTCATTTATTTTATTTCTCTCTCTCTCAGATGATTGACTGGTTCTGGTTTCATTTATTTTATTTCTCTCTCTCTCTCAGATGATTGACTGGTTCTGGTTTCAATTATTTTATTTCTCTCTCTCAGATGATTGACTGGTTCTGGTTTCATTTATTTTATTTCTCTCTCTCAGATGATTGACTGGTTCTGGTTTCAATTATTTTATTTCTCTCTCTCAGATGTTTGACTGGTTCTGGTTTCATTTATTTTATTTCTCTCTCTCTCAGATGTTTGACTGGTTCTGGTTTCAATTATTTTATTTCTCTCTCTCAGATGATTGACTGGTTCTGGTTTCATTTATTTTATTTCTCTCTCTCTCAGATGATTGACTGGTTCTGGTTTCAATTATTTTATTTCTCTCTCTCAGATGTTTGACTGGTTCTGGTTTCATTTATTTTATTTCTCTCTCTCTCTCAGATGATTGACTGGTTCTGGTTTCATTTATTTTATTTCTCTCTCTCTCTCAGATGATTGACTGGTTCTGGTTTCATTTATTTTATTTCTCTCTCTCAGATGTTTGACTGGTTCTGGTTTCATTTATTTTATTTCTCTCTCTCTCTCAGATGATTGACTGGTTCTGGTTTCAATTATTTTATTTCTCTCTCTCTCAGATGTTTGACTGGTTCTGGTTTCATTTATTTTATTTCTCTCTCTCTCTCAGATGATTGACTGGTTCTGGTCTCATTTATTTTATTTCTCTCTCTCTCAGATGATTGACTGGTTCTGGTTTCAATTATTTTATTTCTCTCTCTCTCAGATGTTTGACTGGTTCTGGTTTCATTTATTTTATTTATCTCTCTCTCTCAGATGTTTGACTGGTTCTGGTTTCATTTATTTTATTTCTCTCTCTCAGTTGTTTGACTGGTTCTGGTTTCATTTATTTTATTTCTCTCTCTCAGATGATTGACTGGTTCTGGTTTCATTTATTTTATTTCTCTCTCTCAGATGATTGACTGGTTCTGGTTTCAATTATTTTATTTCTCTCTCTCAGATGATTGACTGGTTCTGGTTTCAATTATTTTATTTCTCTCTCTCAGATGATTGACTGGTTCTGGTTTCATTTATTTTATTTCTCTCTCTCTCAGATGTTTGACTGGTTCTGGTTTCATTTATTTTATTTCTCTCTCTCAGATGATTGACTGGTTCTGGTTTCATTTATTTTATTTCTCTCTCTCTCAGATGTTTGACTGGTTCTGGTTTCATTTATTTTATTTCTCTCTCTCTCTCTCAGATGATTGACTGGTTCTGGTTTCATTTATTTTATTGCTCTCTCTCTCAGATGTTTGACTGGTTCTGGTTTCAATTATTTTATTTCTCTCTCTCAGATGATTGACTGGTTCTGGTTTCATTTATTTTATTTCTCTCTCTCTCAGATGTTTGACTGGTTCTGGTTTCATTTATTTTATTTCTCTCTCTCTCTCTCAGATGATTGACTGGTTCTGGTTTCATTTATTTTATTTCTCTCTCTGAGATGATTGACTGGTTCTGGTTTCATTTATTTTATTTCTCTCTCTCTCAGATGATTGACTGGTTCTGGTTTCATTTATTTTATTTCTCTCTCTCAGATGATTGACTGGTTCTGGTTTCAATTATTTTATTTCTCTCTCTCTCAGATGTTTGACTGGTTCTGGTTTCATTTATTTTATTTCTCTCTCTGAGATGATTGACTGGTTCTGGTTTCATTTATTTTATTTCTCTCTCTCTCAGATGTTTGACTGGTTCTGGTTTCATTTATTTTATTTCTCTCTCTGAGATGATTGACTGGTTCTGGTTTCATTTATTTTATTTCTCTCTCTCTCAGATGTTTGACTGGTTCTGGTTTCATTTATTTTATTTCTCTCTCTCAGATGATTGACTGGTTCTGGTTTCAATTATTTTATTTCTCTCTCTCTCAGATGTTTGACTGGTTCTGGTTTCATTTATTTTATTTCTCTCTCTCAGATGATTGACTGGTTCTGGTTTCAATTATTTTATTTCTCTCTCTCAGATGTTTGACTGGTTCTGGTTTCAATTATTTTATTTCTCTCTCTCAGATGTTGACTGGTTCTGGTTTCATTTATTTTATTTCTCTCTCTTAGATGATTGACTGGTTCTGGTTTCATTTATTTTATTTCTCTCTCTCAGATGATTGACTGGTTCTGGTTTCAATTATTTTATTTATCTCTCTCAGATGTTTGACTGGTTCTGGTTTCATTTATTTTATTTCTCTCTCTCAGATGATTGACTGGTTCTGGTTTCATTTATTTTATTTCTCTCTCTCTCAGATGATTGGTTCTGGTTTCAATTATTTTATTTCTCTCTCTCAGATGATTGACTGGTTCTGGTTTCATTTATTTTATTTCTCTCTCTCTCAGATGTTTGACTGGTTCTGGTTTCAATTATTTTATTTCTCTCTCTCAGATGATTGACTGGTTCTGGTTTCATTTATTTTATTTCTCTCTCTCTCAGATGATTGACTGGTTCTGGTTTCAATTATTTTATTTCTCTCTCTCAGATGATTGACTGGTTCTGGTTTCATTTATTTATTTCTCTCTCTCTCAGATGATTGACTGGTTCTGGTTTCAATTATTTTATTTCTCTCTCTCAGATGATTGACTGGTTCTGGTTTCAATTATTTTATTTCTCTCTCTCAGATGATTGACTGGTTCTGGTTTCATTTATTTTATTTCTCTCTCTCTCAGATGTTTGACTGGTTCTGGTTTCATTTATTTTATTTCTCTCTCTCAGATGATTGACTGGTTCTGGTTTCATTTATTTTATTTCTCTCTCTCTCTCTCAGATGTTTGACTGGTTCTGGTTTCATTTATTTTATTTCTCTCTCTCTCTCTCAGATGATTGACTGGTTCTGGTTTCATTTATTTTATTTCTCTCTCTCTCAGATGTTTGACTGGTTCTGGTTTCAATTATTTTATTTCTCTCTCTCAGATGATTGACTGGTTCTGGTTTCATTTATTTTATTTCTCTCTCTCTCAGATGTTTGACTGGTTCTGGTTTCATTTATTTTATTTCTCTCTCTCTCTCTCAGATGATTGACTGGTTCTGGTTTCATTTATTTTATTTCTCTCTCTGAGATGATTGACTGGTTCTGGTTTCATTTATTTTATTTCTCTCTCTCTCAGATGATTGACTGGTTCTGGTTTCAATTATTTTATTTCTCTCTCTCTCAGATGTTTGACTGGTTCTGGTTTCATTTATTTTATTTCTCTCTCTCAGATGATTGACTGGTTCTGGTTTCAATTATTTTATTTCTCTCTCTCAGATGTTTGACTGGTTCTGGTTTCAATTATTTTATTTCTCTCTCTCAGATGTTTGACTGGTTCTGGTTTCATTTATTTTATTTCTCTCTCTTAGATGATTGACTGGTTCTGGTTTCATTTATTTTATTTCTCTCTCTCAGATGATTGACTGGTTCTGGTTTCAATTATTTTATTTATCTCTCTCAGATGTTTGACTGGTTCTGGTTTCATTTATTTTATTTCTCTCTCTCAGATGATTGACTGGTTCTGGTTTCATTTATTTTATTTCTCTCTCTCTCAGATGATTGACTGGTTCTGGTTTCAATTATTTTATTTCTCTCTCTCAGATGATTGACTGGTTCTGGTTTCATTTATTTTATTTCTCTCTCTCTCAGATGTTTGACTGGTTCTGGTTTCAATTATTTTATTTCTCTCTCTCAGATGATTGACTGGTTCTGGTTTCATTTATTTTATTTCTCTCTCTCTCAGATGATTGACTGGTTCTGGTTTCAATTATTTTATTTCTCTCTCTCAGATGATTGACTGGTTCTGGTTTCATTTATTTTATTTCTCTCTCTCTCAGATGATTGACTGGTTCTGGTTTCAATTATTTTATTTCTCTCTCTCAGATGATTGACTGGTTCTGGTTTCAATTATTTTATTTCTCTCTCTCTCTCAGATGTTTGACTGGTTCTGGTTTCAATTATTTTATTTCTCTCTCTCAGATGATTGACTGGTTCTGGTTTCATTTATTTTATTTCTCTCTCTCAGATGATTGACTGGTTCTGGTTTCATTTATTTTATTTCTCTCTCTCTCAGATGTTTGACTGGTTCTGGTTTCAATTATTTTATTTCTCTCTCTCAGATGATTGACTGGTTCTGGTTTCATTTATTTTATTTCTCTCTCTCTCAGATGATTGACTGGTTCTGGTTTCAATTATTTTATTTCTCTCTCTCAGATGATTGACTGGTTCTGGTTTCATTTATTTTATTTCTCTCTCTCTCAGATGATTGACTGGTTCTGGTTTCAATTATTTTATTTCTCTCTCTCAGATGATTGACTGGTTCTGGTTTCAATTATTTTATTTCTCTCTCTCTCTCAGATGTTTGACTGGTTCTGGTTTCAATTATTTTATTTCTCTCTCTCAGATGATTGACTGGTTCTGGTTTCATTTATTTTATTTCTCTCTCTCTCAGATGATTGACTGGTTCTGGTTTCAATTATTTTATTTCTCTCTCTCAGATGATTGACTGGTTCTGGTTTCATTTATTTTATTTCTCTCTCTCTCAGATGATTGACTGGTTCTGGTTTCATTTATTTTATTTCTCTCTCAGATGATTGACTGGTTCTGGTT
The DNA here is from genome assembly GCF_902500255.1 of Thalassophryne amazonica. Classification (NCBI taxonomy): domain Eukaryota; kingdom Metazoa; phylum Chordata; class Actinopteri; order Batrachoidiformes; family Batrachoididae; genus Thalassophryne; species Thalassophryne amazonica. The sequence continues at coordinate 116,415,084 of NC_047110.1, forward strand.
TCAATTATTTTATTTCTCTCTCTCAGATGATTGACTGGTTCTGGTTTCAATTATTTTATTTCTCTCTCTCTCAGATGTTTGACTGGTTCTGGTTTCATTTATTTTATTTCTCTCTCTCAGATGATTGACTGGTTCTGGTTTCATTTATTTTATTTCTCTCTCTCAGATGATTGACTGGTTCTGGTTTCAATTATTTTATTTCTCTCTCTCAGATGATTGACTGGTTCTGGTTTCATTTATTTTATTTCTCTCTCTCTCAGATGATTGACTGGTTCTGGTTTCAATTATTTTATTTCTCTCTCTCAGATGATTGACTGGTTCTGGTTTCAATTATTTATTTCTCTCTCTCTCTCAGATGTTTGACTGGTTCTGGTTTCAATTATTTTATTTCTCTCTCTCAGATGATTGACTGGTTCTGGTTTCATTTATTTTATTTCTCTCTCTCTCAGATGATTGACTGGTTCTGGTTTCAATTATTTTATTTCTCTCTCTCAGATGATTGACTGGTTCTGGTTTCATTTATTTTATTTCTCTCTCTCTCAGATGATTGACTGGTTCTGGTTTCATTTATTTTATTTCTCTCTCAGATGATTGACTGGTTCTGGTTTCAATTATTTTATTTCTCTCTCTCTCAGATGTTTGACTGGTTCTGGTTTCATTTATTTTATTTCTCTCTCTCAGATGTTTGACTGGTTCTGGTTTCAATTATTATATTTCTCTCTCTCACATGTTTGACTGGTTCTGGTTTCATTTATTTTATTTCTCTCTCTTAGATGATTGACTGGTTCTGGTTTCATTTATTTTATTTCTCTCTCTCAGATGATTGACTGGTTCTGGTTTCAATTATTTTATTTCTCTCTCTCAGATGTTTGACTGGTTCTGGTTTCATTTATTTTATTTATCTCTCTCAGATGATTGACTGGTTCTGGTTTCATTTATTTTATTTCTCTCTCTCTCAGATGATTGGTTCTGGTTTCAATTATTTTATTTCTCTCTCTCAGATGATTGACTGGTTCTGGTTTCATTTATTTTATTTCTCTCTCTCTCAGATGTTTGACTGGTTCTGGTTTCAATTATTTTATTTCTCTCTCTCAGATGATTGACTGGTTCTGGTTTCATTTATTTTATTTCTCTCTCTCTCAGATGATTGACTGGTTCTGGTTTCAATTATTTTATTTCTCTCTCTCAGATGATTGACTGGTTCTGGTTTCATTTATTTTATTTCTCTCTCTCTCAGATGATTGACTGGTTCTGGTTTCAATTATTTTATTTCTCTCTCTCAGATGATTGACTGGTTCTGGTTTCAATTATTTTATTTCTCTCTCTCAGATGATTGACTGGTTCTGGTTTCATTTATTTTATTTCTCTCTCTCTCAGATGTTTGACTGGTTCTGGTTTCATTTATTTTATTTCTCTCTCTCTCAGATGTTTGACTGGTTCTGGTTTCATTTATTTTATTTCTCTCTCTCTCAGATGTTTGACTGGTTCTGGTTTCATTTATTTTATTTCTCTCTCTCTCTCTCAGATGATTGACTGGTTCTGGTTTCATTTATTTTATTTCTCTCTCTCTCAGATGTTTGACTGGTTCTGGTTTCAATTATTTTATTTCTCTCTCTCAGATGATTGACTGGTTCTGGTTTCATTTATTTTATTTCTCTCTCTCTCAGATGTTTGACTGGTTCTGGTTTCATTTATTTTATTTCTCTCTCTCTCTCTCTCTCAGATGATTGACTGGTTCTGGTTTCATTTATTTTATTTCTCTCTCTGAGATGATTGACTGGTTCTGGTTTCATTTATTTTATTTCTCTCTCTCTCAGATGATTGACTGGTTCTGGTTTCATTTATTTTATTTCTCTCTCAGATGATTGACTGGTTCTGGTTTCAATTATTTTATTTCTCTCTCTCAGATGATTGACTGGTTCTGGTTTCAATTATTTTATTTCTCTCTCTCTCAGATGTGTGACTTGTTCTGGTTTCATTTATTTTATTTCTCTCTCTCAGATGATTGACTGGTTCTGGTTTCATTTATTTTATTTCTCTCTCTCAGATGATTGACTGGTTCTGGTTTCAATTATTTTATTTCTCTCTCTCAGATGATTGACTGGTTCTGGTTTCATTTATTTTATTTCTCTCTCTCTCAGATGATTGACTGGTTCTGGTTTCAATTATTTTATTTCTCTCTCTCAGATGATTGACTGGTTCTGGTTTCAATTATTTTATTTCTCTCTCTCTCTCAGATGTTTGACTGGTTCTGGTTTCAATTATTTTATTTCTCTCTCTCAGATGATTGACTGGTTCTGGTTTCATTTATTTTATTTCTCTCTCTCTCAGATGATTGACTGGTTCTGGTTTCAATTATTTTATTTCTCTCTCTCAGATGATTGACTGGTTCTGGTTTCATTTATTTTATTTCTCTCTCTCTCAGATGATTGACTGGTTCTGGTTTCATTTATTTTATTTCTCTCTCAGATGATTGACTGGTTCTGGTTTCAATTATTTTATTTCTCTCTCTCAGATGATTGACTGGTTCTGGTTTCAATTATTTTATTTCTCTCTCTCTCAGATGTTTGACTGGTTCTGGTTTCATTTATTTTATTTCTCTCTCTCAGATGTTTGACTGGTTCTGGTTTCAATTATTATATTTCTCTCTCTCACATGTTTGACTGGTTCTGGTTTCATTTATTTTATTTCTCTCTCTTAGATGATTGACTGGTTCTGGTTTCATTTATTTTATTTCTCTCTCAGATGATTGACTGGTTCTGGTTTCAATTATTTTATTTCTCTCTCTCAGATGTTTGACTGGTTCTGGTTTCATTTATTTTATTTATCTCTCTCAGATGATTGACTGGTTCTGGTTTCATTTATTTTATTTCTCTCTCTCTCAGATGATTGGTTCTGGTTTCAATTATTTTATTTCTCTCTCTCAGATGATTGACTGGTTCTGGTTTCATTTATTTTATTTCTCTCTCTCTCAGATGTTTGACTGGTTCTGGTTTCAATTATTTTATTTCTCTCTCTCAGATGATTGACTGGTTCTGGTTTCATTTATTTTATTTCTCTCTCTCTCAGATGATTGACTGGTTCTGGTTTCAATTATTTTATTTCTCTCTCTCAGATGATTGACTGGTTCTGGTTTCATTTATTTTATTTCTCTCTCTCTCAGATGATTGACTGGTTCTGGTTTCAATTATTTTATTTCTCTCTCTCAGATGATTGACTGGTTCTGGTTTCAATTATTTTATTTCTCTCTCTCAGATGATTGACTGGTTCTGGTTTCATTTATTTTATTTCTCTCTCTCTCAGATGTTTGACTGGTTCTGGTTTCATTTATTTTATTTCTCTCTCTCAGATGATTGACTGGTTCTGGTTTCATTTATTTTATTTCTCTCTCTCTCAGATGTTTGACTGGTTCTGGTTTCATTTATTTTATTTCTCTCTCTCTCTCTCAGATGATTGACTGGTTCTGGTTTCATTTATTTTATTTCTCTCTCTCTCAGATGTTTGACTGGTTCTGGTTTCAATTATTTTATTTCTCTCTCTCAGATGATTGACTGGTTCTGGTTTCATTTATTTTATTTCTCTCTCTCTCAGATGTTTGACTGGTTCTGGTTTCATTTATTTTATTTCTCTCTCTCTCTCTCTCTCAGATGATTGACTGGTTCTGGTTTCATTTATTTTATTTCTCTCTCTGAGATGATTGACTGGTTCTGGTTTCATTTATTTTATTTCTCTCTCTCTCAGATGATTGACTGGTTCTGGTTTCATTTATTTTATTTCTCTCTCTCAGATGATTGACTGGTTCTGGTTTCAATTATTTTATTTCTCTCTCTCTCAGATGTTTGACTGGTTCTGGTTTCATTTATTTTATTTCTCTCTCTGAGATGATTGACTGGTTCTGGTTTCATTTATTTTATTTCTCTCTCTCTCAGATGTTTGACTGGTTCTGGTTTCATTTATTTTATTTCTCTCTCTGAGATGATTGACTGGTTCTGGTTTCATTTATTTTATTTCTCTCTCTCTCAGATGTTTGACTGGTTCTGGTTTCATTTATTTTATTTCTCTCTCTCAGATGATTGACTGGTTCTGGTTTCAATTATTTTATTTCTCTCTCTCTCAGATGTTTGACTGGTTCTGGTTTCATTTATTTTATTTCTCTCTCTCAGATGATTGACTGGTTCTGGTTTCAATTATTTTATTTCTCTCTCTCAGATGTTTGACTGGTTCTGGTTTCAATTATTTTATTTCTCTCTCTCAGATGTTTGACTGGTTCTGGTTTCATTTATTTTATTTCTCTCTCTTAGATGATTGACTGGTTCTGGTTTCATTTATTTTATTTCTCTCTCTCAGATGATTGACTGGTTCTGGTTTCAATTATTTTATTTATCTCTCTCAGATGTTTGACTGGTTCTGGTTTCATTTATTTTATTTCTCTCTCTCAGATGATTGACTGGTTCTGGTTTCATTTATTTTATTTCTCTCTCTCTCAGATGATTGGTTCTGGTTTCAATTATTTTATTTCTCTCTCTCAGATGATTGACTGGTTCTGGTTTCATTTATTTTATTTCTCTCTCTCTCAGATGTTTGACTGGTTCTGGTTTCAATTATTTTATTTCTCTCTCTCAGATGATTGACTGGTTCTGGTTTCATTTATTTTATTTCTCTCTCTCTCAGATGATTGACTGGTTCTGGTTTCAATTATTTTATTTCTCTCTCTCAGATGATTGACTGGTTCTGGTTTCATTTATTTTATTTCTCTCTCTCTCAGATGATTGACTGGTTCTGGTTTCAATTATTTTATTTCTCTCTCTCAGATGATTGACTGGTTCTGGTTTCAATTATTTTATTTCTCTCTCTCTCTCAGATGTTTGACTGGTTCTGGTTTCAATTATTTTATTTCTCTCTCTCAGATGATTGACTGGTTCTGGTTTCATTTATTTTATTTCTCTCTCTCTCAGATGATTGACTGGTTCTGGTTTCAATTATTTTATTTCTCTCTCTCAGATGATTGACTGGTTCTGGTTTCATTTATTTTATTTCTCTCTCTCTCAGATGATTGACTGGTTCTGGTTTCATTTATTTTATTTCTCTCTCAGATGATTGACTGGTTCTGGTTTCAATTATTTTATTTCTCTCTCTCAGATGATTGACTGGTTCTGGTTTCAATTATTTTATTTCTCTCTCTCTCAGATGTTTGACTGGTTCTGGTTTCATTTATTTTATTTCTCTCTCTCAGATGATTGACTGGTTCTGGTTTCATTTATTTTATTTCTCTCTCTCAGATGATTGACTGGTTCTGGTTTCAATTATTTTATTTCTCTCTCTCAGATGATTGACTGGTTCTGGTTTCATTTATTTTATTTCTCTCTCTCTCAGATGATTGACTGGTTCTGGTTTCAATTATTTTATTTCTCTCTCTCTCTCTCAGATGTTTGACTGGTTCTGGTTTCAATTATTTTATTTCTCTCTCTCAGATGATTGACTGGTTCTGGTTTCATTTATTTTATTTCTCTCTCTCTCAGATGATTGACTGGTTCTGGTTTCAATTATTTTATTTCTCTCTCTCAGATGATTGACTGGTTCTGGTTTCATTTATTTTATTTCTCTCTCTCTCAGATGATTGACTGGTTCTGGTTTCATTTATTTTATTTCTCTCTCAGATGATTGACTGGTTCTGGTTTCAATTATTTTATTTCTCTCTCTCAGATGATTGACTGGTTCTGGTTTCAATTATTTTATTTCTCTCTCTCTCAGATGTTTGACTGGTTCTGGTTTCATTTATTTTATTTCTCTCTCTCAGATGATTGACTGGTTCTGGTTTCATTTATTTTATTTCTCTCTCTCTCAGATGATTGACTGGTTCTGGTTTCAATTATTTTATTTCTCTCTCTCAGATGATTGACTGGTTCTGGTTTCATTTATTTTATTTCTCTCTCTCAGATGTTTGACTGGTTCTGGTTTCATTTATTTTATTTCTCTCTCTCAGATGATTGACTGGTTCTGGTTTCATTTATTTTATTTCTCTCTCTCAGATGATTGACTGGTTCTGGTTTCATTTATTTTATTTCTCTCTCTCAGATGATTGACTGGTTCTGGTTTCAATTATTTTATTTCTCTCTCTCAGATGATTGACTGGTTCTGGTTTCAATTATTTTATTTCTCTCTCTCAGATGATTGACTGGTTCTGGTTTCAATTATTTTATTTCTCTCTCTCAGATGATTGACTGGTTCTGGTTTCATTTATTTTATTTCTCTCTCTCAGATGTTTGACTGGTTCTGGTTTCATTTATTTTATTTCTCTCTCTCAGATGTTTGACTGGTTCTGGTTTCATTTATTTTATTTCTCTCTCTCAGATGATTGACTGGTTCTGGTTTCAATTATTTTATTTCTCTCTCTCAGATGATTGACTGGTTCTGGTTTCAATTATTTTATTTCTCTCTCTCAGATGATTGACTGGTTCTGGTTTCAATTATTTTATTTCTCTCTCTCAGATGATTGACTGGTTCTGGTTTCATTTATTTTATTTCTCTCTCTCTCAGATGTTGACTGGTTCTGGTTTCATTTATTTTATTTCTCTCTCTCAGATGATTGACTGGTTCTGGTTTCATTTATTTTATTTCTCTCTCTGAGATGATTGACTGGTTCTGGTTTCATTTATTTTATTTCTCTCTCTGAGATGATTGACTGGTTCTGGTTTCATTTATTTTATTTCTCTCTCTGAGATGATTGACTGGTTCTGGTTTCATTTATTTTATTTCTCTCTCTCAGATGATTGACTGGTTCTGGTTTCATTCATTTTATTTCTCTCTCTGAGATGATTGACTGGTTCTGGTTTCATTTATTTTATTTCTCTCTCTCTGAGATGATTGACTGGTTCTGGTTTCATTTATTTTATTTCTCTCTCTCTCAGATGATTGACTGGTTCTGGTTTCATTTATTTTATTTCTCTCTCTCTCTCAGATGATTGACTGGTTCTGGTTTCAATTATTTTATTTCTCTCTCTCAGATGATTGACTGGTTCTGGTTTCATTTATTTTATTTCTCTCTCTCTCAGATGATTGACTGGTTCTGGTTTCATTTATTTTATTTCTCTCTCAGATGTTTGACTGGTTCTGGTTTCAATTATTTTATTTCTCTCTCTCAGATGATTGACTGGTTCTGGTTTCATTTATTTTATTTCTCTCTCTCAGATGATTGACTGGTTCTGGTTTCAATTATTTTATTTCTCTCTCTCAGATGATTGACTGGTTCTGGTTTCAATTATTTTATTTCTCTCTCTCAGATGATTGACTGGTTCTGGTTTCATTTATTTTATTTCTCTCTCTCTCAGATGTTTGACTGGTTCTGGTTTCATTTATTTTATTTCTCTCTCTCAGATGATTGACTGGTTCTGGTTTCAATTATTTTATTTCTCTCTCTCTCAGATGATTGACTGGTTCTGGTTTCAATTATTTTATTTCTCTCTCTCAGATGATTGACTGGTTCTGGTTTCATTTATTTTATTTCTCTCTCTCTCAGATGATTGACTGGTTCTGGTTTCAATTATTTTATTTCTCTCTCTCTCTCAGATGTTTGACTGGTTCTGGTTTCAATTATTTTATTTCTCTCTCTCAGATGATTGACTGGTTCTGGTTTCATTTATTTCATTTCTCTCTCTCTCAGATGATTGACTGGTTCTGGTTTCAATTATTTTATTTCTCTCTCTCAGATGATTGGTTCTGGTTTCATTTATTTTATTTCTCTCTCTCAGATGATTGACTGGTTCTGGTTTCAATTATTTTATTTCTCTCTCTCAGATGATTGACTGGTTCTGGTTTCATTTATTTTATTTCTCTCTCTCTCAGATGATTGACTGGTTCTGGTTTCATTTATTTTATTTCTCTCTCTCAGATGTTTGACTGGTTCTGGTTTCATTTATTTTATTTCTCTCTCTCAGATGATTGACTGGTTCTGGTTTCATTTATTTTATTTCTCTCTCTCTCAGATGTTTGACTGGTTCTGGTTTCATTTATTTTATTTCTCTCTCTCAGATGATTGACTGGTTCTGGTTTCATTTATTTTATTTCTCTCTCTCTCTCAGATGATTGACTGGTTCTGGTTTCATTTATTTTATTTCTCTCTCTCAGATGTTTGACTGGTTCTGGTTTCATTTATTTTATTTATCTCTCTCTCAGATGATTGACTGGTTCTGGTTTCATTTATTTTATTTCTCTCTCTCTCAGATGTTTGACTGGTTCTGGTTTCATTTATTTTATTTCTCTCTCTCTCTCAGATGTTTGACTGGTTCTGGTTTCATTTATTTTATTTCTCTCTCTCTCTCAGATGATTGACTGGTTCTGGTTTCATTTATTTTATTTCTCTCTCTCTCAGATGATTGACTGGTTCTGGTTTCATTTATTTTATTTCTCTCTCTCTCAGATGTTTGACTGGTTCTGGTTTCATTTATTTTATTTCTCTCTCTCTCTCTCAGATGATTGACTGGTTCTGGTTTCATTTATTTTATTTCTCTCTCTCTCTCAGATAATTGACTGGTTCTGGTTTCATTTATTTTATTTCTCTCTCTCATAGATGATTGACTGGTTCTGGTTTCATTTATTTTATTTATCTCTCTCTCAGATGATTGACTGGTTCTGGTTTCATTTATTTTATTTCTCTCTCTCTCAGATGTTTGACTGGTTCTGGTTTCATTTATTTTATTTCTCTCTCTCAGATGATTGACTGGTTCTGGTTTCATTTATTTTATTTCTCTCTCTCAGATGATTGACTGGTTCTGGTTTCATTTATTTTATTTCTCTCTCTCTCAGATGTTTGACTGGTTCTGGTTTCATTTATTTTATTTCTCTCTCTCAGATGATTGACTGGTTCTGGTTTCATTTATTTTATTTCTCTCTCTCTCTCAGATGATTGACTGGTTCTGGTTTCATTTATTTGATTTCTCTCTCTCTCAGATGATTGACTGGTTCTGGTTTCATTTAGAATTATACAGAACTCTGCACCTGCTGCTCTTCAGAACTTTGTCCATTTAACATCTCAAGTGGTCTTGACAGTCATTACTTCTTTTGTCAAGAAGGCCCAGCAGAGATGTACTTCCAGCGGCAGTTGAAGAAATTTAACCTGCCAGCAAGGATCATGGTGCAGTTTTACACTACCATCATCGAGTCCATCCTCACCACCTCCATCACAGTGTGGTATGCAGGAGCTACCACCAGGGACATACAGAGACTATAGTGCATTGTATGCTCTGTCGAGAAGGTGAGTGGCTCCAACCTTCCATCTCTTCAGGACCTGTACACCTCCAGGACACAGGGGTATTCAGGCCTGATCAGAGCCGATCCTTCTCACCCTGGATATAGCCTTTTTGACCTCCTCCCCTCAGGCAGCAGGCTACAGTCCCTTCGGACCAGAACCTCCCGCCATAAGAGCAGTTTCTTCCCCTCTGCCATTTGCCTCATCAACAAGAACTTTCAGAACTCTGCATTGTTGCTATCACCACTAACGACCCTGTGTTATGCACTCTGTTTGCACGGATCACATATCGATGTATATATATATGTGTGTGTGTATATATATTTATATATGTATGTATATATATATATATATATATTTATATATGTATGTATATATACTCAACAAAAATATAAATGCAACACTTTTGGTTTTGCTCCCATTTTGTATGAGATGAACTCAAAGATCTAAAACTTTTTCCACATACACAATATCCCAATTTCCCTCAAATATTGTTCACAAACCAGTCTAAATCTGTGATAGTGAGCACTTCTCCTTTGCTGAGATAATCCATCCCACCTCACAGGTGTGCCATATCAAGATGCTGATTAGACACCATGATTAGTGCACAGGTGTGCCTTAGACTGCCCACAATAAAAGGCCACTCTGAAAGGTGCAGTTTTATCACACAGCACAATGCCACAGATGTCGCAAGATTTGAGGGAGCGTGCAGTTGGCATGCTGACAGCAGGAATGTCAACCAGAGCTGTTGCTTGTGTATTGAATGTTTATTTCTCTACCATAAGCCGTCTCCAAAGGCGTTTCAGAGAATTTGGCAGTACATCCAACCAGCCTCACAACCGCAGACCACGTGTAACCACAGCAGCCCAGGACCTCCACATCCAGCATGTTCACCTCCAAGATCGTCTGAGACCAGCCACTCGGACAGCTGCTGAAACAATCGGTTTGCATAACCAAAGAATTTCTGCACAAACTGTCAGAAACCGTCTCAGAGAAGCTCATCTGCATGCTCGTCGTCCTCATCGGGGTCTCGACCTGACTCCACTTTGTCGTTGCAACTTCGCACAGCCATTGAAGAGGAGTGGACCAACATTCCACAGGCCACAATTGACAACCTGATCAACTCTATGCGAAGGAGATGTGTTGCACTGCATGAGGCAAATGGTGGTCACACCAGATACTGACTGGTATCCCCCCCAATAAAACAAAACTGCACCTTTCAGAGTGGCCTTTTACTGTGGGCAGTCTAAGGCACACCTGTGCACTAATCATGGTGTCTAATCAGCATCTTGATATGGCACACCTGTGAGGTGGGATGGATTATCTCAGCAAAGGAGAAGTGCTCACTATCACAGATTTAGACTGGTTTGTGAACAATATTTGAGGGAAATGGTGATATTGTGTATTGTGTAAGTTTTAGATCTTTGAGTTAATCTCATACAAAATAGGAGCAAAACCAAAAGTGTTGCGTTTATAATTTTTGTTGAGTGTATGTATATATATATATATATATATATATATATATATATATATATATCTTAGCTCATATACATTCTGTACATTTTGTAACATTGTTATAGTGTAAGGTTTTTATTATATATTATTTGTTTTACTGCTCTTTTTTATTTTTATTTTTTGCACAGAATTTTGTCTTTTATGTTAGCACCGAGTACCACAGCAATTTCTTAATGTTGTGAACTTATTCACTCATATGGCAATAAAACTTTTCTGATTCTGAAGTGACAAACAGAAGTACACGCTCCACTACCAGGGGCAGTGTACTGTTCAAAAACATAAAACAACTTATGCACAGTCAGCCTTTTCATATAGAGTGATTAAAGAATGGAACAATCTTCCTACTGGACAAAAAAGCCAAACAAATTATTTTATTTTCACCAGTGAATTAAAAAAGTGTCAGTTGAATGGTCAGACCTGCCAGCAGTGACACTGAGTCGTTTTCTTTTAAACAGTGACATGTTCTGACTGTGACTGACTGTGATATGATCTGAATGTGACTGACTGTGATATGATCTGAATGTGACTGACTGTGATATGATCTGACTGTGACTGACTATGATATGATCTGACTGTGATATGATCTGACTGTGACTGATTGTGATATGATCTGACTGTGATATGATCTGACTGTGACTGACTGTGATATGATCTGACTGTGATATGATCTGACTGTGACTGACTGTGATGTGGTCTGACTGTGACATGTTCGGACTGTGACTGACTGTGATGTGATCTGACTGTGACATGATCTGACTGTGACGTGTTCTGACTGTGACTGACTGTGATATGATCTGACTGTGACTGACTGTGATATGATCTGACTGTGATATGATCTGACTGTGACTGATTGTGATATGATCTGACTGTGATATGATCTGACTGTGACTGATTGTGATATGATCTGACTGTGATATGATCTGACTGTGACTGACTGTGATATGATCTGACTGTGATATGATCTGACTGTGACTGACTGTGATATGATCTGACTGTGACTGACTGTGATGTGGTCTGACTGTGATATGATCTGACTGTGACTGACTGTGATATGATCTGACTGTGATATGATCTGACTGTGATATGATCTGACTGTGACTGACTGTGATGTGGTCTGACTGTGATATGATCTGACTGTGACTGACTGTGATGTGGTCTGACTGTGACATGTTCGGACTGTGACTGACTGTGATGTGGTCTGACTGTGACATGTTCGGACTGTGACGTGTTCTGACTGTGACATGATCTGACTGTGACTGACTGTGATATGATCTGACTGTGACTGACTGTGATATGGTCTGACTGTGACATGTTCTGACTGTGACTGACTGTGATATGATCTGACTGTGACTGACTGATATGATCTGACTGTGACTGACTGTGATATGATCTCACTGTGACACAATCTGACTGTGACTGACTGATATGATCTGACTGTGACTGACTGATATGGTCTGACTGTGATATGATCTGACTGACTGATTGTGATATGATCTGACTGTGATATGATCTGACTGTGACTGACTGTGATATGATCTGACTGTGATATGATCTGACTGTGACTGACTGTGATATGATCTGACTGTGATATGATCTGACTGTGACTGACTGTGATGTGGTCTGACTGTGACATGTTCGGACTGTGACGTGTTCTGACTGTGACTGACTGTGATATGATCTGACTGTGACTGACTGTGATATGATCTGACTGTGACTGACTGTGATGTGGTCTGACTGTGATATGATCTGACTGTGACTGACTGTGATGTGGTCTGACTGTGATATGATCTGACTGTGACTGACTGTGATGTGGTCTGACTGTGATATGATCTGACTGTGACTGACTGTGATGTGGTCTGACTGTGACATGTTCGGACTGTGACTGACTGTGATGTGGTCTGACTGTGACATGTTCGGACTGTGACGTGTTCTGACTGTGACTGACTGTGATATGATCTGACTGTGACTGACTGTGATATGATCTGACTGTGACTGACTGTGATATGGTCTGACTGTGACATGTTCTGACTGTGACTGACTGTGATATGATCTGACTGTGACTGACTGATATGATCTGACTGTGACTGACTGTGATATGATCTCACTGTGACACGATCTGACTGTGACTGACTGATATGATCTGACTGTGACTGACTGATATGGTCTGACTGTGATATGATCTGACTGTGACATGATCTGACTGTGACTGACTGTGATATGATCTGACTGTGACTGACTGATATGATCTGACTGTAATATCATCTGACTGTGACTGACTGTAATATGATGTGATTGTGACTGACTGTGATATGATCTGACTGTGACTGACTGTGATGTGATCTGACTGTGACATGATCTGACTGTGACTGACTGATATGATCTGACTGTAACATGATCTGACTGTGACTGACTGTAATATGATATGATTGTGACTGACTGTGACATGATCTGACTGTGATATGATCTGATTGTGACATGATCTGACTGTGATATGATCTGACTGTGACTGACTGTGATTTGATTTGACTGTGACGTGATCTGACTGTAATATCTGACTGTGACTGACTGTAATATGATCTGACTGTGACTGACTGTGATATGATCTGACTGTGATATGATCTGACTGTGACTGACTGTGATATGATCTGACTGTGATATGATCTGACTGTGACTGACTGTGATGTGGTCTGACTGTGACATGTTCGGACTGTGACGTGTTCTGACTGTGACTGACTGTGATATGATCTGACTGTGACTGACTGTGATATGATCTGACTGTGACTGACTGTGATGTGGTCTGACTGTGATATGATCTGACTGTGACTGACTGTGATGTGGTCTGACTGTGATATGATCTGACTGTGACTGACTGTGATGTGGTCTGACTGTGATATGATCTGACTGTGACTGACTGTGATGTGGTCTGACTGTGACATGTTCGGACTGTGACTGACTGTGATGTGGTCTGACTGTGACATGTTCGGACTGTGACTGACTGTGATGTGGTCTGACTGTGACATGTTCGGACTGTGACGTGTTCTGACTGTGACTGACTGTGATATGATCTGACTGTGACTGACTGTGATATGATCTGACTGTGACTGACTGTGATATGGTCTGACTGTGACATGTTCTGACTGTGACTGACTGTGATATGATCTCACTGTGACACGATCTGACTGTGACTGACTGATATGATCTGACTGTGACTGACTGATATGGTCTGACTGTGATATGATCTGACTGTGACATGATCTGACTGTGACTGACTGTGATATGATCTGACTGTGACTGACTGATATGATCTGACTGTAATATCATCTGACTGTGACTGACTGTAATATGATGTGATTGTGACTGACTGTGATATGATCTGACTGTGACTGACTGTGATGTGATCTGACTGTGACATGATCTGACTGTGACTGACTGATATGATCTGACTGTAACATGATCTGACTGTGACTGACTGTAATATGATATGATTGTGACTGACTGTGACATGATCTGACTGTGATATGATCTGATTGTGACATGATCTGACTGTGATATGATCTGACTGTGACTGACTGTGATTTGATTTGACTGTGACGTGATCTGACTGTAATATCTGACTGTGACTGACTGTAATATGATCTGACTGTAACTGACTGTGACATGATCTGACTGTGACTGACTGTGACATGATCTGACTGTGACTGACTGTGATATGATCTGACTGTGACATGATCTGACTGTGACTGACTGATATGATCTGACTGTGACTGACTGTGATATGATCTGACTGTAACATGATCTGACTGTGACTGACTGTGATATGATCTGACTGTGACTGACTGTGACATGATCTGACTGTGACTGACTGTGATATGATCTGACTGTGATATGATCTGACTGTGACTGACTGTGATCTGATCTGACTGTGACATGATCTGACTGTGACTGACTGATATGATCTGACTGTGACTGACTGTGATATGATCTGACTGTGACTGACTGTGATATGATCTGACTGTAACATGATCTGACTGTGACTGACTGTGACATGATCTGACTGTGACTGACTGTAATATGATGTGATTGTGACTGACTGTGATATGGTCTGACTGTGACAGATTGTGATATTGTCTGACTGTGACTGACTGTGACATGATCTGACTGTGACTGGCTGTAATATGATGTGATTGTGACTGACTGTGATATGATCTGACTGTAATATGATCTGATTGTGACTGACTGTGATATGATCTGACTGTGACTGGCTGTGATATGATCTGACTGTGATATGATCTGACTGTAATATGATCTGATTGTGACTGACTGTGTTATGATCTGACTGTGACTGGCTGTGATATGATCTGGCTGTGATATGATCTGACTGTAATATGATCTGGCTGTGATATGATCTGACTGTGATATGATCTGACTGTGATATGATCTGACTGTGACATGATCTGACTGTGACTGACTGTGATATGATCTGACTGTGACTGACTGATATGATCTGACTGTAATATCATCTGACTGTGACTGACTGTAATATGATGTGATTGTGACTGACTGTGATATGATCTGACTGTGACTGACTGTGATGTGATCTGACTGTGACATGATCTGACTGTGACTGACTGATATGATCTGACTGTAACATGATCTGACTGTGACTGACTGTAATATGATATGATTGTGACTGACTGTGACATGATCTGACTGTGATATGATCTGATTGTGACATGATCTGACTGTGATATGATCTGACTGTGACTGACTGTGATTTGATTTGACTGTGACGTGATCTGACTGTAATATCTGACTGTGACTGACTGTAATATGATCTGACTGTGACTGACTGTGATATGATCTGGCTGTGATATGATCTGACTGTGATATGATCTGACTGTGATATGATCTGACTGTGACATGATCTGACTGTGACTGACTGTGATATGATCTGACTGTGACTGACTGATATGATCTGACTGTAATATCATCTGACTGTGACTGACTGTAATATGATGTGATTGTGACTGACTGTGATATGATCTGACTGTGACTGACTGTGATGTGATCTGACTGTGACATGATCTGACTGTGACTGACTGATATGATCTGACTGTAACATGATCTGACTGTGACTGACTGTAATATGATATGATTGTGACTGACTGTGACATGATCTGACTGTGATATGATCTGATTGTGACATGATCTGACTGTGATATGATCTGACTGTGACTGACTGTGATTTGATTTGACTGTGACGTGATCTGACTGTAATATCTGACTGTGACTGACTGTAATATGATCTGACTGTGACTGACTGTGATATGATCTGACTGTGATATGATCTGACTGTGACTGACTGTGATATGATCTGACTGTGATATGATCTGACTGTGACTGACTGTGATGTGGTCTGACTGTGACATGTTCGGACTGTGACGTGTTCTGACTGTGACTGACTGTGATATGATCTGACTGTGACTGACTGTGATATGATCTGACTGTGACTGACTGTGATGTGGTCTGACTGTGATATGA
This sequence comes from Thalassophryne amazonica, assembly GCF_902500255.1. Classification (NCBI taxonomy): domain Eukaryota; kingdom Metazoa; phylum Chordata; class Actinopteri; order Batrachoidiformes; family Batrachoididae; genus Thalassophryne; species Thalassophryne amazonica. Next base: position 116,431,384 of record NC_047110.1, read on the forward strand.
TCTGACTGTGACTGACTGTGATGTGGTCTGACTGTGATATGATCTGACTGTGACTGACTGTGATGTGGTCTGACTGTGATATGATCTGACTGTGACTGACTGTGATGTGGTCTGACTGTGACATGTTCGGACTGTGACTGACTGTGATGTGGTCTGACTGTGACATGTTCGGACTGTGACGTGTTCTGACTGTGACTGACTGTGATATGATCTGACTGTGACTGACTGTGATATGGTCTGACTGTGACATGTTCTGACTGTGACTGACTGTGATATGATCTGACTGTGACTGACTGATATGATCTGACTGTGACTGACTGTGATATGATCTCACTGTGACACGATCTGACTGTGACTGACTGATATGATCTGACTGTGACTGACTGATATGGTCTGACTGTGATATGATCTGACTGTGACATGATCTGACTGTGACTGACTGTGATATGATCTGACTGTGACTGACTGATATGATCTGACTGTAATATCATCTGACTGTGACTGACTGTAATATGATGTGATTGTGACTGACTGTGATATGATCTGACTGTGACTGACTGTGATGTGATCTGACTGTGACATGATCTGACTGTGACTGACTGATATGATCTGACTGTAACATGATCTGACTGTGACTGACTGTAATATGATATGATTGTGACTGACTGTGACATGATCTGACTGTGATATGATCTGATTGTGACATGATCTGACTGTGATATGATCTGACTGTGACTGACTGTGATTTGATTTGACTGTGACGTGATCTGACTGTAATATCTGACTGTGACTGACTGTAATATGATCTGACTGTAACTGACTGTGACATGATCTGACTGTGACTGACTGTGATATGATCTGACTGTGACATGATCTGACTGTGACTGACTGTGATATGATCTGACTGTGACATGATCTGACTGTGACTGACTGATATGATCTGACTGTGACTGACTGTGATATGATCTGACTGTAACATGATCTGACTGTGACTGACTGTGATATGATCTGACTGTGACTGACTGTGACATGATCTGACTGTGATATGATCTGACTGTGACTGACTGTGATATGATCTGACTGTGATATGATCTGACTGTGACTGACTGTGATCTGATCTGACTGTGACATGATCTGACTGTGACTGACTGATATGATCTGACTGTGACTGACTGTGATATGATCTGACTGTGACTGACTGTGATATGATCTGACTGTAACATGATCTGACTGTGACTGACTGTGACATGATCTGACTGTGACTGACTGTAATATGATGTGATTGTGACTGACTGTGATATGGTCTGACTGTGACAGATTGTGATATTGTCTGACTGTGACTGACTGTGACATGATCTGACTGTGACTGGCTGTAATATGATGTGATTGTGACTGACTGTGATATGATCTGACTGTAATATGATCTGATTGTGACTGACTGTGATATGATCTGACTGTGACTGGCTGTGATATGATCTGACTGTGATATGATCTGACTGTAATATGATCTGATTGTGACTGACTGTGTTATGATCTGACTGTGACTGGCTGTGATATGATCTGGCTGTGATATGATCTGACTGTAATATGATCTGGCTGTGATATGATCTGACTGTGATATGATCTGACTGTGATATGATCTGACTGTGACATGATCTAACTGTGACTGACTGTGATATGATCTGACTGTGCCTGACTGTGATATGATCTGACTGTAACATGATCTGACTGTGACTGACTGTGATATGATCTGACTGTGACTGACTGATATGATCTGACTGTAACATGATCTGACTGTGACTGACTGTGATATGATCTGACTGTGACTGACTGTGACTGACTGTGATATGATCTGACTGTGACTGACTGTGACATGGTCTGACTGTGACTGACTGTGACATGGTCTGACTGTGACTGACTGTAATATGATCTGATTGTGACTGTCTGTGATATGATCTGACTGTGACTGACTGTGACATGATCTGACTGTGACTGACTGTGATATGGTCTGACTGTGACATGGTCTGACTGTGACTGACTGTAATATGATCTGATTGTGACTGTCTGTGATATGATCTGACTGTGACTGACTGTGACATGATCTGACTGTGACTGACTGTGATATGGTCTGACTGTGACATGGTCTGACTGTGTCTTACTGATATGATCTGACTGTAACATGATCTGACTGTGACTGACTGTGACATGGTCTGACTGTGACTGACTGTGACATGGTCTGACTGTGACTGACTGTAATATGATCTGATTGTGACTGTCTGTGATATGATCTGACTGTGACTGACTGTGACATGATCTGACTGTGACTGACTGTGATATGGTCTGACTGTGACATGGTCTGACTGTGTCTTACTGATATGATCTGACTGTAACATGATCTGACTGTGACTGACTGATATGATCTGACTGTAACATGATCTGACTGTGACTGACTGTAATATGATGTGATTGTGACTGACTGTGATATGATCTGATTGTGACTGTGATATGGTCTGACTGTGACAGATTGTGATATGATCTGACTGTGACTGACTGTGACATGATCTGACTGTGACTGGCTGTAATATGATGTGATTGTGACTGACTGTGATATGATCTGACTGTAATATGATCTGATTGTGACTGACTGTGATATGATCTGACTGTGACTGGCTGTGATATGATCTGACTGTGATATGATCTGACTGACTGTGATATGATCTGATTGTGACTGACTGATATGGTCTGACTGTGATATGATCTGACTGTGACTGTGATATGATCTGATTGTGACTGACTGATATGGTCTGACTGTGATATGATCTGACTGTGACATGATCTGACTGTGATATGATCTGACTGTGACTGACTGTGATATGGTCTGACTGACTGACTGTGATATGATCTGACTGTAATATGATCTGACTGTGACTGACTGTGATATGCTCTGACTGTAATATGATCTGACTGTGACTGACTGTGATATGATCTGACTGTGACTGACTGTGATATGGTCTATCTGTGACTGACTGTGATATGGTCTATCTGTGACTGACTGTGATATGATCTGACTGTGACTGACTGTGATATGATCTGACTGTAACTAACTGTGATATGATCTGACTGTGACTGACTGTGATATGACCTGACTGTGACTGACTGTGATATGATCTGACTGTGACTGACTGTGATATGATCTATCTGTGACTGACTGTGATATGACCTGACTGTGACTGACTGTGATATGATCTGACTGTGACTGACTGTGATATGATCTGACTGTAACTAACTGTGATATGATCTGACTGTGACTGACTGTGATATGACCTGACTGTGACTGACTGTGATATGATCTGACTGTGACTAACTGTGATATGATCTATCTGTGACTGACTGTGATATGACCTGACTGTGACTGACTGTGATATGATCTGACTGTGACTGACTGTGATATGATCTGACTGTGACTGACTGTGATATGATCTGACTGTGACTGACTGTGATATGACCTGACTGTGACTGACTGTGATATGATCTGACTGTAACTAACTGTGATATGATCTGACTGTGACTAACTGTGATATGATCTATCTGTGACTGACTGTGATATGACCTGACTGTGACTGACTGTGATATGATCTGACTGTGACTGACTGTGATATGATCTGACTGTGACTGACTGTGATATGATCTGACTGTGACTGACTGTGATATGACCTGACTGTGACTGACTGTGATATGATCTGACTGTAACTAACTGTGATATGATCTGACTGTGACTAACTGTGATATGATGTGACTGACTGTGATATGATCTGACTGTGACTGACTGTGATATGCTCTGACTGTAATATGATCTGACTGTGACTGACTGTGATATGATCTGACTGTGACTGACTGTGATATGGTCTATCTGACTGACTGTGATATGGTCTATCTGTGACTGACTGTGATATGATCTGACTGTAACTAACTGTGATATGATCTGACTGTGACTGACTGTGATATGACCTGACTGTGACTGACTGTGATATGATCTGACTGTGAATTTTAGAATATTGTGTAATTTCATTGTTAATTTATTTGATGTACCCAGGGACTGCGGATGGAAATGCGCCATTTAGCTATAATCTGGTGCAACTCATCTCTGTCTCATTGATCTTAATGATGCTGTACATTGTCCCTTAAATAATCTAATAAACTAACTAATAAGCTAAACTCATTTATTTTATTTCTCTCTCAGATGATTAACTGATTCTGGTTTAATTTATTTTATTTCCCTGGTTTAATTCGGGCCCGAGTAGGAAAAAGTCCTACGAGGACCCTATTGTAATTGTGCTGTTTATTATTTATTTATTTATTTATTTATTTATTATTATTATTATTATTATTAGGGCCCGAGTATGTTGTGTGTGGGCCGCCAGAAGAGGAGGTACTGCTGGCCCACCACCAGTGGGCGCTCTGCCTGAAGTGCGGGCTTCAGGCATGAGAGGGCGCTGCTGCCATGGACACAGCTGGGGGTGACAGCTGTCGCTCATTACCTCTTGACAGCTGTCACCCATCTACTCAACATCATCTCACTCCATAAAGACCAGACGTCATCTCCACCTCGTTGCCGAGATATCATACTTCATTGGAGGTAATATCCTCAGCCGTTTTGCAATATTGTTTGTATATTGTGAGTGTTTGCAGGAGTACCGGTACCGCTGTCAGTGGAAGCTGAGAGAGCGTTGAAGGCACTCTTTTCCCTGAGGAATCTTCAGTACTCTGCAAGTTATTGAGTGAGAGGTGGAGGTGGCATTCCCACCGTTGTTGTTACTGGGTGTACACACACCCACACTTGACTGTCTTTGTTCTTCGCCAGCAGTACCAGATCCGACAGTCGGGGACGGTGATCACCTGGGAATTCGGGACTTGGCGGCTCCAGTATTCACCAGGTTCTGGGGCGGCGGAAATCGTGTGGTTCCGGCTCTTCTCAGGACAGACGTCTTCTATCCTCGAGCCTGCCCACACGTCACCTTTGTGTATTGACTGTTGTGATATTCTGAGATTGTCTGTATGTTCATTGTGCACATTCACAACATTAAATTGTTATATTTTGGCTCATCTATTGACCGTTCATTTGCGCCCCCTGTTGTGGGTCCGTGTCACTACACTTACCCAACAGAGTAGGCAACATCCTACGAGGACCCTATTGTAATTGCGCTGTTTATTATTATTATTATTATTATTATTATTTATTATTATTATTATTAGGGCCCGAGTAGGCAACATCCTACGAGGACCCTATTGTAATTGCGCTGTTTATTATTATTATTATTATTATTATTATTATTATTATTTATTATTATTAGGGCCCGAGTAGGCAACGTCCTACGAGGACCCTATTGTAATTGCGCTGTTTATTATTATTATTATTATTATTATTATTTATTATTATTATTAGGGCCCGAGTAGGCAACGTCCTACGAGGACCCTATTGTAATTGCGCTGTTTATTATTATTATTATTAGGGCCCGAGTAGGCAACGTCCTACGAGGACCCTATTGTAATTGCGCTGTTTATTATTATTATTATTTATTATTATTATTAGGGCCCGAGTAGGCAACGTCCTACGAGGACCCTATTGTAATTGCGCTGTTTATTATTATTATTATTATTATTATTATTTATTAGGGCCCGAGTAGGCAACGTCCTACGAGGACCCTATTGTAATTGCGCTGTTTATTATTATTATTATTATTATTTATTAGGGCCCGAGTAGGCAACGTCCTACGAGGACCCTATTGTAATTGCGCTGTTTATTATTATTATTATTATTATTATTTATTATTATTATTCTCACTCTTGAAATCGAAATTTCGGCATCTTCCCATGCTCAAAAACTCACCAAACTTTCCAAAGTCGTCCGGCCGGATCCGAAATTCGATATTTTGGGGGCCTCGCACATGGTCGCAGAAAACCGCGAAATAGTGCCCCCTAGAAATTTTCAAAAACCCCTCCGCATTGGGCTTTTTTCGTCGTAGCCTCACGAAATTCGGTACACATATTTCCCATGCCAAGACGCACGAAAAAGTCTCTTACTGTCATGGTGAAATATCGTCAGGAAGTCGGCCATTTTGATTTTAAGTTTCGATTTTGAGCAAATTTTTGCCATTTTTGGCCATTTCCACTACTTACATTTGAACGAGCTCGTCCTAGGGATTTCATCCGATCGACTTCAAATTTGGTCAAAATCATCACAACACAATGGTGATCAAAAGTTATCAAAAGATTCTAATTAAGTCAAAAGGCGTGGCTGCTAGGGGTCATCAAACTTTGGTGAGCTTTTCGGAGCACGCCATTTCACTTTGAACGGCTGTCACGCCCACATACTTCATCGTAGATCCTTCAAACTTGCTGGACATGATGAGGGCTCCGCCCTGAACGTCTGCATATCTTAAGTTCCCACCTGCGCCATAGCGCCCCCCGGTGGTGGCGGGAAATGTCCTACTTTTACTTGAAGAGGTCCTGATGTCACATACTTAATCCAATCAACTTCATTCCACTTTTAAAACATGCAGAACAAATTGGTGAACATAGGCGATAAACGCGTGAAGTTATGAGTAACGGCGAACGTGTGGCGGCGTGCCGAATATTGCCCATTCGCCATGACATTACGTTCTTCCTTTTGACGGCTTTAATTTTGTCACATCATGAAAATTGATACACAGGTCGAGCACGACAACCTCTTACAATTCATAGGGGCGTCGCCCATGGGCGGGGCAAAATGCCTCAATAGCGCCCCCTTGAAACTTTCAAAACCCCCTCCCCATAGGGGTTTTTTTGGAGTAGGGAGATGAAAATTGGTACACGTGTGACTTGCATAGATGTACAAAAAAGTCTCTTGCACCATGGGTCTACTCCAAACAGGAAGTCGGCCATTTTGAATTTTCTTCTCATTTTGGCGTGATTTCCACATGTTGTATTTGAACGAACTCCTCCTAGGGATTTTGTCCAATGCACTTCAACTTTCTTACAGATCACCCAGAGACGATACTGACCAAAAGTTATCGAAAGCTTTTCTGTATGTCGAAGGGTGTGGCCGCTATGGTGCTGCCATTTTGACCCTTCGCCATATGAACATTATACTTAAACAGGTACTGAAGTCACATATTTAACCCCATCAACTTCCTTCCACTTCTAAAACATGCAGAACAACTTGGTGAACGTAGGCGATGATCGCCGTGAAGTTACGAGTAATGGCATCTGTGTGGCGGCGTGCCGAATATTGCCCATTCGCCATGAAATTACATTCTTCCTTTTGACGGCTTTAATTTTGTCATATCATCATGAAAATTGATACACAGGTCAAGCACGACAACCTCTTACAATTCATAGGGGCCTTGCCCATGGGTGGGGTAAAATGCCTCAATAGCGCCCCCTTGAAACTTTCCAAACCCCCTCCCCATAGGGGTTTTTTTGGAGTAGGGAGACGAAAATTGGTACACGTGTGACTTGTATAGACGTACAAAAAAGTCTCTTGCACCATGAGTCTACTCCAAACAGGAAGTCAGCCATTTTGAATTTTCTTGTCATTTTGGCGTGATTTCCACATGTTGTATTTGAACAAACTCCTCCTAGGGATTTTGTCCAATGCACTTCAAATTTTTTTAACAGCACGGAACGAGGGCCCGTATATGACTGCTTGCAGTCCTAGTTTATTATTAGGGCCCGAGTAGGCAATGTCCTACGAGGACCCTATTGTAATTGCGCTGTTTATTATTATTATTATTATTATTATTCTCACTCTTGAAATCAAAATTTCGTCCTGTTCCCGTGCTCAAAAACTCACCAAACTTTCCAAAGTCATCCGGCCGGATCCGAAATTCGATATTTTCTGGGCGTCGCACATGGTCGCAGCGAAATCGCGAAATAGCGCGGTCATAGGGGTGTTACTCATGTACGGGGCAAAATACCTCTATAGCGCCCCCTTGAAACTTTCAAAAACTCCTCCCCATAAGGGATTTTTTTTTTCAGTAGGAAGATGAAAATTGGTACATGTGACTTGCACAGATGTACAAAAGTCTCTTGCACCATTGGTCTACTCCAAACAGGAAGTTGGCCATTTTGAATTTTCATGTCATTTTGGCATGATTGTCACACGTTGTATTTGAATGAGCTCGTCCTAGGGATTTTGTCCAATGCACTCCAAATTTCTTTCAGATCATCCAGAGATGATACTGATCAAAAGTTGTCAAAAGCTTTTTTCTATGTTGAAGGGTGTGGCTGCTATGGCCCCGCCATTTTGACCCTTTGCATTGGAACATCAAGTCATGATAACTCCTTCATGCTTTGCCTGATTGACTTGAAACTTCAAATGTGTGATGAGTGTCAGCCCCTGTACACACCTGACCCCTCTGTTTGTGCTCTTAGCTCCCCCTAGTGGATGACCCATCAATATGTCATAACTCCTTCATGCATTGTCTGAGTTGCTTGAAACTTGAACTGTGTGATGAGGGTCAGCCCCTGTATGCACCTGCCCACATCTGGTCACAAAGGGACCACTGGCCCGGGGAGCAGTGGTGCCGACACGAGGGCCCGTATATGACTGCTTGCAGTCGTAGTTTATTTTATTTTTTTTTCTCTCTCTCTCTCTCTCCTCAGATGATTGGCAGTTTCCTCGACAGTCTGGACACTTTGTTTTGGAGGACATGATGAAGTTTGAAGCGTCTGTCAAACAGTTTCACCACACTCCCCTCAGAGTAACTGTGGACAGCTGTGTGGCCACCACTGTCCCAAACACAGACACCGTCCCTCGATACGCCTTCCTGGGAAACCATGGGTGAGTCACACTTCCTGTTTCCTCCTCTTGATGTTACTTTCAGTGGAGATCAAAGCCAGTTTAGTTGTTTAAAAAAAAACAACTCAACTTGGAGTTGGTCACCATGGTGACACACCTGTTGGTGCCCTGAGTGACCCCGCCTCTTTAGCTGAAGCCTGCAGGCTGGAGGAGGAGTCAGATATGGGCATGTCAGCTTCCAGTCCAAAAATTCTTTTTCTGGAATTTTCTGGTTTTTGATGTTCCGAAAATGTTCCTCATCCAAGGTTACTGCTGTTTAATTAGGGAATAACCCTGTTGTGTCTGATCATTTGTGGCTGTTAATGCTGTTATTTACGGCCGCAAATTGAGTTTTAATGTGTCGCCAGTAAAACGGATATTTGCAATTGTAGCATTAACTTCCGCAAATCAGACACAACAGGGTTATTCCCATTCTAATCCAATTCCAGTGTTTGCACGGCTCTATGTTTTCAGCGGAAGACTGCTTCACCACTAAAGGCTACATCTTAGTCCGCATAGTACAACCCCAATTCCAATGAAGTTGGGACGTTGTGTAAAATGTAAATAAAACAGAATACAATGATTTGCAAATCCTCTTCAACCTATATTCTATCAGGTTTGTTGAACAGGAAAGGCTGGAGACAAATGCAAGACTTGACACAGTAGCTCAGGTTCAAAGAGACATTTACTGAATTAATCAGTGAGGTCCGGTACACAGAGGCAGTCCAAAACAGCAAAACAGATCAGAATCATCAGGCGAATGGCGTGGTTGGGATAAACAGGCAGGTGGTCAAAACACAACTTGGCAGCAGGACTTGAATTATACAAAGGAACAGAGCTAGAAGCGGTGGCACAAGGCGCAACGATCAGGCAAATTATCAGTGCAACCAGTGAAGCTTAAATGTACCAAGTAATGAGCTACAGATTGGAAACACCTGTGGAAAGATCCAGAACAGGGTGTGGCCTAAACAGAGTGTAACGCCCCCCACCAAGCACCAAGCGAGACACACAAGAGAAATACGGACAGATAAAGCCCAAGCAGGAAACACCCAGCAAGAGAAGTCACAAACACAGCACAAACCCAAATCCCCTTAATCAGACCATTTGATTGACCCAGCCCCGCTCTACATCCAAGGGGACTGTGTGGAAAGGGTCAGCAACATCAGGTTCCTGGGAGTGCAGCTCTCTGACAGCCTCTCCTGGACTGCCATCACCACAGTGGTGGTGAAGAAAGCCCAGCAGCGACTCCACTTCCTGAGGGTGCTCAGGAGAAGCTGCTGGTGTTGTTCTACAGAGCCACCATCGAGAGCATCCTGACATACTGCATCACAGTGTGGCACGGGGGGTGCTCAGCAGCAGACAGGAGAGCGCTGCGGAGGGTGATCAAAATGGCCCAGGGATCACTGACTGCTCTCTGCCCAGCCTGGAGGACATTGCCAGCTCTCGCTACCTCAGCAGAGCTGCCAGCATCAGCAAAGACACATCCCACCCCAGCAACCACCTGTTTGACCTACGACCCTCAGGCCGACAGTAGAGGTCAATCAAAACTAGGACAAACAGACTCAGGGTCAGCTTTCTCCCCAGAGTGATCACTGCACTGAACAATAACAAATCACTCTAATCTGCACTTTTCAAAGTTCTTATGTAAATCTGTAAACCATGTGCAATATTTTCCCATGCAGTATCATTCCACAGTTGTAAATAATTTGTCGTTTACATTTTACTTTTGTTTACATTTTATTTTAGTTGTACATATATTTAAATAATTTATTTTGTTAAATTCATTGTCTTTTATTGGCTAACCTCAGAAAAGCACCTTTTGAAGTTGCATTCAAATCTTGTTGCAATGTAAATTACAATGACAATAAAGGTGATTCTGATTCTTTTGAACTTTGCTCTGGTAACAATCTGGATGGTCTTTTTCCTCTTTTGTCTGGAGGACACGACGTCCATGATTTTCAAAAACAATTTGAAATGTGGACTCATCAGACCACAGCACACTTTTCCACTTTGCGTCTTTCCATTTCAAATGAGCTCGGGCCCAGAGAAGGCGGCGGTGTTTCTGGATGTTGTTGATGTTTGGCTTGGCTTGGTTGTTTCACTTTGCATGGTAGAGTTTTAACTTGCACTTGTAGCTGTAGTGACGAACTATGTTAACTGACACTAACCACACGTTTGAGGACAAGGAATTTAAAATCTTTGCCAGAGAGAAGAAATGGTTTGAGAGAGGAGTGAAGGAGGCATTTTATGTGAAACAGTTGAAACCCAGCCTTAACCGGGGAGGGGGTCTGAGACACGCTTGTCCCCTGTTTACAATGGGGTACTCAGGTCAAAGCAGTTTCAGTCTTTTGTTCATGGTAATGAGTCATTCACGGGGAGCTGTCAGGAGAGGGTCCGTCCCATCATTAGGAGGGGCAGCTGCCCTGTCATTAGCAGGGTGCTAACTAGAGCACAATAGGTGCTAATTAGAGCTATTGTTTAGTCACTAGCCTATAGCAGTCGGCCTCTCGGTAGGAGGCGTCTGGTTAGGTTTAAAACTCCAGCTTTGGTGGCTTCTGTTTTTCTTCTCTACAAGAGTCAAGACAGAAGTCAGACCACCAGAGCAAGAATTTTAGCTGAGGAAGCTTCTGCGATTTGAAGCGAAACGTCCTCGCGTCAAGCAACCCAGTCCAGTCGTAGATTCAAGCTTCTCTACTATGGAAACCACCTGGACAACTGAGAGCCTTCACAGAAACGTCGGTTTTTGATGCAGTGCCACCTGAGGAATCGAAGGTCACGGGTATTCAATGTTGGTTTTCAGCCTTGCTCCTTACATATAGAAAGTCATTCAGAGATCAATCATTAGTGATTGATCTCTGCTGTTTTCCACAGCATGTCTTTTTCCTGATTCTCTCCCCTCAGCCCCAACCAGTCCCAGCAGAAGACTGTCCCTCCCTGAGCCTGATTCTGCTGGAGGTTTCTTCTTGTTAAAAGCGAGTTTTTCCTTCCCACTGTCGCCAAGTGCTTGCTCATAGGGGGTCGTTTTGACCGTTGGCGTTTTTCTGTAATTATTGTATGGCTTTTGCCTTACAATATAAAGCGCCTTGGGGCAACTGTTGTTGTGATTTGGCGCTATATAAATAAAATTGATTTGATTTGAAAGTTCTCCAGATTCTATAATCTTCTGATTATATTATGGACTGTAGATGATGGAATCCATAAATTCCTTGCAATTGAATGTTGAGAAACATTGTTCTTAAATTGTTGGACTATTTTTTCACACAGTTGTTCACAAAGTGGTGATCCTCACCACATCTTTGCTTGTGAACGGCTGAGCCCTTTGGGGATGTTCCTTTTATACCCAGTCATGACACACACCTAAATGGTAAATGGGCTGCATTTATATATTTTATTTTTATATTTTATTTAGGTTGATTTGAATAGGGACAAGTATGTTCCATGAGTCACGTTATATACTACAACATTTTAACAAACGCTAATTCGCAATGTCCGTCCATAGATGGGTCTTGAATGAAACAAAACAAAAACAAAAAACATAAACACAATAAAAGATATTACAACACAAAGTTAATAAGCGGTCTGGTCAGTGATGGTCACACTTCTGACCTCTGATTAAAAAGTCCTGGAGTTTATGTTTGAAGAGGACCCAGTTCGTCTCTCCCTTCAGATCAGTGGGCAGAGAGTTCCAGGCTTTAGCAGCCTGCACACTGAAAGCAGACTGACCAAATGATGTTTTCCGTCTTGGTATTTGACAGTTCCCGCTCTGAGCTCCTCTGGTCCTGGAGCTCACAGACCTGAGAGGAACAAATACAGTCACTGAGGACCATTGGGGCCTGTTGGTGCACACATTTAAACATTAACTTTAACTGACAATATTTCATAAAATTTTCAAAAGTTAACATTTTTAGATTCTTAATACTAACACAATGATGTGATCTGATGGGCTTTTTATCCGAGATTTTCACAACTCTGTTGTCCATCATTTGCAAAGGCCTGACTGTGAGTGTGGCCTGTGACCATGAGCTGATGCAGTAACTTATGTGGGAAAGAATCGTGCAATGCATAGAAGTGCACGCAGCAGAGAATGGCATGTGGTCCCTGATCATTCTAAATGTAAAAAGGTTTGCTTTTCCATCTGCATCAGATGCTCAAAGCGCTTTACAATAATGCCTCACATTCACCCTGGTGTCAGGCTGCTGCCATACAAAGTGCTCACTACACACCAGGAGCAATAGGGGATTAAAGACCTTGTCCAAGGGCCCTTAGTGATTTTCCAGTCAGGCAGGGATTTGAACCAAGGATCTTCTGGTCTCAAGCCCAACGCTTAACCACTAGACCATCACCTCCCCCAAGCTTTACAACTTTACAGGTTAATTGGAAACTCACCTGTGGAATGTTCCAAACAGGTGTTCTTTGAGCATTCATCAACTTCCCAGTCTTTTGCTGCCCCTGTACCAGCTTTTTGTTGCAGACATCCATTTCTAAATGAGCAAATATTTGCACAAAAACAACAAAGTTTATCAGTTTGAACAATCTTGTCTTTGTGGTGTATTCAGTTGAATATAGGTTGAAGATTTGAAAGTCATTGTATTCTGTTTTATTTACATTTTACACAACGTCCAAACTTTATTGGAATTGGGGTTGTATTATAATTCGATAATAAAACTGTTATGCAGACAAAGGGTGTGGTCGGCTCGTCAAAGCTTACCGTAGCAACAGTGTCTTTGTGCCAATTTCTGTGAATTCTGAATTTCTGTGAGCAGAATCCACATCAATACTTTTGTATGGTAGATTAAATTCAACCATTTCAGCATCGTCGTCACGCCGCCAGTTTCTCTCGCTCTCAGCTGTCAGCACCATTACTGACTTCTGAGTAGCAGCACGCGTGCTCAGGACGCGGAGTAATACATCACGTGTGAAGCAGTCGAATATTTTGCCACCATCCACCCAATATTATACAGTCTGAAATCTCACACAATTAACCAATCACATTTGTGGAAAAAAATGTAATTAGATTAGAATATATATTTGACTTCTTTTGAAGTCTGAAGCTGAACATGAACCTCTTTGATGTCATAAAGGGGGACAGCGTTGACTCTGTCTCACGTGTGCTCAGGTGCCTCTTTGACAGTCAGCTGACAGACTCTCGCTCTCGGTTTCTTCCTCAAACTCGTCCTGATAAGCTCAGATTTGAGATGGGGGCGTTTGTCTTTCAGCAGGACGCCGGCGGCCCGCGTGGTGAGTCACCTCACGTTTATTTACTGATTTGTTTGTTTCCTTCCAGATAGCGTTCCCTCTTTTCCACAAAATGTATTGATCACCATCAGGTGATCCGAACATTTAAATGAGTTTGATAGACTTCTTTTTTTTTAACTTAATAAGCTTTGGTTTAATGGGTTAGGTCAGCTACAGTGACCTCTAGTGGCATGATGATGCTTTCACAGTTAAACCACCACAAAGAGGGGCGGGGCTTTCCTGCAGCGGTCTTCAGCTGATGCGTCCTGAGCTCTCAGGACATCTACAGGTCCGACAGTCAGAACCAAACTGGGCAAAAAGACTTTTAAATTTTCTACCTGGAAAGATGCTCAGAAGAACTTGAAATGGACGCGTCTGGTCTCTCTGGGGAAATTTAAGACCTCTATCAAAGACAGAGACTTGGACCTTGTGACTGTTGTCCCACTCTGGTTTTTCTGCCATGTGTGAAGCTGAGACTGTATTTTATTTGTGTCCTGTGCCGCCCTCTTGGCTGCCTCACTCTTGAAAAAGACGTTTTAATCTCAATGAGTTTTTTTTTTTTTTTTTTTACCTGGTTAAATAAATGACATTGATTGTTTGATGCAGTGAAGTCTTCTGGCCATCTTGTATTTTTAATTGGTGGTCAGACACGTGGGGGTGGGATTTGTGACCTGAGGGTCACCTGGTTTCCTGCTCAGGACACCCTCCATGTCCACATGGCTGTGTCCATCATCCCCGCTTGCTTCTGGTTCCTGAACTCTCCTGGTTCTGTGGGATGATGCAGTGGCAGGAGGCTGTAAAACACATAATGTGTCTCTTCAGATGACAAAATAAATCTGATCATTTGTGCAGAGCTCAGTTTGTTACACATGTGCTGTTACACCCCAACCAGAACCTTAACGTCTTCTGTTGCTGGAGACACCTAAAACCAGATTAAAGCTTAGCGATGACAGAGCCTTTGCAGCGGCGGCCCCCAGGCTCTGGAATAGTCTCCCTTTAATATTAGATCATCCCCGCCCCAAGAGACTTTTAAAGCCTCTTTAAAAAACTATTTATTTTCTCTGGCGTTTCCTAAATGAGCGATTATGTCTCTGATTCACCTTCTGTTTGTCCTGTTACTTAATGCTGACAAATTTTGCCTTATTTGTAGTCTTTCAGTATCATGGCCCAAGCAGAGGGTCACCCCTTTGAGTCTGGTCTGCTTGAGGTTTCTTCCTCAATATCTTCAGAGGGAGTTTTTCCACTGACCTCTGTTGCCTGTCTTCTTGCTCTGGGGGTTGGTAATGTTAGACCTTAATGCGTTTGACCTGAGGCGGTGTTTTGGTGTGCTATGTAAATTAAGTACAATAAAATCAAATTAAATTATTTCCTACTACTTTGTACTCTTTATTTTACTTTGTCTTTTATCTGTTTTATTGCCTGTTGTAATTTATTGTTATTTTTAATTCATTTATTTATGATTCTGGGTAAACTTGGTGCCCATTTTTAAATGATTTACAGCACTTTGGTTGACTGCTGTCATTTTAAACGTGCTTTAGAAATAAGGTTAAGTTGAGAGTTGACACATGCAGAGCGACACAACTCCAACACAAACGCACATTTTCAAGTGGGTTGACCGGGGTGCCGACATGGGCGGGGCTGTGAGCAGGAGGAATCCAGCAGGATGATGGGGTGTGGATGTGGGCGGGGCTGTGAGAAGGGAGGAATCCAGCAGGATGATGGGGTGTGGATGTGGGCGGGGCTGTGAGCGGGAGGAATCCAGCAGGATGATGGGGTGTGGATGTGGGCGGGGCTGTGAGCGGGGAGGAATCCAGCAGGATGATGGGGTGTGGATGTGGGCGGGGCTGTGAGCGGGAGGAATCCAGCAGGATGATGGGGTGTGGATGTGGGCGGGGCTGTGAGCGGGAGGAATCCAGCAGGATGATGGGGTGTGGATGTGGGCGGGGCTGTGAGCGGGAGGAATCCAGCAGGATGATGGGGTGTGGATGTGGGCGGGGCTGTGAGCGGGAGGAATCCAGCAGGATGATGGGGTGTGGATGTGGGCGGGGCTGTGAGCGGGAGGAATCCAGCAGGATGATGGGTTGTGGATGTGGGCGGGGCTGTGAGCGGGAGGAATCCAGCAGGATGATGGGGTGTGGATGTGGGCGGGGCTGTGAGCGGGAGGAATCCAGCAGGATGATGGGGTGTGGATGTGGGCGGGGCTGTGAGCGGGAGGAATCCAGCAGGATGATGGGGTGTGGATGTGGGCGGGGCTGTGAGCGGGAGGAATCCAGCAGGATGATGGGGTGTGGATGTGGCGGGCTGTGAGCGGGAGGAATCCAGCAGGATGATGGGGTGTGGATGTGGGCGGGGCTGTGAGCGGGAGGAATCCAGCAGGATGATGGGGTGTGGATGTGGGCGGGGCTGTGAGCGGGAGGAATCCAGCAGGATGATGGGGTGTGGATGTGGGCGGGCCTGCGAGCAGGAGGAATCCAGCAATTTGAAACATTTTGTGGTTTCTCTGCAGATCTACATCACCTGCCTACTGACAGCTGTTCCAGTAACAGCAGCTCTGGACTCCGCCCACAAGGGTGTACATTCTCTGACAGGTGAGATCATACTTTCCATCATCCTTTGCTTCTGTTCTGGATGACAAGATGGCTCTTTTTGAGGCATGAAGTAGCTGGTTTGTCTGTTAAGAAGAAGACAAAAACTTCACATGTTCAGAAATGAGCAGCAGCTTCATTAAAGTTGGTTTGTTAATAAAGAAAAGTGATTCTTTATTTGATCCTCATAAAGTTGTTAACTCGGATCATTTTATACAAAACCAACTTTGGTTTGAATAAAGTGTCTGTTACTGTTGTGTGTTGGGGGGTTTGGCTGGACATTTTGGTGTTCTTTTCTTTTCTTTGCTCTCCAGGTGGTATGCAAACTGGTTTTTTGTCTGTGGAGAAGGTGCTGGCAGAAGAGTCCTTCACCCTCATCAGCATCATTGGCTGCACTTGTGGAGGATGTTCACGTGCAGGCCTAACAACTTGCAGCACCTGTGGATGATGCTCACGTGCAGACTTAAAGACTTTCAGCTGAAGCAGATAATGAGATGGCGTTCTGCATTTAAGCCATGAGTGATTTGAGCAGAATTGCCGGGAACTCAACCTCGTGACGTTCGGTTGTGAGATGCTGAGGACCGTGCCAGGGTTTGACACATCGTGCCTGTGAAGGAGGACGGGTGAGGGACACATGCTGTCAGCACACATCAGAGGTGATTATCGTCTGAATAATCGTTAATAGTAATTTGCCGTTTGTTATGCAGTATATTTGAACATTGATGAGAATTGTGCAGTTTGCTTCTCACTGCCGTGGCGTACGGATTGATGATCCTCCACCTGTTGTGAGAAGCTGCTCATTTACATAAAGCTTAAATTCAGACCTGAATGTGTTGCTGATAGTGTGTGCCTCTGAAGGATATTTGTTGTAGCTCTGTTGACTTACCTTTTCCGTCACAGAGTCAGTTTGTCGTATCCACCTGGGGGGTGTTCGGCGGTGAATCTGAGTGCAGAAGTGCCGGGCTTTGATCCATTTGGGCGCTGGAGAGCGTGCTGTCCTTCACCTTGCCAAGACAGCTGACTATTTATGTTGTACACGGATTATTGCACATGAGGGGAATAAATTTGTTTCTTGGAACCGCTTTCTGGTTATTTAGTGCTGGGCCATTGTCAGATGCTGGTTCGGTTCTCTGACCCGTGTCAGCACATAACAGTAGTTCCCGGCCAGTACAAAATGGACCCGGCGGCAGAAGCGGTTCCATTTGCGGAAAAGAGTTCAAGAACACCTGGAGAAGATATGGGAGCAATTACAGCATCTCGCAAACCAATAAACAAACAGATGCCCGCGTTACGGAGCTTGCAGCGCAAGCCGTTCCGCTTCCTGCTGCTCCAGCTGCAGCACCATCGATACCGGTGCAGATAACTCCGTCACCCAGAGAGTCGGCTTCCGAACCAATTATCGTCATTCGGAGCCTTATGCGGGAGACGTTGAAGCCATGCAGCTCGGACGAGCTGAAACAGCCATATTGCTCTGGTCACATAAGCGTCAAGAAAGATAATGATGACGTATCTCCAGGTGTTTTTGGACAGGCATAATATATATTAAAAAAAAAAAAAAAAAAAAAGGGCAGACCTTTGGTTATTTAGTTATTTGGTCTGTTTTTGTTTTCATGTAGGGGTTATAAAGTGTTTAGGGAATTAGAGGCTGTTCTGGTTGGGTGAACGAGTGGCAGTTCGGAGCTCGGCTGGACTCAGGTAATCGTATGTCTTCATTATTTGAACTTAGGTAATTTTAGTTTGTGGATTGGGTCGTTTTGTTTTTTATTTCCCTGTTTCCCTAACCCCAACCTCACATACTCTAAGACCGTTTGTCTTTTGGGTTGTGGGGTGGTGCAGGTTGGTTACGCTGAGCGTTTCTCAGAAAACCTCTGCATCTAGTGGGGGGTTGTCAGGGGCGTTTTTTTGGGTTTGGTTGATACCCGGTTCCACTTCAGCCCCGGTGGGCCTTTGATCCGTTCGTCATTGGCGTTACCGGGGTGTAGTGCAGCGGGAACGTACCTCAGTCAGAGTGGTGGGCCGATCTGTGCCGTTCGCCATTTCGGTAGTTCCACCCCTCCCAATAGGCTGGTGGTATGGTCGGTTTAGGGCACCGGACGTATTTCCGGTTTTCCGCTGCGCTTAGGGGATGGGACTGGGTTAGTTTTTCCTGTTTCCTTCCCCGGCTTGGTAGTTTTGTGCCGTTCGCCAAAATTGTACTGACAATAGGCTCTGGGAGTAATCTGGGGTCTTTCGGGGTGCTGGGGAGGGTAACAGGGTTTCCGGTTGTTTTATTTGCCCCCCGGGGTGGTTTAATGAAGTCCGCTGGGGGTTTGGATTTTGTGTTTTTTATGTTTCCTTCCAGGTTCCACCTCCAGGGTTGATGGGACGTCCTCTGGGGGGGAATTGATTGTGGGGCCGACTAGCCAAGTGTGGCCGGGTCTGGGGTTCCTGGGTTATGGGGAGGGTGCCTCCTGGGGTTGATGGTACGGTCCTCTGGGGGGTGCTGTTGCTCCATGTATACCTGGGGACCTCTGTGGGATTCTGGCTTTGGTTATTACTCCTGGAACTGGCGGTAAAGGTCTTCTTGGGGGTGTTGAGCTCTGCACGTCATCTGGAGGGGTTGTTTGTTATTTTTCTTTGTGAATTTATGTTTGTATTGTGTTGCTGGGGCTATGTTGGGTTATTGGATTTGGAGTTTTCTTTTCTTCCCGGGGTTGGATGAGACGGTCCCCTGGGGAGGGTTTTGGGTGGCTTTTGTATTTTTCTTGTATGTTAGGTTGTACTTGGGACTCTTTTGGGGTTTTGTTGATTGCCAGCGGCCTTCCAGCCGCGGTGCCCTGTCCTGCTGTCTGCTGTGGACTTTGGGAGCGTTACACCGTCTGCTTCCTGTCGTGGACCCTGGAGGGAGGTGCTGTTCTCGGGCCTGGTCTGTTCGGTCGCCGGGAGGCTTCCCGTTGATGGGGGGTACTGTTGTGTGTTGGGGGGGTTGGCTGGACATTTTGGTGTTGTTTTCTTTTCTTTGCTCTTCTTTCTTGGAACCGCTTCTGGTTATTTAGCGCTGGGCCATTGTCAGATGCTGGTTCGGTTCTCTGACCTGCGTCAGCACATAACAGTTACCTTTCTGTTAATTTTACCTTGTTTTTTTCAGCCCCCCCCCCTAGCTCCCGCCCCCGGAAGGAAAGCCTGTAATAAAACTTTCATTCAGTCTGACTTTATTTCAGCAGGTAGATCAAACCTGAAAGGACACATTTTGTTTCAACAGTTAAACATCTAATGAGTGAAACTAAAACAGAGGATTCATTCAGTCACAAGTTTAATCCACATCCAGTGGCGACTGGTGAAAAAAAACTGTTGGTGGGGCTGGTGTGCCAATAGATTTCCCTGCCTTGTCCAGTACAGACATTCAAATGAACAGTCAGAAATGACTACAATCCACAATAATCATTTAACCGTTTACAGTTATATTAGGCCTCATTTATACTGTGGAAAGGAACAGTATCAAATACAATACAACACTCAAGTTCTTGAGCAAGAACATTCACCATTTGACACCAATTACACACAAACTGCGCTGACATTATCTTCAGACAAACACATCCTGGTGTTCACTGTGACACTGACCTCAACAGAACAGAAAATATCAGCACATTTAGACTCTTTCAAAGTATTGAAACATTCCTCAAATGACAAAAGAACATTATGAACATACAATGTTCACACCACCTTCAGAAAATTGAGGGAGAGAGAGAGAGAGAGAGAGAGAGAAATTGTTCTTTTATGGCATTTCTCGTGTCACAGGTTGCATGTCTCCATGTAAAAGCACCACTGTTACAACAGTGCCCTCCCCTGGAAGCAGATTGAACTGCATTGTTTGTTGGCTCTTTTGATTGACAGGTGGCAGGAAGCCAGCGCGAGTCATGACGTGTGTTCCTGCTGTGACACGGACTGCGGGACAAGAAGTCATGCCAGCCACACCTGGTATGTCAGGCCCCACCTCCAAGACAGGAAGTGGGACAGGTCCAGCACCGCAGATCTGTTCATCATGAATGTTCATTTGTTTGTTGTGGTTCTGTGTCCAGGCACTCAGTTCGTCCATGAAACGATATTTGGACCTATCACACTGAAGGACAAGCTGCTGTGCTGAAGACCTTCAAACTAAATGCTGACTTGTCCACATGGTTTGCAGTGTCCTGTGATGTCACTAATAAACCTTGAAGTCACGTGTTAACGTGTTACTCTGAGGGGGCGTGTCCAACAACAAAGTCTACTTCCTTTCGTGCCCTGACATGGCGCAGGATCTCACCCCATTTGACTTCTCATAGAAAATAAAACATATGATCTGTTTTATTGATGATGGACTCAGAATACAGCCAAGATGAGTTCTGATTTATTCACCTGTTGATGTTAGTAATGACTCACTTGCCAGAAAGATGTGTCTGCATCGATTAATGGTCTCTGGTCCCATCCCCTCCCGAGGTACTGATGAGGCATTTAACGGGCTGATATCGTTAAATAGGTGGCTGGCGCAATTTTGTAGACAGCAAAGCTTTAGCTTTATTGATAACTGGCCTTCATTCTGGGGCCGCCATGGCTTGCTGATGCCGGACAGCCTCCACCCAACAGGGGTAGGTGCCGCCATCTTGTCTGCGAACAGAGATAGAACTCTATAGGGAAGGTAACATTAGGACTTTACAGCAGGCCACGGAGCAGGTGATTAGAGACCATGCAAGGCTTATGACAAATGTGGTGTGGAATCCATTAGCTTAGCGGGGAAATTAGTGCACAAAATCCACTATGGTGATAGTACAGTTTATCTGCCAGGGAGGGAAATTCAACAAGTTGAGACTGTGGCCTGCTTACATAGCCATGTCCATAAAATCATAGAGGGATATGCTTTGCAAACTTAATACACATTACTACAACTGGATGATATTGAAATTGAGGACGGCTGTTGGCTGTTCCAGCAATATCAAAGATTTTGTATCTGCTACCTACAACTCATGTGGAATGTCTCAAACCTAAACCTACTTCTAGGCATCTTATATATGCTACTCTGGAAGCACCCCTAAATCCAAACAGTCCAACCTGTCAACCCCACAGAGGTCCTTAGTCGGGTCTCATTAACATCAGATCACTATCCTCAAAATCATTGTTGATTAATGATCTAATTATTGATCATCACTTGGATATGATTGGGTTATGTGAAACCTGGCTTAAACCTAAGCTGTCCTCCCCTTAAATGAGGCATGCCCACCAGCATGTACATTTAGTCATGTCCCTCGTGATGCGAAGCAAGGCGGGGGTGTTGTTCCTATTTATAAATCTTGGTTTAGCAGCTGATTCTCCGCTCTGCTCAGGATTACGCATTGCCAAGGCTAGAACAATATCAGCCTTATTAAAAAATCAGCCTTATTACTTTGTCACTACATATAGGACTCCTAGCCCATATTTGGAATTCTTAGATGAATTTGGTGCGTTCATCTCTAACTTGTCAACTAGTACAGATAACATTCTAATCATTGGTGACTTTAATGTTCATATAAATAGCTTCTGATCCCTTCTGCAAATCATATATGGAAATTGTGGATGCATTAAGATTTCAGAAATGCATTCTGGACTCGACGCATATTAGTGGAATACCCTGATTGGTTCTCACACGTGGTATTGCTGTCACGAATATTGACATCATGCTTCTTACATCAGTGGTCTCTGATCACTCACTTATTAAGTTTACAGTTTCGCTGTCGTGTTTAGTGGAACAACAACCTTATTTTATCACTACGGAGATGCATCGACTCCTCAACTAAGACTGAACCCAAAGCCAGACTATCTGATGTCTTAGCTTCATGTTTGGAAAATACCCAGTCAGTTGACAGACTTGTGGATAGTTTAAACTCAGTCCTCAAAACTGCACTCGACATGATTGCACCATCTCTGTTAAAACCGCGCTCCCCCAAAACACAGTCACCTTGCGTGACCTCAAGCATAAGGCTAGAGGTCTAGAATGGAAATGGCGTAGTTCAAAATGAGAATTATTCCACCTTGCGTAGTGTGATGCTATCTTAGACTACAAGCATGAAAGACTGGCTACAAAGTGGACTTACTACTCTGATTTGATCAACAAAAACAAGCATAACTCAAAGTTCTTGTTCCACATGGTGGCAACACTTATTCATGGACAACCACTTGTAGTTCGCCCATCCTTTTGCAGCACAAGATTTCCTGGATTACTTTGAGAAGAAAAACAGAAGACATTACGTTAAACATATCCCAGCATGCCTTAACCCAGCCACTACACCCTGCTATTGAGGGGGGCACCATTACTGAGGTATTACCGAGATTTACAGAATTTGAGAGTATCTCACGATGCATGCTGACGAAACTCGTAATGTCTACAAAAAGCACAACCTGTTTATTTGATCCTATACCAACAAAACTGTTTAAGGACCTGTGGCTCATTCTTGGGCCGACTGTGCTGGAAATTATTAATCTTTCTTTAACTTCTGGATCTGTTCCTAAATGTTTCAAATCTGCAGTGATTAAACCATTACTTAAGAAACCTAATCTTGACCCTAGTGTACTGAAAAACTACTGGCCAATATCAAACCTATCATTTTGCTCTAAAATTCTGGGAAAAAGTGGTGTCACGGCAGCTCGTAGACTATCTTACTGAGAATAATCTCTTTGAGCCACTGCAGTCTGCTTTTAGAAAATATCATTCCACAGAGACGGCTCTCACTAAAGTGGTGAATGATCTTCTGCTTACAATGGATTCGGACACCACTACGGTTCTGTTGCTGTTAGATCTCAGTGCTGCATTTGATACCGTGGATCATCATATTCTACTTGATAGGCTGGAAAATCATTTTGGGATTACTGGGAGTGCCCTTGAATGGTTGATGTCATAATTGACCAGTGTTCTCACTGTGTTTTGTACAGTAGCACGACCTCTAACCTTAGTGACATGAAATTTGGGTTCCACAGGGGACCATCTTAGGCCCCCTGCTTTTCTTCCATTATATAGCACACCTTTGGGCACATATTGCAGCGCTTGGGTTACCTTTCACTGCTATGCTGATGATACTCAGTTATACATGCTGATAACTGCTGGTAATCTCTTCCACATATAATCCTTAGAAGATTGCCTTGCATCAGTGAGAAACTGGATGTCTAGAAACTTCCTAATTTTAAACTCTGATAAGACTGAAATGATGGTTCTTGGTCCAGTGAGACATTGACATCAATTTGACCAGTTACGCTTAGCCTAGGCTCGTGTGTCATACAGTAGTGTTCAGAATAATAGTAGTGCTATGTGACTAAAAAGATTAATCCAGGTTTTGAGTATATTTCTTATTGTTACATGGGAAACAAGGTACCAGTAGATTCAGTAGATTCTCACAAATCCAACAAGACTAAGCATTCATGATATGCACACTCTTAAGGCTATGAAATTGGGCTATTAGTAAAAAAAAGTAGAAAAGGGGGGTGTTCACAATAATAGTAGTGTGCATTCAGTCAGTGAGTTCGTCAGTTTTGTGGAACAAACAGGTGTGGAATCAGGTGTCCCCTATTTAAGGATGAAGCCAGCACCTGTTGAACATGCTTTTCCTCTTTGAAAGCCTAGGAAAATGGGACGATTCAAGACACTATTCAGAGAACAGTGTAGTTTGATTAAAAAGTTGATTGTAGAGGGGAAAACTTATACGCAGGTGCAAAAAAATTATAGGCTGTTCATCTACAATGATCTCCAATACTTAAAATGGACAAAAAAAACCCAGAGACGCATGGAAGAAAATGGAAAACAACCATCAAAATGGATAGAAGAATAACTAGAATGGCAAAGGCTCACCCATTGATCAGCTCCAGGATGATCAAAGACAGTCTGGAGTTACCCTGTAAGTGCTTGTGACAATTAGAAGATGCCTGTGTGAAGCTAATTTATTGCAAGAATCCCCCCCAAGTCCCTCTGTTAAAAAAAAAAGACATGTGCAGAAGAGGTTACAATTTGCCAAAGAACACATCAACTGGCTTAAAGAGAAATGGAGGAATATTTTGTGGACTGATGAGAGTAAAATTGTTCTTTTTGGGTCCAAGGGCCGCAGACAGTTTGTGAGACAACCCCCAAACTCTGAATTCAAGCCACAGTTCACAGTGAAGACAGTGAAGCATGGTGGTACAAGCATCATGATATGGGCATGGTTCTCCTACTATGGTGTTGGGCCTATATATCGCATACCAGGTATCATGGATCAGTTTTGGATATGTCAGAATACTTGAAGAGGTCATGTTGCCTTATGCTGAAGAGGACATGCCCTTGGAAATGGGTGTTTCAACAAGACAATGACCCCAAGCACACTAGTAAACCAGCAAAATCTTGGTTCCAAACCAACAAAATGAATGTTTTGGAGTGGCCTGCCCAATCCCCAGACCTAAATCCAATTGAGAACTTGTGGGGTGGCATCAAAAAAGCTGTTTCTGAAGCAAAACCAGAAATGTGAATGAATTGTGGAATGTTGGTTAAAGAATCTTGGAGTGGAATAACAGCTGAAAGGTGCCACAAGTTGGTTGACTCCATGCCTTGCAGATGTGAAGAAATCAAAACTGTGGTTATACAACTAAATACTAGTTTAGTGATTCACAGGATTGCTAAAAAAGCACTTTGAACATAAGTTTTGAGTTTGTAGCGTCAACAGCAGGTGCTACTATTATTGTGAAACACCCCCTTTTCTACTTTTTTTACTAATAGCCCAATTCATAGCCTTAAGAGTGTGCATATCATGAATGCTTGGTCTTGTTGGATTTGTGAGAATCTACTGAATCTACTGGTACCTTTGTTTCCCATGTAACAATAAGAAATATACTCAAAACCTGGATTAATCTTTTTAGTCACATAGCAACTATTATTCTGAACACTACTGTACATCCACACTGACAAAGTGAGGAACCTTGGGGTAATTTTTTGATCCTACATTGTCCTTTGACCTCCACATTAGAAATATTACTAGGACTAGCTTTCTTCCACCTGTGAAATATAGCAAAGATTGTCCCATCCTGTCTGTGGCTGATGCTGAGACCCTGATTCATGCATTTATCTCTTCTAGATTGGACTACTGCATGTTCTATTTTCTGGTTTACCACAGTCTAGCATTAAGGCTCTCCAATTGGTTCAAATTGCTGCAGCCAGACTTTTGATACAAAGCAGAAAGTTCGACCAAATTACACCCATTTTGCGTCTCTTCACTGGCTTCCTGTCCCTGTGAGATCAATTTTAAGGTTCTGCTACTAGTCTATAAATTGTTCATGGACTGGCACCTCTCTACTTAGCTGACCTAATTAAACCCTACGTACCGGCCCAGGCTTTGCGTTCACGGGCAGGACTACTTAGTGTCCCTAAGGTGAATAAGAAGTCTGTGGGTCACAGAGCTTTCTCTTATCGTGCCCCTGTTCTGTGGAATGATCTCCCTGCATCAATAAAACAGTCAGATTCTGTGGAGACTTCAAGTCCAGACTTAAGACGCACTTATTTTCCCTTTTGTATGACTACCATACTGGCATAGTATAGTTCTACGCTTTTACTCTTTAATTCATTCATTAGTAAACGGAGCGTGCCGCGGCCTCAACTTTATCTAAATTTGGGTCTTTTAGTGAAGTTTAGGACTAGTGGCCGGCGATCACTTAGTATTTCTATGTTTTCTGTTGTTTAATGCTGACAAATTATACTGTATTCTTGTCTTTCTGATGCCTGATTCTGTTTTTTCTCTCTGTTTGAGGTGCAGCTTCATCCAGAGATGGGTTGTGCATTTGTGCTGGAGACTGTTCTGTGCACCAACTGCATTTCCTGTTATTCGTTTTGTGAATTGTTCTGTAATTTGTGTCTGTATCATGGCCCAAGCAGAGTGGTCACCCTTTTGAGTCTGGTCTGCTTGAGGTTTCTTCCTCAGAGGGAGTTTTTCCTAAACCTCTGCTGCTCTGGGGGTTAGTAAGGTTAGACCTTATTTGTGTGAAGCACCTTGAGGCAACTCTGTTGTGATTTGATTCAATATAATGAAATAAATTGAAATTGTGTGATTTCCGATAGTACTTGAACACACCCTCAGCGACAACAGCAGCTCCTGCGTGCGCTTATTATTTTTATTAAAATAACAATATGAGTGTAGGAATGACATTCCAGCCCTTCTGTACATGTGGCAATAGGTAGATAATTCAGATGATTATATAAAGAGCTGTTCTGGA
Organism: Thalassophryne amazonica; assembly: GCF_902500255.1. NCBI lineage: Eukaryota > Metazoa > Chordata > Actinopteri > Batrachoidiformes > Batrachoididae > Thalassophryne > Thalassophryne amazonica. The sequence continues at coordinate 116,458,234 of NC_047110.1, forward strand.
AGACAGAATTCACATTGTAGTTCAGCTGCAGCTGGTGGAAATAAACCGCACACATGGACTGATCAATTTATTGCTCTGATATATTCAATCATTTTACACTTATATTTATTCCTTGTTTTGACAGTTTTCTGTTATAAATCAATATATATGGCTTAGTAACGTATACAGTGATACAGCAGTGACCATGGCACACCAGAATCTACACTGTCTGACTACAGTGTGAATTCTGATGATGAAGGAGATGATCCCTCTTTTGTTCTGGACGAGGAACCAGAGCAGGTGGTCCACCGACGTGCACACTTATCTCCAAAGCTTTTTGCAGTTTCTCCAGGACTCAGGCGCTATGAGCTCCGTCCCAGCGCCGAGTCCTGGAAACACAGAGATGCAGACACACACTGCTCCAGCTGTGGCTCCAGGTGCGTTTCGTTTAAAGCATCGAGATTAACGTTAGCTTTTGTTTCGTTTCGTTTCACTTCTCTTTACTCCCTTTTGTGCTCCTGATTCGCAGGCTGTTCGGGTGATGAAGCTCGTTTGTCCCCTTTTGTCAATGAATTGACTTTTTTTTACTTTTTTCCTTTGTTCAGGAATCATCATGTGCAGTGTGACAGAATCCAATGATTTTCAAATCCTCTTCAACCTATATTCAATTGAATACTGTTGTATGGCTGGGGTGCCTGACTGCCTTTTGTTTCTGTCTTCTGTTCTCTGTCTTTTGTTTTTCCTTCCAGGTGGCATGCGTTCAGGACTGAGTGGCTGTGTGGCTGAGTTATTAGGGACCTCACCCTGATCACCTGAGGCTGGTCATGTGCAGCTCGTCAGGACTCACAGCTGTGGTGCATCTTTATGGATTGGGGCATGGTTGCATTTAAGTCTGGAGTACACAGTGTGTATTTGCCAGAGACTCGACCTTGTGACCAGACGGGTGAGATCGACGTTTGGAGAACCATCTCATCATCATGGACGCAGAGACCGTACCAGGTTTGATGCCATGGTCTGTGAAAGAGGAGGGGGTGAGGTCTCACGCTCGTCAGCACACTTCCTGAGGTACTTTAGGTTTTGTGACTAACATGAGTACAGTCAGTAGATGTGGTGTCCCTCACACCTTATTGTATTGAGCTGTTATGTTAGTCGTTTAATCAGCTTCCACTGCAGTGGAGATTGAACTGGGTGTTCCATGTCTGGCAGGGTGGGAAGCTGATTGGTGATTAAGCCAGGAAGTGTTTGCTGTTTAGGTACACCTTTGAGTGGTCTCTGTGTGTGTGGAGTGGTGGGACTCACATGATGGTTTCTTCTTTCACAGACTCGGTTGGTCGCGGGCCACCTGGGGGGGTGTCGGCGGGGGTCCTTGGGTCAGAACTGTTCTGGCTCCGGACCGTTTGTGCTGCTGGGAGCGCACCGTTATTCCACTTCGCCAGACCGCGCACTCATTTGTTATTATTCAGCACTCACTGTTATGTCATTAAATTCTGTTATCCTTTTGAACCGTGCTCTGCTTATTTCATGCTTGGTCCTTCAAACGCTGGTCGGTCCTCTGCCCGCGTCCGACACATAACAAATACACCACAAAGACAAGATATTTAATGTTCAAACTGCTAAACTTTATTGTTTTTTTTTGTAAATATTTGCTCATTTTGAAATGGATGCCTGCAACACATTTCAAAAAAGCTGGGACAGTGGTATGTTTCCCACTGTGTTACATCACCTTTCTTTCTAACAACACTCAATAAGCGTTTGGGAACTGAGGACACCAATTGTTGAAGCTTGTAGGTGGAATTCTTTCCCATTCTTGCTTGATGTACAACTTCAGTTGTTCAACAGTCCGGGGTCTCCGTTGTCGTACTTTGCGCTTCATATTGCACCACACATTTTTAATGGGTGACAGGTCTGGACTGCAGACAGGCCAGTCTAGTACCCGCACTCTTTTACTACGAAGCCACGCTGTTGTAACACGTGCAGAATGTGTCTTGGCATTGTCTTGCTGAAATAAGCAGGGATGTCCCTGAAAAAGACGTTGCTTGGATGGCAGCATGTGTTGCTCCAAAACCTGGATGTACCTTTCAGCATTGATGGTGCCATCACAGATGTGTAAGTTGTCCATGCCATGGGCACTAACACACCCCCATACCATCACAGATGCTGGCTTTAGAACTTTGCGCTGGTAACAATCTGGATGGTCTTTTTCCTCTTTTGTCCAGAGGACACGATGTACATGATTTCTAAAAACAATTTGAAATGTGGACTCATCAGACCACAGCACACTTTTCCACTTTGCGTCTGTCCATTTCAAATAAGCTCGGGCCCAGAGAAGGCGGCAGCATTTGTGGATGTTGTTGATGTTTGTCTTTCACTTTGCATGGTAGAGTTTTAACTTGCACTTGTAAATGTAGCGACGAACTGCGTTAACTGACAATAGTTTCTAAAGTGTTCCTGAGTCCACGCGGTAAGATCCTTTACACAATGATGTCGGTTTTTAATGCAGTGCCGCCTGAGGGATCGAAGGTCACGGGCATTCAATGTTGGTTTTTGATCTTGCCGTTTATGTGTAGAAAGTTCTCCAGATTCAGTGAATCTTCTGATTATATTATGGACTGTAGATGATGGAATCCCCAAATTCCTTGCAATTGAATGTTGAGAAACATTGTTCTTAAAGTGTTAGACTATTTTTTCACACAGTTGTTCACAAAGTGGTGATCCTCACCCCATCTTTGCTTGTGAACGGCTGAGCCTTTTGGTGATGCTCCTTATACGTATACTCAATCATGACACTCACCTGTTTCTAGTTTACCTGTTCACCTGTGGAATGTTCCAAACAGGTGTTCTTTGAGCATTCATCAACTTTCCCAGACCTTTGTCGCCCTTGTCCAAGCTTTTTTGAAATGTGCTGCAGGCATCCATTTCAAAATGAGCAAGTATTTGCACAAAAACAATAAAGTTTATCAGTTTGAACATTAAATATCTTGTCTTTGTGTTGTAATCAGTTGAATATAGGTTGAAGAGGATTTGAAAATCATTGTATTCTGTTTTTATTTACATTTTACACAACGTCCCAACTTCATTGGAATTGGGGTTGTAATTAAGAATTTTTTGTCTCCATCTAGTGTTGTGGAGGAATGTCACACGAGTGGTTTATGAGTGTTAAGATGACATTTTGTATCTCTTTTTAATGAACTTATGTACTTGTATGTTATTTTGTACATTTGGAATTAAATACTCCAGTAAATGTATCGAAATATTGTTAATTCAATTCAACTTTATTACAGACTCAAAGCCCAACAAATAGCAACAACACCAAAAAAAAAAAAAAAACACAAACATGATTAAGAATGACTTTTTAAAAATAGACAGCTGTACCAGTGTTTCCACATCCTGGGCTGATAACGAATGGCACTCCAGCGAATGTCAACCAGGGACACAACAACTTGATTTACAGTCTTTCAGTCGACAGATAAAATTGTACATATATTTCCTCAGTGTGGCTTGCAGTGCGTTTACTCTTGCCAAGAGAAACATCTCACTCGCACTGGTCCATCTCGGCCACCTCATAGCACACGAAAAGCATCATTGTAGGCTACCTGCAGCCTTTGCAAGCTTCCCTTTTTTATTGTTGGACCAAAGATGTGCTGTGTACAGATTTAAACCCTATCTGTTCAGGGTCCAAATCTGCGTGCCAGGGTATTTGCCTGAGCATATAAAGTTCTACATTGTCTATTTATATCATTGTCATCAGACAAATTCTCTGTGAGTACATGGCCAAGATATTTTATTTTATCAGTTACATTAAGCACAGTATTTGACAAATAAAAGACAGGAAATCTTGTATTTCTGCCCTCCTTAGTTCTACAAATCATTAACCATACTTTTTAAAGCATTGTATTTGATGTCATGTTCCGAACCATAGTGGGAACAATGTTGTGTGGGCCGCTGAAGAGGAGGTACTGCTTGGCCCATCACCAGAGGGCGCCCTGCCTGAAGTGCGGGCTTCGGGCACAAGAAGGCGCTGCCACCTCCCAGGAGCAGCCAGGAGTGACAGCTGTCACACATCAATCATCAATCACCACATCCCATAAAAGCTGGGCAGCAACTCCACCTCCCTGCCGAGAAATCGTCTACCCGTCAGGTAAACTGCTCAGCCTGCAAAAACATTACAGTAGTAACGTCTTTACTTCTGTGTGTGTAATCCCTAACTTTGCAGACGAACCTTTTGTACGCTAAGGAGTAGTCCTTGTGTTTGGGGAGTTGGCGTACTCCGCTCCTCGGTTGTAGACTGCTAGTGTGACATCAGGATCTGCATTTATTTCGGGAGTATTGTGATTAAGAGGTGGAGGTGTTTCCCACCCTTGTACTGACTGTTTGCTGGGTGTTCACGCACCCACCATCACCTGTCTGTTCGGGGTCGGAATGGAATCTGCTGGATAGCAGATGGGCTAGGGAGGTGGGGCTCCCTCTAGTGGCTCTACCTTCACCATTGAAGGTACGGGCACTAGATGGCACCCTTCTCCCGTTAATCACACACCAGACACAGCCCGTGACTCTGGTTGTGTCTGGGAATCACAGGGAGGAGATTGTGTTCTATGTAACACCTTCTACCTCCCGAGTGATTTTCGGATTTCCATGGATGGTTAAGCACAATCCCCGGATAGATTGGCTGTCTGGGGTAGTGAAGCAGTGGAGCGAAACCTGCCACCAGGAATGCTTAGGATCCTCGGTTCCACCCGGTGTGACAGCTAACGAGGAGGTTAAAGCCCCCCCCCAATCTGTCGGCGGTGCCTGAGGAGTACCATGATCTTGCTGACGTCTTCAGCAAAGATCTGGCACTCACTCTTCCCCCACACCGTCCCTACGATTGTGCCATTGATTTGATCCCGGGCGCTGAGTACCCGTCCAGCAGGTGTACAATCTCTCACGTCCTGAGCGCGAATCAATGGAGACCTACATCCGGGACTATTTAGCTGCCGGATTGATCCGGAACTCCACCTCCCTGATGGGTGCAGGTTTCTTTTTTTGTGGGCAAGAAGGATGGCGGACTCCGTCCATGCATTGACTACAGAGGGCTGACGAAATCACGGTTCGCAGTCGATACCCACTGCCTCTGTTAGATTCAGTGTTCACGCCCTTGCATGGAGCCCAAATTTTCACCAAGTTGGATCTTAGGAATGCGTATCACCTGGTTCGGATCCGGAAGGGAGACGAGTGGAAGATGGCATTTAACACCCCGTTAGGTCACTTTGAGTACCTGGTCATGCCGTTCGGTCCTCACCAATGCGCCCGCGACATTCCAAGCCTTGGCTAATGACGTCTTGTGGGACTTCCTGCCTCAGTTCGTCTTCGTATACCTTGACGATATCCTCATCTTCTCCCCGGATCCTGAGACTCATGTGCGACATGTACGTCAGGTCCTTCAGTGGTTGTTGGAGAACCGGTTGTTTGTGAAGGGCAAGTTCCACCGTACTTCTTTGTCCTTCCTGGGGTTCCTGGGGTCCTTCCTGGGGTTCCTGGGGTTCATAATCTCCATCACCCCTGATCCAGCCAAGGTTGCGGCGGTGAGAGATTGGCCCAAACCAACGAGCCGTAGGAAACTGCAGCAGTTCCTCGGCTTCGCAAATTTCTACCGGAGGTTCATCAAGGGTTACAGCCAGGTAGTTAGCCCCCTGACGGCCCTAACCTCCACTAAAGTCCCCTTCACCTGGTCGGATCGATGCAACGCCGCGTTTAGGGAGTTGAAACGCTGATTCTCGACTGCGCCAGTTTTGGTGCAGCCCGATCCCAATCGCCAGTTTATCGTTGAAGCGGATGCCTCTGACTCAGGGATAGGAGCCGTGCTGTCCCAGAGCAGGGAGTCTGATAAGGTCCTCCACCCTTGTGCCTATTTTTCCCGCAGGTTGACCCCGGCAGAGCGGAACTATGACGTCGGAAATCGGGAACTCCTAGCGGTGAAAGAGGCTCTTGAGGAGTGGAGATACCTGTTGGAGGGAGCTGCGGTACCATTTACGGTTTTCACGGACCATCGGAACCTGGAGTACATCCGGACCACCAAGCGTCTGAACCCCAGGCAAGCCCACTGGTCACTGTTCTTCGGGCGTTTTGACTTCCAGATCACCTACCGCCCCGGGACCAAGAACCAGCGATCTGACACCCTGTCCCGGGTCCACGAAGAGGAAGTCAAAACCGAGCTGTCAGATCCACTCGATCCCATCATCCCCGAGTCCACTATCGTGGCCACCCTCACCTGGGACGTGGAGAAGACCGTCCGGGAGGCCCTGGCACGGAACCCGGACCCGGGGACCGGCCCAAAGAACAGACTTTACATCCCACCAGAAGCCAGAGCTGCAGTCCTGGACTTCTGTCACAGTTCCAAGCTCTCCTGTTGTGGGTCCGTGTCCCTACACTTTCCCAACAAACAGATGTTAAGTAGCTGTTGCAGCCCGGCAGTGCTCAGACTGAAAACCACCAGGTCGTCTGCATACATAAGATGATTAAAAACAAGGTCACCAACTATGCATCCAGTGCTACAAGCTTTCAGTCTGGTTGAAAGATCATCCAAATACAAATTAAAAAGAATGGGGGATAATATCCTCCCCTGCCTGACCCCATTCCCAACCCTAAAAGGTGCAGACACGCTGTTTCCCCATTTAACCAGCATCTTTTGATGAGCATACAATACAGTAAAATTCCAACAACAAATTTGGAACCCCTCTGAATTAATTTCATAAATAATTTTCTGTGATTTACTCGGTCAAAGGCTTTAGAGGCATCTAAAAAAGACATAAAAACAGATGAATTTTGATTTTTTGAATTTCATAACAATTTCTTTGAGTGCATAAATACACGTCTGTGTCAAGCTTAGCTTTAAAGCCAAACTGTCTATCTGATGATGCCACAAATTTTGATATCTTGTCCAGCAAAATTTTTTCAACAATTTTGGACACAATGCTGGCCAATGCTATAGGTCTATAATTTTCTGAACTGCCTATTTTCCCAGCTTTATCTTTAATAACAGGGACTAGCAAAACAGTTAGCACAGAGTCCGGCAGAACTCCATGTGCAAGTAAAGCTGTAAAGCATGTGGAGAGCAAAGGAGCCAACCTCACACCTGCAAACTTTAAGTGCTCAGCTGAGACACCATCTACCCCAGCAGCTTTATTATTAGACAAGTCTGAGAAAGCTTGAAGGACTTCATGACAAAAGATTACATCTGATCTATCAACTTCATTTACACTAAACAGGTCACTCTGCTGTGGTGTTGACGCCACATTTCCAGTATGTTCTCTGTACCAGAAACTCCATCAACAACAGACAGCAAGCAAACTTTAGCATTCATGGCTTTCATTTCTTTCCAGGATTTATATGTATGGTTACACTGTAATTTAGTGGCCATTGAATCAGCTTTCATTGCTCATTCTTAACAATAAAACGAAGAGCATACTTATATTGAGCATTTGTGACCCTTTTGTGCTCAAAAATTGGCCCATTTCTTGGTCTCCCAGCTGTGATCCACTCATGGGACGCCTCTCGTGCCCTTATATAAAATTCAGCAACGTGGACATTCCAACCGGGTTTAAGTTTCTTTTTTACTTAACCCTGTATGACCATAGCAGGAACTTGGTTTGCATTGCCGGTAGTAAGTCAAACCTGTTTCCAGTGCACGTTGGCCTCCGCCAGGGCTGCCCTTTGTCACCGGTTCTGTTCATTATTTTTATGGACAGAATTTCTAGGTGCAGCCAGGGTGTAGAGGGGGTCTGGTTTGGGAACCACAGAATCTCGTCTCTGCTGTTTGCCGACGATGTGGTTCTGTTGGCTTCGTCAAATCAGGACCTTCAGCGTGCACTGGGGTGGTTTGCAGCCGAGTGTGAAGCGTCCGGGATGAAAATCAGCACCTCCAAATCCAAGGCCATGGTTCTCGACCGGAAAAAGGTGCTTTGCCCTCTTCAGGTCGGTGGAGGGTCCTTGCCTCAAGTGGAGGAGTTTAAGTATCTCGGGGTCTTGTTCACGAGTGAGGGACGGATGGAGCGTGAGATCGATAGACGGATCGGTGCAGCATCTGCAGTGATGCGGTCGCTGTATCGGACCGTCGTGGTGAAGAGAGAGCTGAGTAGGGGGGCAAAGCTCTCGATTTACCGATCGATCTACGTTCCGATCCTCACCTATGGTCATGAGATTTGGCTCATGACCGAAAGAAAGAGATCGCGAGTACAAGTGGCTGAGATGAGTTTCCTCTGCAGGGTGGCTGGGCGCTCCCTTAGAGATAGGGTGAGGAGCTCGGTCACTCGGGAGGAGCTCGGAGTCGAGCTGCTGCTCCTCCACGTCGAAAGGAGTCAGTTGAGGTGGCTCGGGCATCTTTTCCGGATGCCCCCTGACAACATTAACACAATATTCAAGTCTCTTATTCCAGAGAATCGCAACTCCTCCAGGAATGCGCCCTCGTAATATTCCTTCATGGATAACCACGGTGGACTCCCCTGCTCCATGGAAGTTATCGTGTAAAGTGTTTAACTCCTCCAAGAGTTAAACACTTATGTTAAGAAAATAAGATTGTAAGTTTAAGAAAAAAATCTGCCTTTGTTTGGGTCGACCCCTGTTGGTCAATTTTTCCTCTTGTATTTGTCGTTGCTATCTGTGTGACAACCTGCCTTTGATTCAGTGACTTTGTGTCAAATGAGGAGGACACGCCCACATGTCACCTGGCTGACGGTTACTTCGGAGGAGTGGTAATGGACCCGTTATCTGCCTGGGTGGTTGCCATCCAGGACCCAAGACCGGTCCACGGTGTGATTGATGTGAAAATGTGGACATTAAATACGCACACAAAATACAAAACAAACATTTAAAGACATAAATATTCCTATTTCACAGATTTTGTCTTTTGTGCAAACAAGTCATAGCAAAATGTAATATTTCATGAGTAAATTGTATTACACAAAATAAAACTGAAATAAAATAAGTAAAATATGAAAAATCTCATGAGTGTGAATGCAGACGTCATAGGTCAAGGTCATACTGCTATATTCTAAAGCTTGACATTTTTGTAATGTGTTTTTCTGTCAGTCGGTGAATGCAGCAGCATAGGGCTCCACCTACAAACCGCTGTCTGACCAGAGATCAGTTATTTAGTTCCGGTTCTGCTCAGGGTTCGGTGTGTGCTTCGGGGCCAGGTCGTGCCACAGAAGCATGCCTGCTCCCCCACTGCTGCTGCTCCTCCGGCCGCTGGACAACCTGTGGAGAGGCAGAGCTTCAATTTCAATTTATTTTCATTTATCAAATCAAATCAAATCACAACAAACAGTTGCCCCAAGGCGCTTTATATTGTAAGGCAAGGCCATACAGTAATTACAGAAAAACCCCAACGGTCAAAACAACCCCCTGTGACCAAGCACTTGGCGAGAGTGGGAAGGAAAAACTCCCTTTTAACAGGAAGAAACCTCCAGCAGAACCAGGCTCAGGGAGGGGCAGTCTTCTGCTGGGACTGGTTGGGGCTGAGGGAAAGAACCAGGAAAAAGACATGCTGTGGAAGAGAGCAGAGATCGATCAGAAAGAAACACTCCGTGCATCATGGGAACCCCCCAGCAGTCTAAGTCTATAGCAGCATAACTAAGGGATGGTTCAGGGTCATCTGATCCAGCCCTAACTATAAGCTTTAGCAAAAAGGAAAGTTTTAAGCCTAATCTTAAAAGTAGAGAGGGTGTCTGTCTCCCTGATCTGAATTGGGAGCTGGTTCCACAGGAGAGGAGCCTGAAAGCTGAAGGCTCTGCCTCCCATTCTACTCTTACAAACCCTAGGAACTACAAGTAAGCCTGCAGTCTGAGAGCGAAGCGCTCTATTGGGGTGATATGGTACTATGAGGTCCCTAACATAAGATGGGACCTGATTATTCCAAACCTTATAGTAAGAAGAAGAATTTTAAATTCTATTCTAGAATTAACAGGAAGCCAATGAAGAGAGGCCAATATGGGTGAGATATGCTCTCTCCTTCTAGTCCCCAAAAGTACTCTAGCTGCAGCATTTTGAATTAACTGAAGGCTTTTTAGGGAACTTTTAGGACAACCTGATAATAATGAATTACAATAGTCCAGCCTAGAGGAAATAAGTGCATGAATTAGTTTTTCAGCATCACTCTGAGACAAGACCTTTCTAATTTTAGAGATATTGCGTAAATGCAAAAAAGCAGTCCTACATATTTGTTTAATATGCACTTTGAATGACATATCCTGATCAAAAATGACTCCAAGATTTCTCACAGTATTACTAGAGGTCAGGGTAATGCCATCCAGAGTAAGGATCTGGTTAGACACCATGTTTCTAAGATTTGTGGGGCCAAGTACAATAACTTCAGTTTTATCTGAGTTTAAAAGCAGGAAATTAGAGGTCATCCATGTCCTTATGTCTGTAAGACAATCCTGCAGTTTAGCTAATTGGTGCGTGTCCTCTGGCTTCATGGATAGATAAAGCTGGGTATCATCTGCGTAACAATGAAAATTTAAGCAATGCCGTCTAATAATACTGCCTAAGGGAAGCATGTATAAAGTGAATAAAATTGGTCCTAGCACAGAACCTTGTGGAACTCCATAATTAACCTTAGTCTGTGAAGATGATTCCCCATTTACATGAACAAATTGTAATCTATTAGATAAATATGATTCAAACCACTGCAGCGCAGTGCCTTTAATACCTATGGCATGCTGTTGACCATGCTATGGTCAACAGTATCAAAAGCAGCACTGAGGTCTAACAGAACAAGCACAGAGATGAGTCCACTGTCTGAGGCCATAAGAAGATCATTTGTAACCTTCGCTAATGCTGTTTCTGTACTATGATGAGTTCTAAAACCTGACTGAAACTCTTCAAATAGACCATTCCTCTGCAGATGATCAGTTAGCTGTTTTACAACTACCCTTTCAAGAATTTTTGAGAGAAAGGAAGGTTGGAGATTGGCCTATAATTAGCTAAGATAGCTGGGTCAAGTGATGGCTTTTTAAGTAATGGTTTAATTACTGCCACCTTAAAAGCCTGTGGTACATAGCCAACTAATAAAGATAGATTGATCATATTTAAGATCGAAGCATTAAATAATGGTAGGGCTTCCTTGGGCAGCCTGGTAGGAATGGGGTCTAATAGACATGTTGATGGTTTGGATGAAGTAACTAATGAAAATAACTCAGACAGAACAATCTGAGAGAAAGAGTCTAACCAAATACCGGTATCACTGAAAGCAGCCAAAGATAACGATACGTCTTTGGGATGGTTATGAGTAATTTTTTCTCTAATAGTTAAAATTTTATTAGCAAAGAAAGTCATGAAGTCATTACTAGTTAAAGTTAAAGGAATACTCGGCTCAATAGAGCTCTGACTCTTTGTCAGCCTGGCTACAGTGCTGAAAAGAAACCTGGGGTTGTTCTTATTTTCTTCAATTAGTGATGAGTAGTAAGATGTCCTAGCTTTACGGAGGGCTTTTTTATAGAGCAACAGACTCTTTTTCCAGGCTAAGTGAAGATCTTCTAAATTAGTGAGACGCCATTTCCTCTCCAACTTACGGGTTATCTGCTTTAAGCTGAGAGTTTGTGAGTTATACCACAGAGTCAGGCACTTCTGATTTAAAGCTCTCTTTTTCAGAGGAGCTACAGCATCCAAAGTTGTCTTCAATGAGGATGTAAAACTATTGACGAGATACTCTATCTCACTTACAGAGTTTAGGTAGCTACTCTGCACTGTGTTGGTATATGGCATTAGAGAACATAAAGAAGGAATCATATCCTTAAACCTAGTTACAGCGCTTTCTGAAAGACTTCTAGTGTAATGAAACTTATTCCCCACTGCTGGGTAGTCCATCAGAGTAAATGTAAATGTTATTAAGAAATGATCAGACAGAAGGGAGTTTTCAGGGAATACTGTTAAGTCTTCAATTTCCATACCATAAGTCAGAACAAGATCTAAGATATGATTAAAGTGGTGGGTGGATTCATTTACATTTTGAGCAAAGCCAATTGAGTCTAATAATAGATTAAATGCAGTGTTGAGGCTGTCATTCTCAGCATCTGTGTGGATGTTAAAATCGCCCACTATAATTATCTTATCTGAGCTAAGCACTAAGTCAGACAAAAGTTCTGAAAATTCACAGAGAAACTCACAGTAACGACCAGGAGGACGATAGATAACAACAAATAAAACTGGTTTTTGGGACTTCCAATTTGGATGGACAAGACTAAGAGTCAAGCTTTCAAATGAATTAAAGCTCTGTCTGGGTTTTTGATTAATTAATAAGCTGGAATGGAAGATTGCTGCTAATCCTCCGCCTCGGCCCGTGCTACGAGCGTTCTGGCAGTTAGTGTGACTCGGGGGTGTTGACTCATTTAAACTAACATATTCATCCTGCTGTAACCAGGTTTCTGTAAGGCAGAATAAATCAATATGTTGATCAATTATTATATCATTTACTAACAGGGACTTAGAAGAGAGAGACCTAATGTTTAATAGACCACATTTAACTGTTTTAGTCTGTGCTGCAGTTGAAGGTGCTATATTATTTTTTCTTTTTGAATTTTTATGCTTAAATTGATTTTTGCTGGTTATTGGTGGTCTTGGAGCAGGCACCGTCTCTACGGGGATGGGGTAATGAGGGGATGGCAGGGGGAGGGAAGCTGCAGAGAGGTGTGTAAGACTACAACTCTGCTTCCTGGTCCCAACCCTGGATAGTCACAGTTTGGAGGATTTAAGAAAATTGGCCAGATTTCTAGAAATGAGAGCTGCTCCATCCAAAGTGGGATGGATGCCGTCTCTCCTAACAAGACCAGGTTTTCCCCAGAAGCTTTGCCAATTATCTATGAAGCCCACCTCATTTTTTGGACACCACTCAGACAGCCAGCAATTCAAGGAGAACATGCGGCTAAACATGTCACTCCCGGTCCGATTGGGGAGGGGCCCAGAGAAAACTACAGAGTCTGACATTGTTTTTGCAAAGTTACACACCGATTCAATGTTAATTTTAGTGACCTCCGATTGGCGTAACCGGGTGTCATTACTGCCGACATGAATTACAATCTTACCAAATTTACGCTTAGCCTTAGCCAGCAGTTTCAAATTTCCTTCGATGTCACCTGCTCTGGCCCCCGGAAGACAATTGACTATGGTTGCTGGTGTCGCTAACTTCACATTTCTCAAAACAGAGTCGCCAATAACCAGAGTTTGATCCTCGGCGGGTGTGTCGTCGAGTGGGGAAAAACGGTTAGAAATGTGAACGGGTTGGTGGTGTACAGGGGGCTTCTGTTTAGGGCTACGCTTCCTCCTCACAGTCACCCAGTCGGCCTGCTTTCCCGGCTGCTCGGGATCTGCTGGAAGGGAAGTAACGGCGGCTAAGCTACCTTGGTCCGCACCGACTACAGGGGCCTGGCTAGCTGTAGAATTTTCCACGGTGCGGAGCCGAGTCTCCAATTCGCCCAGCCTGGCCTCCAAAGCTACGAATAAGCTACACTTATTACAAGTACCATTACTGCTAAAGGAGGCAGAGGAATAACTAAACATTTCACACGCAGAGCAGAAAAGTGCGGGAGAGACAGGAGAAGCCGCCATGCTAAACCGGCTAAGAGCTAGTAGCTGCGCTAAGCTAGCGGATTCCTAAAAACACACAAAGTGAATAATGTGTAAATAATTTAGAGGTGATTCAGCAGAAGGAGTGCTTTAGTTAAGGCACGTGAAGATTACACTGGGAAACAAATCGTAATCTAGATAACTAGATCAATCTAACTGCGCAGATTAAACAGCTAACAGATACAGAAAAACACCGCTGTGCTCCGGAACAGGACGTGATACAATACCGCAGTGAGAGCCAACCACCAGTAGAGGCAAGCAAGTATGTATGTAAGTATGTAAGATATGTATTTGATGGTGATTCAATTCCTCACAATGCAATATGATGCAATTAAAAATGATGCAAAGAGATTATGCCAAAAATGTAAATAGAAAATAAGAAGCTGTGATTCAGTATGGTACTGTGGTATTCTTCTGATTCTGCTAGAGGCAGAGAATTTCTTTTACTCCTTATAAACAAAAAATTGACCAGATTCAACATTAAGGAACAGGAATCAGTTCCCTCATATTTGGATCCTGCCTCACCACACTGTCAGAACTTAAACAGTTAACAATAAGACATCACTCTCTCAATGACGGACTTGTGAGTCACTCATTGACAGTACCGCCTTGGCAAAAGTAATTGGAGATACTTTCTTACCAGTTTTGCCGGAGCTCGATCTACAATCTGCGGCCGTGTCGATGGCGTTAAGCAGCACGCTGTTCTTTACAAACGCCCTGTGTGTTGTCAATTTTCCCACCTTTTTTAAAAAGCCAAAGTATCTCCCAAGATCTGATTTAAATGTTTTAGGTGCGCCAAAACCCCACTTCCAACTACTTGCTGCTGTTTCACGGACCTCCATGTATGTTGCGGTAGAAATCTACTTTCTGGCTTCTGTCCATGCTGCATTCAATGTGCCTGAAAAAATCGATGCAAGCAGGCAGCAAGCAATGCAACAGGATTTCACCTCTCAATTGAATCGATGCACTCCGATTGCACACGTTTGTATCTATACTCTATCGATTTGTATTGATTAATCTCCACATGTCTAGCTCACATTCATTTTCTGGTGTCACAGAAACACGAACGCGACATTCTGAGTACAGTTGTGCTGACAATCTAAGCTGTACAACGAATCACAGCGATCACTACAAAGATCATCTTTGTGAGCAGATTGGACAGACTCTAAATGTTGGTGAGTGCTGTGCTTTTAGCACCATACACACTGTGTAGCAACACTTTTTAAAGCATGTAGTCCTGGGATGAAAGTGCTGTTCTGCTAGATTGACAGTAAATACTGTATAGATCTGTTGGTACCATATCTGTTCTTTCCTCTGGTGTCTGTAGTATGAAGCAGATGAGTCTGATTTCCCCTGAACGGAACGCGAATGTCCATCCAAGGACAGTCCTCACTTACAACTGGATGAACTGAGACGATGCAGATTAAATGTCCAAGGACACAAGCAGCATGACTGGGAGTCAACCCAGGTCCACACACTCACATACTGTCCCATCTTCTGATCCTGCTGAACAACATAAGCTCAGAAATCTCACCTGGTTTCTTAACAGTGAGAACAGATGTTTCCAGGCTTCAGAGAAATTCAGTGAATGTTGACATTAAAAAGTGATCACTGAACACAGGTTTTACATACATACATACATACGAGGTCTGTCCATAAAGTATAGGTCCTTTTTATTTTTTTCAAAAACTATATGGATTTCATTCATATGTTTTTACGTCAGACATGCTTGAACCCTCGTGCGCATGCGTGAGTTTTTCCACGCCTGTCGGTGACGTCATTCGCCTGTGAGCACTCCTTGTGGTAGGAGTCGTCCAGCCCCTCGTCGGAATTCCTTTGTCTGAGAAGTTGCTGAGAGACTGGCGCTTTGTTTGATCAAAATTTT
The DNA here is from genome assembly GCF_902500255.1 of Thalassophryne amazonica. Taxonomy (NCBI): domain Eukaryota; kingdom Metazoa; phylum Chordata; class Actinopteri; order Batrachoidiformes; family Batrachoididae; genus Thalassophryne; species Thalassophryne amazonica. The sequence goes on from NC_047110.1 coordinate 116,473,694, forward strand.
TTCTAAACCTGTGAGACACATCGAAGTGGACACGGTTCGAAAAATTAAGCTGGTTTTCGGTGAAAATTTTAACGGCTGATGAGAGATTTTGAGGTGATACTGTCGCTTTAAGGACTTCCCACGGAGCGAGACATCGTGCAGCGCTCTCAGGCGCTGTCGGCAGCCTGGTTCAAGCTGAAAACCTCCACATTTCAGGCTCTATTGATCCAGGATGTCGTGAGAGAACAGAGAAGTTTCAGAAGAAGTCGGTTTCAGCATTTTATCCGGATATTCCACTGTTAAAGGAGATTTTTTTAATGAAAGACGTGTGGGTGGATTGCAGCGTCGGCTCGCAGCCGCCGCGACGCTCCGCCATAGGAAAAACACCTCTGTTGGAAGCCTTAAAGACGAGTTGGAACATGTCCAGCTGTTAAACAATTTCTCATATACTCACTCCACTGAAAGCCATCAAAAGCCGCCTGGATTTTACAAATGGTTATCAACATGGAGGTGTTTTTCCTGTGCCGCCGCACCGCGCCAGCTGTGTCCCGACGCGCGGACCATTGCGCGGCGCCACAGCAAAACTCCTCCGTTGGAAGCATTACAGGACAAGCTTGAACATGCCCAGCTGTTAAACAATTTCTCGGATACTCACTCGACTGAAAGCCATTGAAAACCACCTGAATCGTACGAATGGTTATCAACACGGAGGTGTTTTTCTGTGGCGCCGTGCCATGAGTGGCTGGGTGCCGACGCGCGAATCCATCCGCACGTCTTTCATTACAAAATCTCCTTTAACAGTGGAATGTCCGGATAAACTGCTGATCCCGACCTCTTCTGAAACGTCTCTGTTCTCTCACGACGTCCTGGGTCAACAGAGGCTTAAATTTGGAAGTTTTCAGCTCGAAACAGGCTGACGACTGTGGCTCGGGGCACGGCGCGCCGTGGGCTGTCCTTAAAGCAACAGTAACACTCCTTAATCTCTCATCAGCCGTTAAAATGTTCACCGAAAACTGTCTGAATTTCTCGAATGGTGTCCAGTTGGATGTACCTTACAGTTTCTGAAAAAATTTTGATCAAGCAAAGCGCCAGTCTCTCAGGAAGAAGTCAGACAAAGGAATTCCGACGGGAGGGGTGGACCAGTGCTCACACAAAGCCTGACCACAGGCGAATGACGCAACCGACAGGCGTGAAAAAACTCACGCATGCGCACGAGGGTTCAAGCTTGTCTGATGTAATCACACGTGATTCAAATCCATATGGTTTTTGAAAAAATAAAAAGGTCGGTTTCTTTTCTAATAGACCTTGTATATATATATGTATATATGTATATATATATATATATATTTGCATACAATAACTGGCTGACTTGCCACTGAAAATTTGCAGCATGGGGCCGTGCATTATCACGCTGCAACAGGAGGTGATGGTTGTGAATGAATGGCACGACAATGGGCCTCAGGATCTCCTCACGGTATCTGCATTCAAAATGGCATCAATAAAATGCACCTGTTTTTGTTGTCCATAACATATGCCTGCCCATATCATAATGCCACCGTCACCACGGGCCACTCCATCCACAACCATTACATCACCAAAACCGCTCACCCACACGATGCCACAACGCTGTCTGCCATCTGCCCTGACTGTCCACCAAGGTTACTTGTGGACTGGAAAGGGAAAGATGGCGCCAGCGGTGTGCATGGCGAAACGTCTCTCTGCCCTGCTTGGACTATTTGTTGTTTTATTGCATGTATAGATCCAGAGTGCTACAGCCGTAATTGTATATGATCGCCAATCACTTTTAAATATTCGAGCATCATATGAGGCACTTTTTAATCACAGCTTGAAACAGCATAATTCCACAAACTGTCCTCCCCTCGCATCTATTCCAGCGTGTCTACGAAGGCTCTCCTGGGCATGTTCCCGAAAAAGACGTTCCAGGAGAAGGGGAAAGAGAGGTGGCGTCCTTGTTCGGGTAAGGGCCTACCTGAGAGCTTGTGGTGGTGATTCTTCCTCCTTGTTGGGGTGAGCAGCAGAGGCCCGTATGCGGTGGATCACTCCATTGGCCCCGGATAGATGCGGCCCCGTGGATCACCTGCATCCGCCTGTGCGTTGGTTTGTCCCCCGGCAACCGAGAGCAGGCAAGTGGGGTGTGGACTGGGGAAATATCCGCATGGTCGCCCGTGCTCAAACTCCTCACATCGGGCACACCGCACTCCGTTTGGCGCTGTTAAACTGCCGGTTGGTCACCAACAAAACCTTCCTTCTCAATGACTTTTTTGCCTCTAAAAAACTGGATTTTATGTTCCTGACGGAGACAAGGCTTCAAGTGGGTGAGTGCTCAGCCTTTTCTGAACTTCTTCCGCCGGGCTGCACATATCATAGTGCGCCTCGTAATTCTGGAAAAGGTGGAGGGCTTGCAACAGTTTTTAAATCCAGCTTTCACTGCTGTCGCTCTCCTTCTGAACTCTTCTCGAGTTTTGAAATACAACTCTTAAAACTCCAGACAAACCCACTTGTCCTTTGCGCGCTTATCTATCGCCCCCCCTAAATTCAACAAGCATTTTATACAAGAGTTTTCAGATTTCCTGGCAGGAATCGTAACCACCACTGACTGTTTGTTGATTGTGGGTGATTTTAATATTCATATTTGTTGTGATAATAAGCCCTCTGGTCAAGGACTTTTTTAATGTGATGATTCTTTTAATCTCACGCAGTGGGTTAGTGGTCCCACGCATGAAAAGGGGCATACATTAGATCTTATTCTTTTTTTGGCCTCAATGTTCAAGTCGAGGAGATATGTGACTGTCAGATCTCGGACCATCTGCCGATTTTATTCAATTTAGCTCTTCCAGGCTCAGTGGAAAAATGGGCCCTTTCTGTGTGCACAAAGCGCGCGTTAAACTCACAGTCTGTGGAACAATCTCAGTGTCTTACTCTGACTTTAATTTAAACACTGAGTGCACTTCGGCCTTTGCTGAGTTTCAGCCTCTAACTTTAACTGAATTGCTCAAAGTGGTTCAGCAATTAAAACCTTCCAATTGTCTTTTTGATTCTGTTCCTGCATGATTTTTAAAAAGTGTTATTTCTGTCCTTGGGCCATACATTTTAAATGTTATGAATGTTTCTCTTTTATCTGGTTGTGTTCCAGGAGTTTTAAAACATGCTGTAGTTCAGCCTCTCCTCAAAAACCCAACCTTGGATCCTAATATTCTTGCCAATTATAGGCCTGTTTCAAAGTTGCCATTTTTAGCTAAAATCCTTGAGAAAATTGTCTATGATCAGTTTCAGTCTCATTTGGATTCTAATGGCATTTTTCAAGAATTCCAGTCTGGCTTCAAATCACTTCATAGTACTGAAACAGCACTGTTGAAAGTTTTTAATGATCTCCTTTTAATTGTTGACTCTGGTTGCTCTGGGATTTTAGTTTTACTGGATTTGACTGCAGCCTTTGACACAGTTGATCACTGTATTTTACTGTCCCGTCTGGAGTATTATGCAGGTTTTAAAGGCACAGCACTGGAGTGGTTCAGATCTTATCTTAGAGACCGTAGTTTCTCTGTGCACCTTGGGCCACACCAGTCCAGCTCAGCACCCTTAAATTATGGTGTTCCACAAGGCTCTGTTTTGGGTCCCGCCTTTTTTTCACTGTATATGCTGCCACTTGGCAGCATATCCCATCAAATTCTCTTACTATCTTGGTAAATTGTCTGCAGGAAGTGAAAACTTGGTTGGCCCAAAACTTTCTAATTCTCAATGAGAAAAAAACTGAAATAGTTGGTTTTGGCCCTGCATGGTCATCTGGTTCATATGATGTGCTTGGTCCTTTGTCTTCCTGTGTGCATGATTCTGTCAGAAATCTGGGGGTCATTTTTGACATCTCCTTTAAAATGGACAAGCAAATTAATTCTGTGGTAAAGGCCAGTTTCTTCCAACTCAGAATCTTGAGAAAAGTGAAGGCTTACCTCCCAGCGTGTGTTTTTGAGCGAGTTATTCATTTGTTTATAACATCCCGTCTTGATTATTGTAACTCACTCTACTGTGGACTGGACCAGTCGTCTCTAAAGCATCTGCAACAGGTCCAGAACGCTGCTGCACGACTGCTTACAGGGATGAGGAAACGAGAGCACATCACCCCTGTGTTGGCCTTGCTCCATTGGCTCCCAGTCACATTTAGCATTGATTTTAAAATCCTGCTGCTTGTGTTCAAGTGCTTAAATGGTTTGGCTCCCGAATACCTCTCTGAGCTTTTGACTCCTTATGTTCCGGTCAGATCAGTGAGGTCAGAAAGCCAGCTTTTATTAAATGTGCCCAGATCTCGATTAAAAACTCGAGGTGATCGGGCTTTTTCGGTGGCTGCGCCTAAACTTTGGAACAGTTTGCCTTTGCACATTAGAGCTGCTCCATCTCTAGAGTCTTTTAAATCTGTTCTTAAGACTCATTTTTATGCTTTGGCTTTTAATACAATTTAAGCTGGGTGTGTGTCTGGTCTTATGTGTTTTTGTATATTTTGGAATTTTAATGTTCTGTTTTTTTGTGGTATGGTTTTTGATATTGTTGTTACTGTGAAGCACTTTGGGCAACTGCTGTTGTTGTAAATGTACTGTATAAATAAACTTGACATTGACATTGGTGGACATTCCTGCAGTCAGCATGCCAAATGCACACTCCCTCAAAACTTGCAGCATCTGTGTCATTGTGCTGTGTGATAAAACTGAACGCATTTAACAGGCAGACTTTGATAAATAGTGGCTAGCACAGTTTTGTAGACAGCAGACTTTAGTTTTATTGATAACTGGCCTTTGTTTTGAGGCCGCCGTGACTTGCTGATGCTGGACGACCTTCAGCTTACTAGGGAATGTTTGTGGTCCCTTCACAAGATGGAGTCCATCTGTGGGGACCTGGCCCGGTTTCATGTGACTTTCAATAAATTCAAAATGAGGATATAATGATTTGGTTCTGGTAAATGGCAGGATATTACATAAAGAACCAGGTGAAATTACACCACCTTTCTTTTTTTTTTTTTTTTTGTTTGTTTTTTTTATGCTTAATAAATCGATAAAATAAAAATTGTTAAAGAATGCATGTGATTGGTCAGAAGTTTTATGACTTCAGTATACAGTGGGGTAAAAAAGTATTTAGCCAGTCCCTGATTGTGCAAGTTCTCCTAAATAGAAAGATGAGAGAGGTCTGTAAGTTTCATCATAGGTACACTTCAACTATGAGAGACAAAATGAGAAAAAAAAAAATCCAGGAAATCACATGGTAGGATTTTTTAAAGAATTTACAGTATTTGTAAATTATGGTGGAAAATAAGTATTTGGTCAATAACAAAAGTTCAACTCAATACTTTGTAACATAATCTTTGTTGGCAATGACAGAGATCAAACGTTTCTGTAACTTCTTCTTTAAGAAGCTCTTCTGTCCTCCACCTGTTACCTCTATAAATGGCACCTGTTTGAACTCGTTATCTGTATAAAAGACACCTGTCCACAGCCTCAAACAGTCATACTCCAAACCCAACATGGCCAAGACCAAAGAGCTGTCGAAGGACACCTGGAAGAACATTGTAGATGTGCACCAGGCTGGGAAGAGTGAATCTACAATAGTCAAGCAGGTTGGTGTGAATAAATCAACTGTGGGAGCAATTGTAAGAAAATGGAAGACATACAAGACCATTGATAATCTCCCTCCATCTGGGGCTCCACACAAGATCTCATCCTGTGGGGTCAAATTGATCATGAGAACGGTGAACAAAAATCCCAGAACTACACAGAGGGACCTGATGAAGGACCTGCAGAGAGCTGGGACCAAAGTAACAAAGGCTACACACTACACAGAGAGGGACTCAAATCCTGCAGTGCCAGGTGTGTCCCGCTTAAGACAGTATGTGTCCAGGCCCGTCTGAAGTTTGCAGAGAGCATATGATGATCCAGAAGAGGATTGGGAGAATATCATGTGGTCAGATGAAACCAAAATAGAACATTTTGGTAAAAACTCAACTAGTCGTGTTGGAGGAAGAAGAATGCTGAGTGTGCATTCCAAGAACACCATATCTACTGTGAAGCATGGGGGTGGAAACATCATGCTTTGGGGCTGTTTTTCTGCAAAGGGGACAGGACAACTGATCCGTGTTAAGGGAAGAATGAACGTGGCCATGTATCATGAGATTTTAAGACAAAACCTTCTTCCATCAGTGAAAACATTGAGAATGCAACATGGCTGGGTCTTCCAGCATGACAGTGATCCCAAACACACCGCTCAGGCAACAAAGGAGTGGCTCCGTAAAAAGCATTTCAAGGTCTTGGAGTGGCCGAGCCAGTCTCCAGACCTCAACCCATAGAAAATTTGTGGGGGAGGGATTTGAAAGTCCGTGTTGCCCAGCGACAGCCCCAAAACATCACTGCTCTAGAGGAGATCTGCATGGAGGAATGGACCAAAATACCAGCTACAGTGTGTGCAAACCTGGTGAAGACTTACAGGAAACATTTGACCTCTGTCATCGCCCAACAAAGATTATGTTACAAAGTATTGAGTGAACTTTTGTTATTGACCAAATACTTATTTTCCACCATAATTTACAAATAAATTCTTTAAAAATCCTACAATGTGATTTCCTGGATTTTTTTTTTCTCATTTTGTCTCTCATAGTTGAAGTGTACCTATGATGAATCTTACAGACCTCTCTCATCTTTCTAAGTAGGACAACTTGCACAATCAGGGATTGACTAAATACTGTTTTACCCCACTGTG